>NW_012119487.1:6810334-6839612 GCF_000951035.1 Colobus angolensis palliatus | reverse complement strand
GAGAAAAACTGGTTTAAAATACATTTTAGTCGTCCAGAAACTGAATTTGTTGAAATGCCCATTTTCCCTCTCTTCTGAGTTTATATTTCTCTTACTGTAAGAGATGGTTATGTCACTGCATACATGTATCCCTAAAAGTTCACCATTTCCCCCTTCTGTCATTATCATTACAAATTTAATTTCAATTATCCCTAATAACAATGGGTCAATATTTGCAGTCCAATGGCAAAACTTTACTTCAGTCCTGGAAATGAGAGCCCCAGAAGGCTAAGAGCAAAAGGGTCAGATAAAGACAATTAAAAAGCAGACTTTATTCACCACTTTCTTTTCATTCTCATTAGCACTCTCAACCACCTTCCAGCATTTTTTTCTGGAGAATTTTCCCTCCAGAGATTCATATCAAAAGTAAGCTTATTATACAAATCTGAGAGGAAATAGGATTGGGGTAAAAATATCTGGTCTTACACTCTGGTGTCTATTTCTGGCCTTAACAAATGCATCTTTGGTCAAGTAGTACGTGAAACGTAATAACTTGGTTACAACCTCAAAGATATAAATTAGTCATTGAGATATTTTATGATATGTTTTATTTGGAGAATGGCCTTTCTGGAAAAGACTAGCAAAATGGTTTTTCTTTGTTTTCCATAGGACACAAGACTTCCTAAAATGATCAGTATCACTAAGAACAATTTGTTACTTCTATTTTTATTTATTTTAGAGACAGGGTCTCACTCTGTTGCACAGGCTGGAGTGCAAGTGGTGCAATCATAGCACACAGCAGTTTTGAACTCCTGGACTCAGGTGATCCTCCTGCCTCAGCCTCCCAAGTAGCTAAGACTTCAGGGGCTTGCCACCATGCCTGGCTAATACTTTCATTTTTATTTTTTGTAGAGACTGGGTCTTGCTCTGTTGCCCAGGCTGATCTCGAACTCCTGGGCTCAAGCAATTATCCTGCCTTGGCCCTCCCAAAGTGCTGGCATTATAGGCATGAGCCACTGCTTCTGGCCGCCTGCTTTTTGTTGTTGTTGTTGTGTTGTTTTGTTTTGTTTTCTTAATGAGATAGCACACACACTGAGAGGAAAACTTCAAAGAGAACAAGGAGTTCCTTTCTACTCCACATTCTAAGCCAGTTACATCTGAAAATTACTTCCATCAAGAGTTTTCTACTTATCCTTGCAGAAGTTCTATACATTTATATATGTATATATATTTTAGTAGTTATTTTTCTAATTCCTTTGCTTTACACAAGTGGAGGAATGTGACTTGTTCTATATCTTTTTGTAACATCTATCTCATTTATTTTAATAATAATCTTTCCTATTGTTATACATTTAGATTGCCTATTTTTTCTCGATACAAATTACACTTCAACATCTTATATATACATCTTTTCAGCTTTGTGAATGCATGTCCATTGGATAAATTCCTAAAAGTGGAATTTCTGGATGAGAAACTTTGTGTATGCTTAACTTTAATGGATATTGCTAAATTGCCCTCCACAAAGTAATATTTCTCAATTTGTGCTCTCTCACTAACAGTGGATGGGAGTATGCTTTTCCCCATATTCTTATTAACATTATTGTATTATCCAACTTGTTAAACCTTTTTAATAATCTGACATGTGACAAATGATACCTCCTTTGTGTGTTTTTTGTTTGTTTCAATATACATATCTTTGTAAATAAGGTTGAGAATAATTTCATGTGTTTATATTACATTTACATTTACTTTTCTATGAAATAACCTATTTATATATTTTGTCAATTTTTTAATTTTTGTAGCTTGTCCTTTTCTTATTGACTCTTAAGAATTCTTCAATGCTAAGAAAATTTGTGTTTTGCCTGAAATGTTTTTTTGTAATTTGCCAGTTGTCTTTCACCTTTGTTTAGAATATTTCTTGCTGTACAGAAAGCTTGATTTTCTTTGATATATAGCTACATTTCAGTATTTTTTGTTCTGCTTTCTTTTGTATGTCAGTTAAAAAATTCTTCATTACACCAAAATTATTGTTTAAATTGTCACATTTTCCTTGAATATTTTATTGTTTTCTTTTTCATTTATTTCTGACAGTTTAGAAGTTGGTAGGCATTCAGCTATATTTTTCCACAAATGGAAAGTCAGTAGTTCCAATACCAAATTAGTAAATAACCTATTTTTATATACTGATTTAAAATGTCATCTTTGGTACATATCAGATTCCCATATTATTTTGATTCTAGATGTAGACTGTGTTTTCTTCTAGTGGCAGTATACAGTAGGCAAACCTCCTCAAGTTAAAATGTGCCAAAATATTGGTCCCCTCAGCCCCTGGGGCAGCTAAGCTGGTCCTCAGGTAACCCGGGCCTTAAGCAATTGCTTCTACATGTGACCTTGATTGATTTCCCAGCGTGCCATAAAAATATTTTCATTTTCTATGTGTACCACAACATGAAGAAGGTTGAGAAGCACTGGTGTTTGTTTGTAGGTGTACAGGATTAAATTATCTCTGCACAAAAACTATCTAGATTCAAATTCAGGACCTATCTTCTTTACTGGTTGTATGACCTTGTGTGAATTATTAACTTACCTTGCTGAAAAGGGAATTAAAGAAATTTGTTCTTGCTATCGTTTGTTGATCTTTCCTTGGGAATGAATATTGAGTTTTATTGAATGCCTTTTCACCATCTATGAAAATACTACCTTTTTAATCATTTAGCCTATTAAATATATAAATTAAATCAATATGTTTCTTAATATTGAACCATTAGTTCATTCCTGATAGGACCTTTACTTAGTATATATTATTATTTGAAATTACTAATAGATGCTATTACCTAATTTCCTTAGGGTTTTGCATTGATAGTCACAAATTACATTTATTAATAATTTTCTTTTTCTGTACTATGTTTATCACATTTTGGAATAATTGCTTTCTGGCATCATAGAGAATATTTGGAAACTTTCCTTCTTTATGCATTGAAACAGTTGAAATAGCACTGAGATTATTTGTTCTTTGGAGGTTTGAATGATACCTTCTGTGAAGATGTCTGGGCTTGATACTTCTTAGCAGGTCACTAAGAAGCCAGCATCATCCTGATACCAAAACCTGACAGAGACACACACAAAAAAAGAAAAATTCAGGCCAATATCCCTGATGAACATCGAGAAGAAAATCCTTGTGAAATTCCTCATTTATAACTTCAAACAATGCCACATTTCCAGTTAATTTAAGGGAGATTTTACAATGACATTATTGGTGAATTATCTTTGCTGACATTTAGACTCCCCAAAGTCCAACTTGATTCAACTTGTTTCATAGTCTTTATTTCCAACATGATCCATAGAACAAGTTTTAAAACTTCTGTTTTAAAGGGATAGACATGTAACAGAGAAATTGAGAAAGGGGTATTTCCAGATGCTGACCCTAAAGTGTACCTTCTTCTGTGAGCCAGAGTCTAGTAAATTCTATTTTTGCACATTCTTCATAGATTCTCAAGCTTTTAGCTGGGATTTATAATCTTAAAATGGATGATTCAAATTACTAAAATAAACTCAATTTCTTATTTATTCTGGACTGCCTAAGATTAGCTACATTTCTGGCTTTGAATTTATAGCCTGTGGTCCCTGAAAAACACATGTGTTTTTGGATATCACCATTGCAAGATAATTTACAAATTTTGAATTTATTATCTTTGTAAAGAAATTTTAAAATTAAATAAGTGTGATAGAATATTAAATTTGATATTTCCTGGATTTTTTTGTTTTGGGGATTCTATGTTTTTGTTTCAACAGACACCCCAAAATCTAAACAGACACCTCAAAATCTAAAACAAGTGCCATATATATATACACATATATGTGTGTATATCATTATGCATACATACATACATACATGTATATATGTATTGTATGACATCTGTTGTTTTATATATAAATATATATATGATGTGTGTATATACACACATTCTAAATCAAAGTGCCTGATTGCTTTTTCATTCATTAATTCATATGTTGAACATATATCTACTGAGGGCCTACTATGTGTCAGGCTCTTCTCTAAAACCAAATGATACAGAAATAATCAAAACACATAAAAAATGTCTGCTTTATTGCTGCTTGCATTCCAGTGGATATTTGAAGACTATTATTCGCCTCTAGATTAAGAGACAGCTAAGTATCCAGAGGGTGAAGAGGCTGCTAATGAGGATTTTTTTTTTCAAGACTATTGTTAGAGCATTGTAAATTATCTCTCTCCTACATGGGAGGGAAAGGAAACTCCCCCTTCATCTCAAGCCAATTGAAGGAGACCTCAAAAGAACCATTTGGAAAGCTAATGTGCATTCTCTGGAATTTCAGAGACATGAGAGCAAGTTACTTGACCCATGGTTGAACAAAAAAGCAAAGGTAAGTGTACCTACAGCTGCCTATAGAAGAACAAGAAGCCTCTTGTCAGTAGTAAGTCACAAGTTCATTGAAAGCAGGGCAGAGGGGTCGATTTTCCATAGATCACATACAACTCTGTGGAATGGTGCTGCCTGATAGTCAAGTTGATTAGCTGGTCATAAGTGCCACCAAAAGCTTCTGCCAAGGGTGAGGCAGCCTCAGCAACAAGAAGATAAAGTTGTGTCATAGATGCAGAAGAGATATGAAGGGATAAAACTGACCGTGTGGAAGCGGCATCACTCATGCCAGGAACTGCACGTGAAGATCTCCAGGGAGGGAATCATTAAACTGAAGGGGAAAATAAAAGTAAGCCTTGAATTCCACCATGCCCAGATGGCATCAATACCATATTATAACTTTACCAGTCCAAAAGCACATTTCTGCCCCTTATTCTCCATTCTCTACCCTAATATTCCCTAGTTTAAAGGAGCCCAAAACAGCAACTGTTAAGGGGAGAATGCAGTGAAGCCAAAAAAAAAAAAATTTCAGATCATAAGACCCTCTCTCTACTACACCTTCTCAGTCTACAGAGCCTGAGGCCAACCTAAACTAGGGAAGAAGAGAAATCTTAAACTAAATGAGATTCAGGACTTTTGATCAGCATTTGTGCTGTATATTCATTATTTAATGAGACAGAGGAGTCTTCGGACCTGACTGAGATTTTATTCCAGGGGCTAGAAATAACTGATACGAAGAACAAGTGAAAAAGAATAAATTGAAGGTGCATTCTGCTTTACTCTACAAAGTACAGTTCATCCAATAAACCAATTAAATAAGTTTAGCTTTTCCTAAGTAGAAAGAAACACAAACCTCTAAGTTAGACTTGCTGGGAAAACAAGGTAACATAATGTGGAATCTTTTGATATAAAAAGTGAAGCTACAAAGCCTCCTGAATCAATTTCTAAATAACCTATGGCAATAGGATATTAGAGATACATAGAAAAATAATAACATATCTCCACTATGGGCATCTTTCCCAGGTTTTATAAAATGTTTCTGATTATTTCTGTTATCAAATTTTATGATTGGGAAATTATGAGTGGGAACCATAGAGCTCTGAGGGGAGTAATTGGTTTTGTTTTTTTCAAAAGCTTAATTTGAGTATGATGCCTGTAACAGGTTCAACAGTGGTAGAATAAAATTTCTACCACTTGTGCAATAGAATACAAAGATCATCCAAAATGGAAGATAAATGAGTCAGGTATTAAATATAGCAGATATTTCCAGATCAGCATGCCCTCGTAGCATAGTTCAAGGGTTAAGATATATCCTGAACTTACTATAGCAATAATCTTTCCAGGTGCATGTTGGACAATGATGAAGCCTAAAGCTGAAAAAGGACATGCATAAGGCCTTCCTCTAAAAGTGAAAATAATGTAATAGCCCCCAAAAATTAGTCTGGTCACCTTAACATTGATATCTGAAAAGACCAAACTCATTAATCATTTCATTTATAAAATGCTAAACAATCACGGGCGCCAGTGAGTAGTCAGTGGAATTTTAGGAAGAATAAATCCGTCAGACCTATGTAATATTGCTCCATGACAGACTGCCAGGCATTATTGATTGGAAGGGAAGGAAAAAAGACTTTAATCCTGGTCTTAAAGGATGTACTCATAAATAAATCTAGGAAGATATTTTCAAAGTGCATCACTACAAGAATTCTCAACTTCTCAGAAGGCAGAACAGATGGTATTTCATTCTCCTCTTTTCTTTCCTAAAGCAAAAACAAGAGGGTGATTAAGCCTTAGTTAAGCATATAGAAACAGAGAAAAAACAAAGGAAAGAAATCCTTTACCAAATTGTTGTAAATTGAGAGGGTGTCATTCACATTGCAAGTAGAGAAAACATACTATAAATAAATTTGCAGGTGGATTTATCTTATGCTACATTAGTACAAAAAAAGTCAAAAGCTATGGAATGTGGCTCCCACCCAAAAAAGACGAGAAAGGTTCAGGAGACAAAAATTGATTTTGAGACAAAAACTACAAAAATAGACACAAAAAAAGTCATTATATAATGGTATCGGAGTCAATTCAGCAAGAGAACATAACAATTGCACCTAACACTAGAGCACCCACATATATAAAGAAAATATTATTAGAGCTAAAGAGAGAGATGGGCCCCAATACAGTGATAGCTGGAGAGTTCAACATCCCATTTTCAGCACTGGGCAGGTTATCTAGATAGAAAATCAACAAAGAAACATAGGACTTAATGTGCATTATAGATCAATTATATCTAATAGATATTTACAGAACATTTCATGCTATGATTGCAGAATACACATTCTTCTCCTCAGTACATGGATAATTCTCAAGGATAGGCCACAAGTTAGGTCACAAATCAAGTCTTCAAAGTTTCAAAAATAATTGAAAACATATCATATTAGTTTATTCTCACACTGCTATAATGAACTATCTGAAACTGGGTAATTAATGAAGAAAATAAGTTTAACTGACTCACAGTTCTACACGCTATACAGAAGCATGGTTGGGAGACCTCAGGAAACTGACAATCATGGCAGAAGGTGAAGGAGAAGCCAGCAAGCACATCCTACCATTGTGGAGCAGAAAAGAGAGATAATGAAGGGGGAAGTGCCACACATTTTCAAACAACCAGATCTCATGAAAACTAGCTCGCTATCATGCGAAAACAACATAACAAGTATATTCTCTGACCACAATGGAATTAACTAAAATAAACAAAAAGAGGAGCTTTGGAAACTATATGAACACACGGAAATAAACAATATGCTCCTGAATGACCAGTGGGTCAATGAAGAAATTAAAAAGAAAATTTCAGCCATGAGCCAAGATTGTGCCACTGCACTCCAGCCTGGGTGACAGAGCAAGACTCTGTTCTAGAAAATAATCCCCTTTACAATAGCTACAAATAAAAATAAAATGCATAAGAATAAATTTAATCAAAGAAATGAAAGATCACTACAATAAAAACTACAGGCTAGGTACAATGAGTCATTCCTGTAATCTCAGCATTTTGAGAGGTCAAGGCAGGAGGATTGCTTGAGCCCAGGAGTTCAATAGAAGACTGGGCAGCATAGTGAGACCCCATTTATACAAACAAATAAATAAATTTCTTTTAACTTTTACACTTTACAAAAAAAAAAAAAAAAAAAAAAAACTATACATGGAATGCCAAGATGGCCAAATAGTAACAGCTCCGGTCTTTAGCTCCCAGCATGATCAATGCAGAAGATGGGTAATTTCTGCATTTCCAACTGAGGTACCTGGTTCATCTCACTGGGACTGGTTGGACAGTGGGTGCAGCCCACAGAGGGTGAGCCGAAGCAGGGTAGGGCATCACCTCACCTGGGAAGAGCAAGGGGTCAGGGTATTTCCCTTTCCTAGCCAAGGGAAGCCGTGAAGGGCAAGGGGTTGGGGTATTTCCCTTTCCTAGCCAACGGAAGTGTGAGACTGTACATGGAAAAACAGGAAATTCCCACCTAAATACTGTGCTTTTTCAATGGTCTTAGCATGGCACACCAGGAGATTGTATCTGGCACCTGGCTTGGAGGGTCCCATGCCCACGGAGCCTTGCTCACTGCTAGCACAGCAGTCTGAGATCAACCTGAGAGGCAGCAGCCTGGCAGGGAGAGGAGCATCCACCATTGCTGAGGCTTGAGTAGGTAAACAAAGCAGCCAGGGAAGCTCACACTGGGTGGAGCCCACTGTGGCTCAGCAAGGCCTACTGCTTCTGTTGACTCCACCTCTAGGCTCAGGGCATAGCTGAACAAAAGGCAGCAGAAACTTACGCAGACTTAAACGTCTCTGTCTGACTGCTCTGAAGAGAGCAGTGGTACTCCCAGCATGGTGTTTGAGCTCTGAGAACGGACAGACTGCCTCCTCAAGTGGGTCCCTGACCCCCATGTAGCCTAACTGGGAGACACCTTCCAGTAGGGGCCTACTGACATCTCTTAAAGGCGGGTGCCCCTCTGGGACAAAGCTTCCATAGGAAGGATCAGGCAGCAATATTTTCTGTTCTGCAATATTTGCTGTTCTGCAGCCTCCACTGGTGATACCCAGGCAAAGAGGGTCTAAAGTGGACCTCCAGCAAATTCCAACAGACCTGCAGCCTTGTTTATTCTGCTAATTATATCTTTGGCTGTGCAAAAGCTTTTTAGTTTAACCAGGTCCCATTGATTTATATTTGTTTTAACTGAATTTGCTTCTGGGGCCTTAGTAATGAATTCTTTGCCTAAGCCAATTTCCAGAAGAGTTTTTCCAATGTTATCTTCTAGAATTTTTATGATTTCAGGTCTTAGATTTAAGTCTCTGATGCATCTTGAGTTGATTTTTGTATATGGTGAGAGAAGAGGATCCAGTTTCATTCTTCTACATGTGGCTTGCCACTTTTCCCAGCAACATTTATTGAATAGGATTGTCCTTTCAGGTTCAAGCAATTCTCCTGCCTCAGCCTCCAGAGTAGCTGGGACTACAGGCACGCACCACCACGGCCATCTAATTATTTGTATTTTTAGTGGAGATGGGGTTTCACCAGCTTTTTGTTTCATTTATCTTTTGTATTTTTTTTTAACAATTTCATTTAGTTCTGCTCTAATCTTGGTTATTCTGTTCCTCTGCTGGCTTTGGGTTTAATTTTTTCTTGTTTCTCTAGTTCCTTGAGGAGTGATATTCAGTTGTCAATTTGTGCTCTTTCAGACTTTTTGATGTAGGTGTTTAATGCTATGAGCATTCCTCTTAGCACTGCTTTTGCTGTGCCCCAGATGTTTTGATAACTTGTGCCAACAGTATCATTCATTTCAAATAATTTTAAAATTTTCTTTCTTTTTTTTTTTTTTTGACAGAGTCTCACTCTGTCACCAGGCTGGAGTGCAGTGGCATGATCTCAGCTCACTGCAACCTCCGCCTCCCAGGTTCAAGCAATTCTCCTGCCTCAGCCTCCAGAGTAGCTGGGACTACAGGCACACACCACCACGTCTAGCTAATTTTTTGTATTTTTAGTAGAGATGGGGTTTCACCAAGCTGGCCAGGCTGGTCTCGAACTCCTGACCTTGTGATCCTCCCACCTCAGCTTCTGAAAGTGCTGGGATTACAGGCATGAGCCACCACGCCTGGCCAATTTTTAAATTTTCATCTTGGTTTCCTTGCTAACCCAAAAATCATTCAAGAGCAGACTATTTAATTTCCATGTATCTTTATAGTTTTGAGGACTCCTTTTAGAGTTGATTTTCAGTTTGATTCTACTGTGATCTAAGAAGATATTTGATCTGATTTCAACTTTCTTAAATTGACTGAGACTTGTTTTGTGGCCTATCATATGATCTGTCTTGGAGAATGTTGATGTGCTGATGAGAAAAATGTATATTCTACCACTGTTGGAAAGAATGTTCTATAACTATCTGTTAATTCCATTTGTTCTGGGGTATTGTTTAAGTTCATTGTTTCTTTGTTGACTTTCTGTCTTGATTATCAGTCTAGTGCTATCAGTGGAATATTGAAGTCCCCAGATATTATTGTGTTGCTGTCTATCCGATTTCTTAGGTCTAGTAGTAAGTATTCTATAAATCTGGGAGCTCTAGTATTAGATGTATATAAATTTAGGATTGTAACATCTTCTTGTTGGACTGATCCTTTTATCATTATATAATATCCTTCTTTGTCTTTTTTTTTTTTTTTTTTTTTTTTTTTTTTTTTTTTACTGTTGCTGCTTTAAAGCCCATTTTGTCTGATATAAGAATAGCTGCTCCTGCTCATTTTTTGGTTTCTATTTACATAGAATATCTTTTTCCACCCCTTTAACTTGAGTTCATATGAATCTTTATGTGTTAGGTGAGTCTCCTGAAGACAGCAGATATTTGGTGGTTGTTGTTTTTCTTGTTACCCATTGTGCCATTCTGTATTTTTAAGTGAATTATTTAAGACATCTATATTAAAAGTTAATATTAAGATGTGAGGTGCTATTCTATTCATCATACTAGTTGTTACCTAGATATTGTTTTTTTTTTTTCATTGCATTATTGTTTTACAGACTTTGTGAGTTGTATGCTTTCAGAAGGTTCTGTTTTGGTGTATATCTAGCTTTTGTGTCAAGATTTAGAACTTTTTTTGCATCTGTTGTAGTTCTGGTTTGGTAGTTACAAATTTCCGTAACACTAGTTTCTCTGAAAAAGGTTTTATTTCTTCTTCATTAGTGAAGCTTTCCTGGATATAACATTCTTAGCTGAGAATTATTCTGTATAAGGAGGCTAAAGATAGGACCCAATACCATCTAGCTTGTAAGGTTTCTGCTGAAGTCTGATGTTAGTCTGATAGATTTACCTTTACATGTTACCTGATGCTTTTATCTCACAGTTCTTTGAATTCTTTCCTTCATGTTGACTTTAGGTAACCTGATGATTATGTGCCTTGGTAGTTATCTTTTTGCAATGAATTTCCCAGGAGTTCTTTAAGCTTCTTGTATTTGGATACATAAATCTCCAGCAAGGTCCATACTACCTAGTGGTATCTACAGGTTCAATGCAATACACATCAAAATACCAATGATATTCTTCACAGAAGTAGGAAAAAACCCTAAAATGTACATGGAACTACAAAATACACAGAATAACCACAGACATCTGTGAGAAAAAAAAATGAAACTGGAGAAATCACATTATCTGCCTTCAAGTTATACTACAGAGCTATAAGAACAAAAACATCATTGTACTAGCATAAAAATAGGCATAAAGACCAGTGGTACAGAAGAAAATAACCCACAAATAAATCCACAAATCTGGAATAAACTCAGTTTTGACAAAAGTGCCAGGAGCATACATTGGAGAATGGAGAATATCTTCAATAAATGGTGCTAAGAAAACTGGATGTCCATAGGCAGAAGAATGAAACTAGACAGCTATCTCTTGGCATACACAAAAATCAAATGAAAATGGATCAAAGACTTAAATAGAAGACCTCAAACTAAGAAACCACTAAAATAAACATTGAGGAAACCCTCCAGGACATTGACCTGGGCTAAGATTTCTTGAGTAATACCCCACAAGCACAGGCAACCAATGAAAAAATGGACAAATGTGATCACATTAACTTAAAAAGCTTCTGCACAGCAAAAGAAACCATCAACAAAGTGAAGATAAAACCTACAGAA
This sequence comes from Colobus angolensis palliatus, assembly GCF_000951035.1. NCBI lineage: Eukaryota > Metazoa > Chordata > Mammalia > Primates > Cercopithecidae > Colobus > Colobus angolensis. The sequence goes on along the minus strand of NW_012119487.1, from coordinate 6,828,062 downwards.
TGGGAGAAAATATTTGTAAACTATCTATCTGTGAAGGGATTAATAATCCAATAAGAAAAATTTATAACTCACTAGGAAAAAAATCTAAAAATCCAATGAAAAAATAGGCAAAATATCTTAATAGACATTTCTTAAAAGCTGTACAAATGGAAAACAGGTATATGAAAATGGGCTCAACATTATTGATCACCAGAGAAATGCAAGTCAAAACCATCATGTGATATCATTTCACCACAGTTAAAATGGTTTTTATCTGTGAGATATCTGCACTCCCATATTTATTGTAGAATTATTCACAATAGCCAAGATTTGGAAACACCTAAATGTCTATCAACAGAGAAATGGTTAAATAAAATGTGGTACAGATACACATTGGAGTACTCTTCAGCCATAAAAAAGAGTGAGATCCTGTCATTTGCAACAACATGGATGGAACTGGAAGATATTGTGTTACATGAAATGAACCAGGAACATAAAGACAAACTTACACATATTCTCATTCATTTGTGGGAGCTAAAAATTAAAACAACTGAACTCATGGACATAGAGAGTAGGTGGATGGTTACTAGAGGCTGGGAAGAGTAGTAGCAAGGGGGAGAAGAGAGGATGGATAATGGGCACAAAAATATAGTTTGACAGAATGAATAAGATCTAGTATTTGATACCACAACAGAGTGACTATAGTCAAAAATAATTAATAGTATATTTAAAAATAACTAAAAGAGTATAATTGGAAAGTTTGTAACACAAAGAAATCATAAATGCTTCAGGATGGATGGATACCCCATTTACCTTGATATGATCATTACACACATTGTATGCCTGTATCAAAATATCTCATGTATCCCATAAATATATACATATATATTATGTACTCATAAAATTAAAAATAAAAATAGGCTGGGTGCAGTGGCTCTTGCCTGTAATTTCAGCACTTTTGGAGGCCGAAACAGGTGGATAGCCTGAGGTCAGAAGTTCGAGACCAGCCTTACCAGCTGGAGTAAGAGAAACCCCATCTATACTAAAAATACAAAATTAAGTAGGCATGGTGGCGCATGGCTGTAATCCAAGCTACTTGGGAGGCTGAGGCAGGAGAATCACTTGAACCTGGGAGGCGAAGGTTGCAATGAGCCAAGGTCATGCCATTTCACTCCAGCATGGTCAACAAGAGCAAAACTCTGTCTCAAAAAAATAAAAATAACAAAACAAATTGCAAAGAAAGAAAATAAGCTCTGACAGAAGGATGCCCATGCGCACCCCACTACCATGCCACTACTAGCACATGTATGCAGATGCCACCAGCCCACTCCCGTCAGTGCCCCACCACAACCAACACATGTGCACCCTGCACACTGCCACAGCTGCTGGCACACGTTCCCACACCCCTTCAAAACACTTTGGTTGGCACCTCCCATCAGAGTGTTGCAGCCAATAGAGAAGAACCACCTCAGTCCCTTAAGCACAACAGGTTTCTAACCTCAGAGGGCCAGAGAACAAAGTTATGGGCCCAGTATCAGCCCCCCAGGGACAGAACACACAACCCATGAGTTTTCAGATGAGCCTTGGCTCCCTGAAATCTTCCAGAATCCATGCCAGCTGACTGAACCCACCTTACACCACAAGCAAATCCCCAAGCTAAGATCATGCCACTGCACTCCAACCTGGGCAACAGAGACAGACCCTGTCTCTAAAATAAAACATGAATAAAAGAATATCAACCCACACAAATAAAAAAGAACCAGTGCAAGCACTCTGGCAACTGAAAAAGCCAGAGGGTCTTTTTACCTCTAAACAACTGCACTAGATTCCCAGCAATGGTTGTCAACCAAGCTGAAATAGCTGAAATGACACAGAATTCAGAATATGAATAGCAGTGAAGATCATTGATATTCAGGAGAGAGCTGAAACCCAGTCCAAGGAATCTAAGGAATACAATAAAACAAAAAGGGAGCTGAAAGACAAAATGGTCATTGTAAGAAAGAACCAAACTCATCTAGACCTGAATAATAATAGAGCTGAAAAGGCACACTACAAGAATTTCACAATACAATTGCAAGTATTAACAGCAGTATAGACCAAATTGAGAAAAGATGGGTGCTGACGAGTTGATGGGTGCAGCACAGCAACATGGCACAAGTATACATATGTAACAAACCTGCATGTTATGCACATGTACCCTAGAACTTAAAGTATAACAATAAAAAAAAAAAAAAGAATCTCAGAGTTTGAAGATTGATTCACCAAATTAACTCAATCAGACATAAATAAAGATAAAAGAATAAACATAATATGTGATTAAGTATATAGACCAAATATATGACTCAATGAAAGACAGGGAGAGAAAGAAAACAACTTGGAAACATATTTGAGAATACCATCCATGAAAATTTCTCCAACCTTGCTAGAAAGGTCAATATTAAAATTCAGGAAATGCAGAGAACCCCTGCAAGATACTATACAAGACAACCATCCTGAAGATACATGGTCATCAGATTCTCCAGGATCAAAGAAAAAAATATTAATCAGCTAGAGAAAAGAAGCAGATCACCTACAAAGTGAATTCCATCAGGCTAACAGGGTACTTTTTAGCAGAAACCCTACAGGCCGAAAGAGATCGAGGGCCCGTATGAAGCATTCTTAAAGAAAAAGACTCCAACCAAGAATTACATATCCAGACAAACTAAGTTTTTTAAGTGAAGAAGAAATAAAATCCTTTCAGACAAATGCTAAAGGAATTCATAATCACCAGACTTGCCTTACAAGAGGTTCTGAAGGGAGTGCCAAATATGGAAACAAAAAACTGTTACCAGTCACGACCAAAAAAAACACTTAAGTACATAGACCACTGACACTATAAAACCATCACACACTCAAGTCTGCAGAATAATCAGCTAACAGCACAATGACAAGATCAGATCCACACATATCCACATTAACCTTGAAAGTAAATGATATAAATGTCCCAATTAAGAGACACAGTGTACCAAGTTGAATAAAGAAGCAAGACCCGACTGTATGCTGTTTTCAAGAGACCCATTTCATATGCAATAACACCTTTGGGCTTAAAGTAAAGGGATGAAGAAAAATCTACCAAACAAGCACAAAACAAAAAAACAAGTGAAAAAGTAGGGGTTATTATTCTAATTTCAGACAAAACAGATGTTAAAGCAACAATGATTTAAAAAAAAAAAAAAAGGCCATTACAGAATGATAAAGGTTTCAATACAACCAAAAGCCCTAAATATTCTAAATACATATGCACCCAACACAGAAGCACCCAGATTCATAAAGCAAGTTCTTAGAGACCTTCAAAGATAATTAGACTCCCACACAATAGTAGTGGAGATGTCAAAACCCCACTGAGAGTATTAGACAGATTATTGAGGCAGAAAATTAACAAAGATAGTCAGCATCTGAACTCAGCACTGGATTTAACATACCTGAGAGACATCTACAGAACTCTCCACCCAAAAATAACAGAATATACATTCTTTTCATTGCCAAATGGCACATACTCAGAAACTGACTACACAACTAGCCATAAAACAATCCTCACCACATTCAAATAAACCAAAACCAACCAACCACACTCTCAGACCACAGAATAAAAGAAGATAAATCAATAAGAAGAAGATCATTCAAAACCATACAATTACATAGAAATTAACCTGTTCCTGAATGGCACTGGAGCAGACAATAAAATTAAGGCAGAAATCAATAAATTCTTTTAAACTAATGAGAACAAAGATACAACATACCAGAATCTCCAGAAAACAGGCAAAGCAGTTTAAGAAGAAAGTTTATAGTGCCAAATACCCACATCAAAGTGTCAGAAAGATCTCAAGTTAACAACCTAACATTATACCTAGAGGAACTAGAAAAACAAGAGCAAACCAACCCCAAAGCCACCAACAGACAAGAAACAATCAAAATAAGAGCTGAACTGAATGAATCTGAGATGTGAAAAACCATTCAAAAAGTCAGCAAAACTTGAAATTTGTTATTTGAGAGAATAACTAACATTAATAGGATGCCAGCTAGATTAACAAAGAAAGAGAGAGAAGGTCCAAATAAACACAATCAGAAATGAGAAAAGGGATGTTATCACTGATCTCTCAGAAATACAAAAGAAAAAAAACTCTCAAAGACTATTACAAACACCTCTATGCACACAGAGTACAAAATGTACAAGAAATGCACAAATTCCTGGAAGCATACAACTTTCCAAGATTGAACTGAGAAGAAATTCAAACCCTAAACAGATGAATAATGAGTTTCAAAATTTAATCAATAATAAAAAGCTTACCAACCAGAGAAAGCCCAGAACTAGATGGATTCACAGCCAAATGCTACCAGACCTGGGAAAAAGTGCTGATACCATTCCTATAGAAACTATTTCAAGAAATTGAGGAGGACAGACTCTTCCCTAATTCATTCTATAGGCCAGCATCATTCTAATATCAAAACCTGGCAGAGACAACAGAAAAAGAAAACTTCAGGCCAATATCCCTGATGAACATCAATGCAAAAATTCTCAACAAAATGCCAGCAATCTGAATACAGCAGCACATCAAAAAGCTAACCCACCATGATAGGCTTTAATGCTGAAATGTAGGGTTGGTTCAACATATACAAATCAATAAATGTGATTCAACACAAAAACAGAATTAAAATCAAAAACTACAAGATCATCTCAATAGAGGCAGAAAAGGCTTCTGATAAAATTCAACATTCCTTCACTTTTAAAACGCTCAACAAACTAGATATTGAAAGAACACACCTCGAAATAATAAGAGCCATCTATGACAAACCCACAGCCAACATCATACTGAATAGGCAAAAGCTGGAAGCTTTCCTTTTGAAAACTTAAACAAGACAAGGATGTCAACTCTCACCTCTCCTAATCAACACAGTTGACTTCCAGTAAACTGGAAATCCTAGCCAGAGCAATCAGGCAAGAGAAGGAAATAAAAGGTCTCAAAATGTGAAGATAGAAAGTAAAGCTATCTGTTTGCAGACAATATCATCTTATGTCTATAACATCTCACAGTCTCTGCCCCAAAGCTTTTAGACCTAATAAGCAACTTCAGGAACGTTTTTGCATACAAAATCAATGTAATCAGTAGCCTTTCTATACACCAACAACTTCCAAGCTGAATGCCAAATCAAGAATGCAATCCTATTCACAATAGCCACACAAAAAATAAAGTACCTAGAAATACATCTAACCAGGAACATGAAAGACTTTTACAAGATTTAGAAAACAATACTAAAAGAAATCAGAGATGACACAATCAAACAGAAAAACATTCCATTATCATAGATAGGAAGAATCAATATTACTTAAATGGCATACAGCCTAAAACAGTTTACAGATTCAATGCTATTTCTATAAAATTGCCAATGACATTCTTCACTAGTACTCTAATGGTGTTCTAAACAGAATTAGAAAAAAAAAAAAAAAAACTGAAATTCACGTGAACCAAGAAAGGGCCTAAAGAGCCAAAGCTATCCTAAGTAAAAAAAAAAAAAGTAGTAAAATAAAATAAATAAAAAATTTAAAAAAAAGTAAAATAAATAAATAAAAAATAAAAAGCTGGAGGCATCACATTATCTGACTTCAAACTATACTACATGGCTACAGTAACTAAAACAGCATAATATTGGTACAAAAATAGACACAGACCAATGAAACAGACTAGAGAGCCCCAAAATAAAGCCACACACCTACAACCTGATCTTCAACAAAGTCAACAAAAACTAGCAATGGGCAAAGGACTCCCTATTTAATAAATGTTGCTGGGATAACTGGCAAGCCATATGCAGAAGATTGAGACTGGATGCCTTCCTTACATCATATATAAAATCCACAAGATGGATTAAAGGCGTAAATGTAAAACCTAAAACTATAAAAATGCTTGAAGAAAACCAAAGAAATACCATTCTGGACATAGATCCTGGCAAAGATTCCATAACAAAGATGCCAAAAGTACTTGCAAAAAAAAAAAAAAATGGGCAAATGGAGCCTAAAGACCTTCTGCCCAGCAAAAGAAACTTTCAACAAAGTAAACAGACAAGCCACAGAATCAGAGAAAGTATTTGCAAACTGAGCAAAGGTCTGACAAAGGTCAAATATCCAGAATCTACAAGGAACTTAAACAAATGAACAAGCAAAAAACAAACAACACTATTAAAAAGTAGGCAAAGGACATCCACAGGTACTTTTCAAAACACATTTGTGCAGCCAACAAGCACATAAAAATGTTCAACATCATTAATCATTAGAGAAATGTAAGATATCACAGAGAGATATCATCTCACACCAGTCAAACTGGCTATAATTAAAAAGCCAAAAAACTACAGATGCTGGCAAGGTTGTGGAGAAAAGGGAACACTTATACACTGCTGGTGGGAATGTAAATTAGTTTAATCACTGTGGAAAGCAGTTTGATGATTTCTCAAATAACTTAAAACAGAACTACCATTTGACCCAGCAATCCCATTATTGGCTGGGTACCCAAAGAAATGTAAATCATTCTACCATAAAGACACGTGCATGCTTATGTACATTGCAGCACTACTCATAATAGCAAAAACACAGAATCAACCTAAATGCCCATCAATTATATAGTGTATAAAGAAAATGTGGTACATATACACCATGGATTACTATGCAGCCATAAAACAGAATGAGATCATGTTCTTTGCAGCAATGTGGATGGTGCTTGAGGTTTTCATTCTAAGTCAACCATCATGGGAACAGAAAGCCAAATACTGCATGTTCTCATATATAAGTGGGAGCTAAATAATGAATACACATGGACACAAAGAAGGGAAAAAGAGACCCTGGTGCCTACTTGAGGGTGAAGGGTGAGAAGAGCGTGAGGTTCAAAAAACTACCTATCAGGTACCATGCTTATTATCTTGGTGATGAAATAATCTGTACACCAAACCCCTGTGACACACAATTTACCTATAAAACAAACCTACACATACACCCCTAAAACTAAAATAAAAGTAAAAAAATAAAAATAAAAAAGCTGGGTGCAGTGGCTCACACCTGTAATCCCAGCACTTTGGGAAGCTGAGACAGAAGGATTTCTTGAGCCCAGAAATTCAAGGCTAGCCTGGTCAACATTACAGGACCCCATCGAAAGAAGGAAAGAAAGAAAGAAAGAGAGAGAGAGAGAGAAAGAGAGAAAGAAGGAAAGAAGGAAGGAAGGAAAGAAGGAAGGAAGGAAGGAAGGAAAAGAGAAAGCAAGCTAACTTGAGAAAACCTGAAAACCAGGACAGTCTAGATTAAAATAGAGGAAATAATGGGATCTGAGTACATTTCTTCATACCAAGGAATTAGAAGTAAATTTAATCCCTGAAGATAGAATTACAAGAGGAGAGATACAAAAGACTTTAAAAAAAAAAAAATCAAGAATTACAAGAGGTCACAAATGGACGGCAGAATTCCATTGACTCTGAGACAGTTTTGGCCTGAAGTCAAGCAGGTAGCACAGGAACCAAAGAAGCCTCAAAGAGATTACTGACATTGTGGAACGCACAATTCTTTATAGTCTCAAAACTTCCCACAAATGATTTATCCACTGAAACACGGCTTTGCTGTGATAATACAAGTACCTCATCAAACTTTTGCTCCAATGGAAGATTTATTAGTCCCAGTCCCAGTCATTATCTGGGCAAGAGAATAAGATAAATCTCTGAATGTTTCTTGGTCCAAACTGTTCTATCAATAGGTCTTAATAACTTTTTACCAGACTTAGTATCAATACTCACAGATCATATCATCATTCCTAATGTCTTTAATCAATGAACTAGTCTTTTTATTCATCCCATCCTTATTCAATCTCATTCGCATTCTTGACTTTAACACCCACCTCCCAAACTATGGAATTCCTCAGCTACAATTACATCCACTAACATTTCATTTACAAGATGGACATTCACACTTTGGATTTTAGTATCTAACATTACTTTGCCTCCACGTTCATAAAATTTTGGTTTTTTCAATGCAGCACTTTCATTTCTTTGCTTGTATTAAGTTCTTTCTGAAACTTCATTATGATCTCTGAACAACTAAACAAAACTAAATTTAAATTCAAACTTTTACATTTGCAGGCAATATGACTTCATATGAGTTACTCCCAAACCTCACAGATGTCTCTCTGTATGGAAACATGTCAGCATTGCTCGATGTAGCTCCTCCCACTCAACTCACCATTAAAAATCTAAACAATATAAAAAAAAAGAGACAAAACTGGCTATATTATAAACTGAAAATGAGAAGAATATATAACAAGTCCAAAGGGTATTTCCATTTCTACTGTCTCAATAAAAATGGATTAAGAAATATTGTTGGACCATAAATCACATTTTCCATAATCTGAATAAAATATAGAAAGTTTCAAAAAGGGGGAGGAAAAGGCTTTGACTGTTCTTGACTATGTGTCTCCAACTCTGAGACACAGTGAATAAAATAACCGGCAAAATATATGACTGTCTTCCAACTATATCAGTCAAAGCCAGAATCACAAACCGTCATGCTCTTTAATTCTTCTGCTTTATTATTTTCCCTCTTCTTATATCTATACAAAAACTACAATCTCCAATGCTCAACAAAACAGAAACCAGACAAGGTATTTGGAGGCAGAGTATATCCAATTATTATCAGTTGCCTCAGTATGTCTAGATAAAAATGTTGACTGAGAAACAAAAAACAGAAGACAATCAGAATTATTCTATTTGGAGATAAAATTTTTCCACATGACACTATACCAGAAAAGAAACATATCTTTGTTCCAGTAAGTCAAAGAATCCAATTTTTAAAACCAGAAAAGATGTAATGCCAGTCCAGTAGGTAGACATAAGATAAATGACTCCTGGTGATTGCACAGTTCAACATACTCACAATAAAATGAAAATTTTAATTTAAGAAAAGGAATTGCCAGGCATGGTGGTTCATCCCTGTAGTCCCAGCTACTCAGACTGAATGCTTTTTCTGAAGATAAGGAAAATAGCAAGATGTCATTCCTCACCATGGCTATAAAGCATCATACTAGAAATCCTGGCAAGTGCAATAAGGCAAGAAAAATAATGAAAAGGAATATAGATTGAAAAGGAAGAAACAAAAATCTTTCTATTTGCACATGACATGATTGTGCCTGTAGAAAGTTTCAAAGAATCTATAAAACATCTCTTAAAACTAATAAGTGAATTTAACAAGGTTGCAGGGTTCAAAGCATGTATTAGTCTGTTTTCATGCTGCTGATAAAGATATACCCAACACTGGGCAATTTACAAAAGAAAGAGGTTTATTGGACTTACAGTTCCACATGGCTGGGGAGGCCTCACCATCATGGTGGAAGGCAAGGAGGAGCAAGTCATGTCTTGTGTGGATGGCAGCAGGCAGAAAGAGAGCTTGTGCAGGCAAACTCCTCTTTTTAAAACCATCATATCTCGTGAGACTTACTCACTATCACAAGAACAGCATAGGAAAGACTTGCCTACATGATTCAATTACCTCCCATGGGGTCTCTCCCCCAACACGTGGGAATTCAAGATGAGATTTGGGTGGGGACACAGCCAAGCCATATCAAAGTGAACATATATACAAGTCAATCATATTTCTATATATTAGCAATGAACACTGGAATCTTCAAATTAATAAAAATATAAATTGTCATATCACAAGAAATTGAAATACTTTGGAATGAATCTAATAAAATATGAACAGGTACTATATGCCAAATGCTACAAATCACCAATAAGAGAAATGAAAAAAGATTTAAATAAGTAGAAAAATATACTACATTATGAACTCAAAGACTGAATTGTTAAGATATCAATTCTCCCTAATTTGATATATAGATACAGCACAATCCCAGTAGATATTCCAGCAAGCCTTTTTGACAGATATTGACAAGATTATTCCAAAATTTGTATGGAAAGCAAAAGAACTAGAATTGCCAAAACGACTATGAAAAGAAAGTTGAAGGACTCAAAATTATAGCAAATCAAGACAGTGTGGTCATTGGCAAAAGAAATATAGTTTCCATGTGAAGAAGTCCATGATAGCCTGATAGACGCTAGTGACATGAAGCCCAGTTCCCCATGACCCCAAACATGTGAGTGAAGCCATCAGGAACTCTACAACCGCCCAAGGCATCCCACTATCTGACTGCAGCCACATGAATGAGCCCAAGAGAGTCCAGCAGTAGAACCAGCCATCAGAAGCCAGCCAAAATTGCCCACCCACAGAATTATGAACTAATAAATGATTGTTGTTTTAAGTTTGGCAGATTTTTTTTTACATATCAATAAATAACAGTTAAACCATAGTAACTCCAAAGCCAACTGGCAGCAGTGGAAATATGATGGTTGGGAAGCCAGCATGGAAAGAAACAGTGGTTATCTCAGCCAATTATGTTTAAATGTCTTACTTTTGCAAATTTTACAAAAGTATATTATCACATAAACACATTATTCAGGGCTTTGGAAGGGACATGCATAAGTGGGAGACTGAATCCGGAGCTTCATTCAAGGTAAATCTACCTCTGGTAAGCATCATGCTTGATGTTAAATCACTAACAATATCCACTTTAAAGATATAGAGATAAAAGGATTGCCTGTTATAACCTTATTATATAATATTGCTCTATACATCTTGCCCAATTAACAATAATGACTACATTTAATGCTTATTATGTATCATCACTACACTAAGGAATTCACATGGATTATTTCACTTAATTATAACAACAACTTCATGAGGTAGGGACCATTATAACACTTTTCAGATGCAGAAACTGAGCCTTACAGGATTTAATTGCCAAAAGTTACATAGTTAGTAAATATCAGGTTTCCATTTTCAAAATATGTGTTCTCCATGCCTGTAATTGCAGAACTTTGGGAGGTCAAGGCAGGTGGATCACTTGAACCAAGGAGTTTGAGACCAGCCTGGACAACATAAGAAGACCTCATCTCTTAAAACAAACAACAACAACAACAACAATATTCTCTTAGTAACTACACTTAGTAGTGCAAGAAAAATGAGAAAAAATTAATGGAAGAGATTATTTTAGTTTTAATTATTACATTTTTCCCTGTAACTTAAGGGGATTTCTTTATTTTCTATCTTTAAAGGAAAACAGCCTATGTTTAATTTAGAGCTAGTTATCTTATGATAACCACCTTACTGACTCTTCAATTATTTTAAGTTGATGCTCTATGTTTATACTCATAGACAAACATCATCTGGAAATAGAGATGACTTTTTTTTTCCATATAGACAATTATATAGAAACCAATGGAAAAAGTTACAACTATTGTATCTAATGAGACAGTATTAAAGTAATACATACAATATACATTTTTTAAACCTAGTTTTCCTGAAAGCCAACAATAAACTGAAAAAATATAACAGGAACATGTAGTATTTAGAGGAGCATTGTACCTAGGGACTGTGAATGAAATATGCAAAGCTTATATATGCAAAGCTTAATTTTCTTATGTAAAGAAAATTTCAAATATTTAATCCGTTACATAAAAGAACCTGCAAATAAGTGAACCTACATAATAATTTACTATATGTGAAGTTGGAATACGTGAAGTTGTCAATCCTTGACAAATGACTTTGTAAGTTAAACTTCAATCCATTAAAGCCTCAAAGGTGCTTGCCAACTTTCTTGTTTGAATTTTTTTAAAGTGATGCCTTCACGGGGTTCAACACATCAAAGGTAGAATACAATGAATCAAAGACCTACAAATAATAGCCAAAACTATAAAACTCTCTTGGAAGAAATCAAAGGAGAAAGGAGAAAATCTTCATGACAGTGGATTTGGCAATGATTTCTTGGGTATGACACCAAAAGCAAAGGCAACAAAAGTAAAAATAAATTTGCTACATAAAAATAAAAACTTCTGTGCCTCAAAGGACACAACCAACAGAATGAAAAGGCAACTGGCAAAATGGGAGAAAACACTTGCAAATCCTATCTCTGATAAGGAGCCATAATAAATTAAGAATTCCTACAATTCAACAGCAAAAAAAAAAAAACACCAAAAACCTTGACCTTAAAATGGGCAAAGGACTTGATAACATATTTCTTCAAAGAAGATACACAAATGTCTAACAAGCACATGAAAATATGCTCAGCATCACTAATCATTAGGCAGATGCAAATCAAAACCACAGTGATATACCCTCTCATACCCATTAGACTTACAGAAAATAGCCAAGTGTTGGTGCAGACATGCATAGAGTTTTAGTTTTGCCAGATAAAAAGAGTCCTGGGTATTGATTGCACAACAATGTGAATATATTTGACACTACTGAACTGTATGCTTATAAATGGCTAATTTGCTAAATTTTAGGTTATGTGTATTTTACCACAATTATTATTATTATTATTATTATTTGGAGATAGAACCTTGCTCTACTGCCAGACTGGGTGCAGTAGCACAATCATGGATCATTGCTGCTTCAACCTCCTGAGCTCAAGCAATCCTCCCACCTTGGCCTCCCTCCCAAGTAGCTGGGGCTACAGGTGTGCACCATCACACCTGGCTGACTTTTTTTAATTTTTTGTAGAGACAGGGTCTCACCATGTTGCCCAGGCTGGTATTGAACTCCCGGGTTTAAGCAATCCTCCTGCCTCAGCCTTCAAAAATGTTGGTATTACAGGCATGAGCCTCCATGTCCATTTTTTTTAGAGACACAAACACAGCATTCAATGTATCAAAGATGCCATATGAAGAATGAAAGACCTAAGTATGAGAGCTAAAACTAAACAAAACAAAACTTTAGAAGAAATTATAGGGACTAACTTTTATGACTTGGATTTAGCAATAGTTTTGTAGATATGTGCCAAATGTATGATCAACAAAAGAAAAAATAAATACATTGGATTTCATCAAAATTTAAAAGTATAGGCCGGGTGCAGTGGCTCACGCCTGTAATTCCAGCACTTTGGGAGGCCGAGGCAGGCAGATCACAAGGTCAGGAGATCGAGATCATGGTGAAACCCCGTCTCTACTAAAAATACAAAAAATTAGCTGGGCGCGATGGCGGGCGCCTGTAGTCCCAGCTACTCAGGAGTCTGAGGCAGGAGAATGGTGTGAACCCAGGAGGCGGAGCTTGCAGTGAGCCGAGATCGCGCCACTGCACTCCAGCCTGGGCGACATAGTGAGACTCCGTCTCAAAAAAAAAAAAAAAAATTAAAAATATGCATATCAAAGGATACTATTAAGACAGTGAAAAGACAACCCAAGAATGGGAGAAAATATTTGCAAATCATATGTCTGATAAGGGTCTAGTATCCAAAATATATGTAATATGTATATAACATGTGTAAACTCTAGGCCAGCAGCATTACCCAGCACTTGTTAGAAAACGAAACTCATGGGCCTGACTTCACACTTACTGAATCAGAAATACTGGATGGGGCTCAGCAATTTGTTTTTAACAAGCTCTTAGCTGATTCAGATGAATGCAAATTACTCTTAACCACTGCTTTAGCTTACAACCTGCTGATCCCTGGGGAACCATATCTGGACTGGATAGAGACAACTGTTCATCACCTAAAGATCCAGGTTTTCAAGCTGGAAGCAGTAATTGCATGAGATTTGCACGTTGATGAACTTGGAGAAGAGATGACTGTATTCCATAAAAGAGGGAAAAAAGTGTCTAAAAATGTTCTATAGCCATAGAGACAGACTCTTTTTGTTAAGCGATCCAAATTCTCTCTTCCTGCCTTCTAGTTTGGAGTGGCCATGTGACATGTGACACTGTTCTGATTAATGAGATGTAAGTGGAAATCTGCTATGAAGGTTCCTGGGAAAACTTGTATTTTCTTAATCCACGTTTTGCCCCCTTTCTCTTTTGATCTACTGAGTGCACATGTAAGAGATATATCCTAAGGAAATAATCAGAAACATGTATACAAACTTAGCTCGTTATCTTTATCATAGTGTATTTAAACCCCGTCTCTACTAAAAATACAAAAAATTAGCCGGGCGTGATGGTGGACAGCTGTAGTCCCAGCTACGTAGGAGTTTGAGGCAGGAGAATGGCGTGAACCCGGGAGGCGGAGCTGGCAGTGAGCCAAGATTGCGCCACTGCACTCCACCCTGGGCGACAGAGCAAGACTCCATCTCAAAAAAAAAAAAAAGAAAAAAAAGAAATAATCTTAGTGTTCAACAACAGGACTATAAATAATTTTTTGTATTTTTATAAGATGAAATTTTTGTAGTCATCATGGATGATGATCACTGAGACTTTTGATGATATGTAAAAACTTATTAAGTGAAAAATCAAGATATAAAGCTATATACATATTTGATAAATAATTGCATAAATATATTCACATGTATATACACTTTCAATCTTAGCTTAAAAATAAATTTGTACTATTAATCAATCTTTTGAGATAAGAACTATTCTTTAAGTATTGTCTAAGTGATTGGAGTTTCAATAATTCTTTCTTATATAATGCACAATGACTTTTAATGTACATCAAAGTTTAAGAACCATTGTTATACTCTATGTACGGATGTAGGGGTGTGTGCGTGTGTGTGTGTGTCTATATAGGTAATTTTTTTTACATGTAAGAACACTCCAAAATGTTAACAGAGCTATAACTGGGTGTAATTTCTCCATTATAATGAACTTTATATTACTGTGTCTTTTCGTTTGTTTGTTTTTTGACCCAGGGTCTTGCTCTGTCACCCAGGCTGTAGTGCAGTGGCACCATCATAGCTCACTGCAGCCTCTAACTCCTGGGCTCAAGTCATCCTCCCATCTAAGCCTCCTGAGTACAGTTACGTGCCACCATGCCTGGCTAATTTTTTTTAAATTTTTTGTAGAGATGGGGGTCTTGCTTTGTTGCCCAGGCTGGTCTCAAACTCCTGGCTTCAAGCAATCCTCCCGCCTCAGCTTCCCACTGCACCCAGGCCTTATTGCGTATGTTTATAATTTTCTACCCCATAAGCATTATTACTTTTAATACAAGGAAAATGTAACTTTTAATATTAAAAAGAGAGGAGGAAATAATTCAAGCTCAAGGTAGAGCAACATAGAGCCAGAGAAGCATCTCAAAGACAGGAAAGAGATGCCTGAGGGGTCTTAAATATCTGCCTTCAAATGGTATTTAAGCATCTCCTCCTCATCAGGCTCTAGTTTATCGATCAGGTTGAGCATTACAAATCCAAAATCTGAAATTCGAAATTCTTCTAAATCTGCAACTTTTTGAGCACCAACATGATGCTCAAAGGAAATGCTCGTTGGAGCATTTCGGATTTCAAACTGTCAGATTTGGGATGCTCAACCAGTGTAATGAAAATATTCCAAAATCGGAAAAAATTTGAAATCCTAGACACTTCCGGTCCCCACCATTTCTGATAAGGGATACTCTATCTGTAATAGCTACAGCCAGTTTACTTGCTCCTCCCTGGTTCAAACAATGGAATCAGCTCAATTAACAGAGTCTTTCAAAGAATTACAGCACACATATATATGCAAAGAACAAGTATAAGTTTATTTTAGTCACATATGACTTTTTCCTTAATATGAGACAAACCCTTTTCCTAACTTATGTTTTTGCCTTTGGGGAGTCTCTATTTTCAGATGCACAGAAAGCAGAAAACACACTGGGGAAAAAAATCACTCCTCAAGGAGTGGTGTAATCAATGCTCTTTCCGTGCACCACCTCTCGCTCCATTTCCACCTGGAAGATGTAATGCAGCAGGAGAAACCAGACCCTAAATATTTTACCAGGTGTTTTTCTAACAGTTTATGATTCTAGAATTCAAATTAGATTTTTAGTTTTAGAATAAGGATTTTTAAATCATTAAAATTCTTCAGAAGCTTCCACTGCAGAGCTAGTGATAATAACAGATCATTGAAGCAACAGCTGTCCCTCCCAAGGCAACACTCCAGCCATGAACAATTCACTTAATGGCCACGGGAGTCAGGTATTTGTCTCCCTTACTGCCTCACCGTTTATTTCAATAGAGAGTTGAACCCAGAAGGAATGAAATTTATAGTGCACTTTTTGCCATTGATAAACTATAGAATTAAATAGAACATATAATTTCTAAAATAAGCTACGCTGGTGAATTTATTTGAAAGGTTAGTTATGAGATGACTTGTGGGAAATCAAGGTAACTTCATAATTACCAAACACGAAGCACCAGCTGGAATTTCAAAAGGGTAGAAGAGATGATAAGATACAACTATGCATATCTAATAGACATGGGATTCGACATCAATTTATATAGCTCTCCAGAGCCACATAATTCAGCTGGTTGTTAATGGAATTCCTTCATTCCTTTTGGAAAGATGATCTCCAGTTTTTGAACAGCTACATGGCTAAAAAATACCTAGCTTTTGGGGAAGGGTAAATGTCATTAACAGACATATTATTTTTAGAAAACAATTACAATTTTGTAGTTTCAAGGCAGATATAAATGAAGTCACCTGAAAGCTAAATGGTTGCTTCCATTTCTACAGAGCAAGTCATGAGAACAAACTAGACTGTTTGAAGTCCATTTTTCCAAGACAAGGGCTCTTTTGGAAGCTCAATCACCCAGTCCTTGGTTGATGTATTTTGACACAGCTTTGATTTACCAGGGGATTTACAGGACTAGTTTATTAGAAAATCATTTAGCCAGATAAATTCACTATGCCTTTATCTCTGTTATGCTTATTCACTGAGTAGGAGTAAGCTTCATTGGTAATCTATGCCTTCCTATACTGCTCTTGGTTTCTTTCCTGCTGATCCAATACGTATTGCCACCCTTTCTTGCAAACCTTTCATCTGTGCCCTCTGGAGCCTCCAGGCCATGGAAAACAGCTTTTTCAATATTATCAACAGTGAATGTTTCTCATGGACATTTCCTCTCCTAAAAACTTCTCAGATGGTGCTTTTTATGTTCTTATAAACCCCAAAGCTGAAAGAATGAGTGTTCTCCTTACTCCTAAATGTTACTTAAAGACTTTTTTGGTTTTACCCTAACATAATATACCCTTCTCTTTGCATAAAGTGATTAAGGAATGTTGGCATGTGTTAAAGATAAAAGGTGGTACATAGGGTAACACAAACTTTAGGAGAAAGGTGTTGCTTTCTTTTGAATTTATTTACTATTTTTTATAATTCTATACTCCCAATTAGTCTCTAAGTTATATATTATATTGCTTTGTTTTTTAATGGTTACCTTAGAGATTATAATACCCATCTCAACTTACCAAAGTCTGATATTATTTTAACCTCCTGCAGGACAATACAAAGGCCTTAGAATACTTTACTACATTGGGCTGGGCATGGTGGCTCATGTCTGTAATCCCAGCACTTTGGGAGGCTGAGGCTGGCAGATCACTTGTGGTCAGGAGATGGAGACCAGACTGGCCAACATATGAAACCCCATCTCTACTAAAGATACAAAAATTAACTGCGCATGGTGGCACATGCCTGTAATCCCAGCTACTGGGGAGGCTGAGGCAGGAGAATTGCTTGAATGTGGCAGGCGGAGGTTGTAGTGAGCCAAGATCACACCACTGCACCCCAGCCTGGGCCACAGGGAAAGACTCCCTCGAAAGAGAAAGAAAGAAAGATGAAAGAAAGGAAGGAGGGAAGGGAAGGGAAGGGGAGGAGAGGGGAGGGAGAAAAAGAAGGAAGGAAGGAAGGAAGGGAGAAAAGGAAGGAAGGAAGGAAGGAAGGAAGGA
>NW_012119487.1:6798133-6810261 GCF_000951035.1 Colobus angolensis palliatus | reverse complement strand
AAGAAAGAAAGAAAGAAAGAAAGAAAGAAAGAAAGAAAGAAAGAAAGAAAGAAAGAAAGAAAGAAAGAAAGAAAGAAAGAAAGAAAGAAAAGAATAACGTTTTACTACATTGGCTGGGTGTGGTGTCTCATGCCTGTAATCCCAGCACTCTGGGAGGCCAAGGTAGGTGGATCACTTAAGATCAGCAGTTCAAGACCAACCTGACCAACATGGTGAAACCCTGCCTCTACTAAAAACACAAAAATTAGTCTGGTGTGGTGGCACGCCCCTGTAGTCTCAGGTACCTGGGAGGCTGAGGTAGGAGAATCACTTGAGCCCGGGAAGTGGAGGTTGCAGTAAGTTGAGATCAGGCCACTGGACTCCAGCCTGGAGCAAGACTCTGTCTCAAAAAAATAAAATAAAATAAAAACACTTTACTACATTTACCTTCATTTTAATTTACATATTTGTTGATGTGATGTATTTTATTTCTCTGGATGGATAGATAGAGAGAAAGATATAGTCCATATTCAACACAGAACACTTCTGTGACCAGATTTACGGGGGTTTTCCCCGATGCCAAGTAATTTTACAATACCAGCTGATGTATTGTCAATACTTTAGTTCAATTCTGATACCATCTAACTGAAGATAGTGTCAGATTCCACAGATTAAGTGCTCAGCTCCACAGAACAGCCCCACTTCTGATGCCAATCACAAATCCTAGCCTCTGGAACTTCTGATTGACAAGCTATAAATTGGGGTTTTTCAAGACCCTTTCCTTGGTTTAAGTCATTTGCTAAAGCATCTCACAGAACTCAGGAAAGTGCTTTACTTCCATTTTCCAGTTTATTATAAAAGATACAGTGGAGTCCTAGTAAGATAAGTAAGCAACAGCAAGGAGAGGGCCTGAGATAGGGAAGAACAATTGTTCTGAGAGACAGTTAATCACAGATAATATGCTGGCTTGACATTCTGTTCCCAAATACCTTGTTCCACATGTAGCCCCACCAGAATGACCTTATCTGCACACCTTCTGTGCACAAAGCCCCGCTAGTATGACCTTATAAAACTTCCCTCCAGCTTTCTGCCTCTTTGCAGACAGCCCCTTCTATGCTGCGCTGCCCCTTGCTTCCTTGCAATGCACTTTCCCTCTAATAAATCTGTATTTCTTTCTCCACATCTGTCTTGATAAATTCTCTTACCATATGCAATGCTGGCCCCAGCCAGTGGCACCCACAACAGATACTAAAAAGGATACAGATGGACGAAATGTATAGGGCAAGGTATGGGGGAAGGGGTACAAAGCTTTAATGCCCTTTGCAGGTGCATCATCTTTCTAGCAGCCCCATATGTCCAAAAGCTCTCTGAACCCCTTCCCTTGGGGTATTATTTTTTTTGAGGCTTCACTCTGTAGGCACGATCAATTAAATCACTGGCTATAGGTGATCAACTCTACCTTCATTCCCTTTCCTTTCCTGTAGTGAGCTGAAAGTTTCAAATCTCTAATCACATAGTTGGATTCCCTGGAAATCACCCCACATCTAGAGGCTATCCAGGAACCCCCACCCATCACTCATCTCATTAGCATACAAGAAGACACATCACATTAGAGATTCCAAGGATTTTAGGAGCTGTGTGCCGGAAAATAGGGTTGAAGACCAAATGGATATTTGTTATTATAAATCACAATATCTTTGACAGACATAGATAGAAGCTAGGTACGTAGGTAGGTAGCTGGATAGATAGATAGGTAGATAGATAGATAGATAGATAGATAGATAGATAGATAGATAGATAGATAGATAGATAGATGATAGATAGATAGATAGATAGAATTCTAAATACCATAATATAGTTTTATCATTGTTTTAAACCATATTGATTTAAAATTACGTCTTTCTTTGCTCGCCATTTCTTTCTATACCTCTGATCTTCCATCCGGGGTAATTTTCCTTCAACCCAACGAATACCCATTGAAATTTATTTTATTGTGATTGTCTCAGTTTCTGTTGATCTGAAAATTTATATATTATTTTCTTATATCCAAAGGATATTTTTTGTTTGTAGGGCTTATATTTCAGTTGTCATAATTGTCAGCACCTTGAAGATATCATTCCACTGTGTTCTGGCCTGCAGATTTGCTGAGAATTTATCTGTAAATCCAACTGTTGCTTCCTTGATGGCAGTCTACCTTGTTTGTATAGCTGCTTTAAAGATTTTCAATTTGGTTTGTTTTATGCAATTTCTCTATGAAGTGTCTAGATGTACTTTTCTTTTTATTCAACTGCCATGGGATTCATTGGATTTCTGTGTATTGATGTCTTTCACCAGTTCTAAACGTCTCAGCCATTATCTCTTCAAATATTTGTAAAAGATATTACAAAATGTCACTTTTTATAGCTGCTAGTTTTCTGGCAAATTTTTCAGGCTTGGCCCTTCTGTTTGTAAACATAGAAATATCATTGTTTTATAGATTGTGTCTGATAATCCCAATCTCCAGGTCTCTGGGGGTTTATTTATGTTTCTTGATTTTTCTTCTGGTTTTCCTCAACTTATTTTGTCCCCTTGTTTTCTTTGATTATATGCTATACATTTTATTTGAAAACATAGAGAGAGACTGTTATAGGCCACAGATACGATTATTTTCTCCTGAAAGTATTTTTATTTTCTTCTGCTAGGTTCCTAAAGTCTAGGAACATATTAATCCAAGTTCAAGAACAGAGATGTTTTTATGCTAATAAAATAAGTGGTCATCTTGGAAACCCCAAACATGTGATCCCAGACTCTGACTATGGCTCGCTCGACTACCCAAAATACTGCTCAGCCTATCAACTGCCAATGTCAAATAAGCAAATATCCTCAAGGTGAAACTTCAGTGTTCCCAGACTTCCCTGCATCCTGCATGTCAGTCCAGAAATTGTTATATATATATATATATATATGCCTTTAGTTAGATGCCTTCAGTTACAGATATATGTATATGTATGTATGTATATCACATAACTTATATCTCTATACATACATATCATACATACATATACATACATATATATTAGTTGTGTCCAGTGGGAAGGTTTGTCCAAATTATCTAGTCTGATATTACTGGCCTTTCCTTTCTTTCCTGTAACTAAACTTATCTTAATTTTGAGCCTCCATCCTGCTAGGTAGTAAGTGGAAATAATTTATGCTTTCTAACTAAAGGCATCTTTGGCTATTTACTTTTATAATAGTAAATTCAGTCCCTTTTGAAAAAAAATGTGTCTTTTGGGAGCCAATATCAAGTGCTGTCTAATTTCTCCCCTCCCCCTCTACCCAAGATGAAATCAATTATACTTGAAAACTTATGAAGTAGCTCAGGAAATTTCACCCACAAAATATAACATCCTTATATGTTGATTATTTTAAATTAATGGCCTTTGAAAGTCAGCAGATGCTGGAAGAGTCTCTATACTGATATTCCTTTATCTATTTTAAGACTAAACCAGGGAGATGGTCGCATTCAGAGGGAAATGAAGGATTCAACCAGAATTGGCTCAGAGCCAAGAGGTACTCTCTAGTGCTGGGAAAAAATAAGTGGAAGACCCCCATTACCAGTGTGGATTGCTGCAGTCCTAGCTACAGGAGACCCCCACAGTTCTCACAGGCCCTGAGATTAGTACAGGAAGTTGCCTAGAATTGCTCTAGAAAAGGAATTCATGTTGGATCTCCCCTGTTTGCCCAAACCCAAAATGCTACAACTTGGTGCCATTTTGAGAACAGAGCTAGAGTGCATCCTGCACTGGAGGCCAATAGCTCCTGCATCTCCACATCCCTGAGGCCAACCATCAGCCTAACATGCCCACACAAAAGGCTGGAACACCACAACCCCAGCTACACCAGGAAGTACAACCATGACAATAGCACATGAGCCCATGAAGCACCCTGCACCCTAAGAAACAGGAGATTCAACACAGCAAGTAGACCATCCCCAAGACTGAGATAACCAACAAATGTGTCCCCCATGCCCAAAGACCAGCACATATAGTGTCTACCACCACTGAGGGGACCCCACCCACCTCAACCAGTGAAGACACCATGCATTATGTGCACTTGCCAGGGCAAAAGTATCAGTTTGCTCAGCACCCACCATTGCTAGTGATGACAACAACTCCATGACTGGCAGCGCTGCCATACATGCTACACACACACACACACACACACCAAGGGCCTGAGAACTGACCCATCTCTGTCCCCAGCAAAACCATACCACTACCTCAACAAACACCTGCAGTCCTTAGGACATTGAGGCACTCACAGACACCACTGATATTTATTACAGCCAAAGAAATCACATGGAGATTACACTACAGCATCCACCTGAAACTAAAACCAAAACACTCTACCTAGCTGATACTGTACAAAACATCTGCATGAAAAAGTTTCCTCCACAAAAACTACTCCATAAAATTGTAATAAGCAGCTGTTCTACCAGATGCACAGATATCAATGAAGGGACAAACACAAAAAGAACATAAAAAAACAAGGAAAGATGACACCTTAAAAGGAACACAATAACTCTCCAGGAACCAATCCTAAAGAAAAGGGAATGTATGAAATGTCTGAGAAGGAATTTAAAATAATGATCTTAAGAAGACTCCATGAGATTGAAAAAAAAATACAGGTAGACAATTCAACAAAATCAGAAAAACAATACATAATCCTACTGAGAAATTTAACAGAAATAGATATCATTTAAAAAGAAGCAAACAGAAATCTCAGAAATGAAGAATTAAATGAATGAAATAAAAAATATAATCAAGAACTTCAACAATGGACTAGATCAAGCAGAAGAAAGGCTTTCTGAACTTGAAGACAGGTTCAGAAAGTTTCAAAAGACAGGCCTTTTGAAATATCCTAATCAGACCAAAAAAAAAAAGAAAGAATGTAAAACGTCTGCAGGACCTATGAGACACCATTAAAAGAACAAATATTCACATTAAGGTAATTTCAAAAGGGAAATACATAGCAAAGGACATAGAAAAACAATTTTATAAAATAATACCTGAAAACTTACTAAATCTGGATGGAGATAGGGACATCCAGATCGAGGAAGCTCAAACAGAGTCAACCCAAAAAATAATCTCTCTGAAGCACACTATAGTCAAACTGTCAAAAGTGAAAGACAAAAAGAGAATTCCAAAAAAGACCAAGAGAAAATTTTCAAGTCATGTATAAAAGGATTTCCATTAAACTAACAGCAGAAATCTTACAGGCCAGGAGAAAATAAGTTGATATATTCAAATTACTTTTAAAAACAAAAAACAAAAAAACAAAAAACTAAGCCAGGAATGCTTTACCCAGCAAGCTATCTTTCAGAAATGAAGGAGAAATAAAGTCTCTCTCAGACAACAAATACAGAGAGAATTCATCACTAGACTGGCCTCACAAGCAATGCTTAAGGGAGTCCTACGTCTGGAAGTGAAAGAACAGTAAATACCATCATAAAAACACACAAATATATAAAATTCACTGCTATAGCAGACAAATATGAGCAAGAAAAATAAATCAAACCTTATCACTATAGAAAGCCACCAAACCACAACAGAGAAGAAGAAAACACAAACACACAGACCAATGGTACAGAACGGAGAACTGAGAAATAAATTCACATATTTACAGCCACCTGATTTTCAAGAAAGGTACCAAGAACACACTTTGGGTAACTGATATCTTCTTCGATAAATGCTGTTAGGAAAACTGGACATCCACATGCAGAAAAATAAAACTAGATTCCTATTTTTCATCATATACAAAAATCAACTCAAAATGAATTTAAAAATTAAATTTAAGACCTGAAACTCCATCTTCCCCCTCCCCTATGAAGAAGAGTATGTAAGCATATGAACTTCACTGGGTTATTGTGTAAACTTCTAATTTAATTAAAGAATTAAATTTAAGAACTGAATCTCCATCCCTATGTACCCTCCCTATGAAGAAGGGTACATAAGCATCTGTGCCTCACTGGGTTATTATATAATCATTCTCCTGTGATTCCCCCATGCTTACGCACATTAAATAAATTTGTATGCACATTAAATACATGTGTATGCCTTTTACTAGAGGAAAACATAAAGAAAATGCTATAGGTTATTTGTTCTGGGCAAAATTTTTTCGGATAAGACCTAAAAAGCACACGCAGCGAAAGCAAAAATAGACAAATGGGATTACATAAAATAAGCTTCTACGCAGCAAAGGACACAATCAACAGAGTGAATAGACAATCTACAAAATGAGCTAAAATATTTGCAAACCATTCATCCAACAAGAGACTAATAGAATATACAAGGAACTCAAATAACATTTAAAAAAAACAAATAATCTTATTAAAAGGTGGGCAAAGGATCTGAATAGACATTTCTCAAAAGAGGACCTACAAATGACCAACAGGTTATGTGAAAAAAATGTTGAACATCACTGATCATCATAAAAATGCAAATCAAAACCACAATGAGATATGGCAATTAGCAAAAAGACCAAAAAAACAACAAATGCTAGTGAGGATGAGGACAAGGGCTAGTCTCAAACTCCTGGGTTCAAGAAATTCTCCCTCTTCAGCCTCCCAAAGTGCCAGGATTATAGGCATGAGCCATCATGCCTGGTCATCAACTCTTACACATCGTTGGTGGGAATGTAAATTAATAAATTCTTTATAGATACAGTATGGGGGCTCCTCAAAAAACTAAAAAGAGAATGACCATGCAATCCAGCAATTCCACTAATGGGTATTTATCCCCAAAAAGAGGAAATTAGTATGTGAAAAAGATACCTGCATTCCCATGCTTACTGTAGCACTACTGACAAGAGCCAAGACATGGAACCAACGTAAATGTCCAGTGGGTGAACAGATTTTTGAAATGTGGCACATATCCACATTGAAATACTATTTAGCCATTAAAAAATGAAATTCTGTCATTCACAGCAACATGGATAAGTCTGGAGGGCATCATATTAAGTGAAACAGGTCAAGCACAGAAAGGTAAATACCCTATAGTCTCACTCACGTGGAAGCTTAAAAAGCCAATCTCATAGAAGCAAAGGACAGAATAGTGGTTACTAGAGGCTGGGAAGGGTAGGGGAGAGAGAATGATATGGAGAAGTTGGTTAATAAACACAAAATTACAGCTAGAGAGGAGGAATAAATTCTAGTTTTCTATAGCTCTGTAGGGTGACTATAGTTAATAATAATTTACTGCATATTTTCAAGTAGCTAGAAGACAGGATGGTGAATGTTTCCAACACAAAAAAAATAATAAATTCTTGAGGTGATGAAAATGCTAATTACCCTGATTTGGTCATTATACATTGTATACATGTATCTTAATATCACACTGGCCAGGCATGGTGGCTCATGCCTGTTCAGCAATTTAGGAGACTAAGGTGGGATGATTACTTAAGGCCAGGAGTTCAAGACCAGCCTGAGTAACACAGTGAGATCCCTTCTCTACAAAAAATGTAAAAATTATTCAGGCATGTTGGCATGTGTCTGAAGTCCCAGATACTTGGGAAGCTGAGGCAGAAGGATTCCTTGAGCCGAGGAGTTCATGATTACAATGAGCTACGTACAGTGGTGCCATTGCACTCCAGCCTGGGCAACAAAGGGAGATCCCATCTATTTAAAAAAACAAAACAAAAACAAACAAACAAAAAAAACCACTGTATCCTTTAAATATGTGCAATTATTATGTGTCAATTAAAAATTGGTTTCATAAATGATTTAACTGGCCAAAGAGAATACAACTGCTTTCCATTATCTCTTTATCTATCCCAGAAAAAAAGACTAAGGAATAAAACCACACCTGGAAGGACTTTTTCTTAAGATAATGTCTGCCCCGCAGGACCATTCAAATTCCAAACAGAATTATTTGCAAGTTAGTTTCTGTCTCCCTGGTCCATTCATTCTCCCTAATAATCATTTACTACTCCTCAAAGGAATTGTCTACAATCTCCATCTTCCCCTTCCCCTGTGAAAAAGAGTACATAAGCATCTGTGCCTCACTGGGTTATTGTGTAATCATTCTCCTGTGTTTTCCCTCATTTAATGTACTTACGCACATTAAATATGCTTATTTAATGTGCTTATTATTATTTAATGTGCTTATTCACATAAAGTAAATTTGTATCCCTTTTATTCCTGCTAATCTGTCTATCATCAATTCATTTTAGCAGACTTAGACTCTAACTTTCAGAGGGAAAGTTTGAACTTGCCTCACTTAACATATTCTTAAATAAATGAGGGAGGCACCTTGAGTCCATGTATGTAATCTTGGGTTAGCTTCTGAAACTTACTGGCCTCCAGTTTTGAAATGTACAGGTGATAAATTTCTTGCTCTGTTTTTTAGGTACGGTCAGTGTCTAGTGGCCACACCTTAGCTCTTTCTGAGGTTGCAGATGCTCTAAGTCTTAGCCACATCCTCCATCTTGCCCTTGGATTACACCATCAATCCAGGACCCTCTACTTTAGAGTCAACTTGTCTTTTGCCAAAGCAGCCCCATAGCAGGCCCACCTGTTCTGCACTCTGCTATCTTCTGTGTCACCACAAGGAGTACACTGGACATTCTTGATTTTCTCAAGAGACCCATGGGGACCATGTTTCTTCCAAAGTTGTTTTCTTATTCCTGCATCATGTTAGGGGTGGCCCTTTCTGAATGTGGGTCAAATTGGAGAGGCCTATCATCCACAGGGAATGCCTGAAGAAGCAGGTCACTAACTCTGATGTCCTCTGGTTTTCCTATAGCTGTCTATTGTACCACCACCTCTTCTGATCCTCAATATTTGGCCCTGAGTGGAGCCTATATACGGATGCTAACTTGTGACCTTTTCACCCAACCTGTTTTCCTCTCCAGATCTCCTATGTGAAAGCCTTTCTTCTCTTCCTAACTGGTGGAGGCTTCAAAGCCTTATATTTGATGTTTTCTCCACTTATAATAGAACTCCTATTTAGTGCTTTAAGTCTGGCTTTTAATACATAAAGAGAATTGTTTGCTTTATTTGTTCATGTTCTGTTTGTTTAGAAATATCTTTTCACTGGCCAGGTGCAATGACTCACGCCTATAATTCCAGCACCTAGGGAAAACAAGGTGGGTGGATTGATTGAGACCAGGAGTTTGAGACCAGCCTGGGCAACATGGCAAAACCTCTTCTCTATAAAAAAAAAAATACAAAAACTAGCTGGGTGTGGTGACGTGCGCTTGTAGTCCCAGATACTTGGGAGGCTGAAGTGGAAGAATTGATTGACCCCAGGAAGTCAAGGCTGCAGTGAACATGATGGTGCCCCTACACTCCAGCCTGTTTGATAGAACAAGACCTTGTCTCAAAAAACAGGAACATATTTTCACACTTAATGGATTCTTGTCATCAGATTAGTGTTTTTCCAGAGGCCCCCAAAAAGTCAGTTATGAACCTGCAAGCTGATTGGCTCCTTTGCTCTAGATAGAATCTGCCCTGCCCTGTCCCTGAAGGGAGACAGCTTCTAGGCAACAAGATTCACAATTGATGAAAGTAATCTGAAAATATTTCAAGTGTAATAAGGTCAAAATTTTAATAACTGCCATTGAGATGTGCAAAATATGCAGGGTTTTTTGTTTTCTATAACAAATCCAATGTTGTTCCTGGGTACCCATCCCTGTGAGCAATGAAGGAAGACAGGGATAAGGCCAACTAGCCAATTTGAAGTAGCTCATTCTCTTCTGATTTCAAATTTTCTTTCAGCTTAAAATATTTCACTTATCTTTTCCCTATTCCTCCTCCCAAAATGCAACCTCTGGATTTAGTGGAATGTTTACATGTTCTCAAGCAGTAGAATTCAGGTGGGAAATCATTCCAGATGTTTCCATATCAAAATAAGACAATCAGCCAGATGTGGTGACTCATGCCTTTAATCCCGACACTTTGGGAGGCCAAGGAGGGAGGATCACTTGAACCAGGAGTGCTAGACCAGCCTGGCAACATAGGGAGACTCCATCTCTACAAAAACTAAAATAAAATTAGCCAGATGTGGTGGTGCATGCCCAAAGGTCCAGCTACACAAGAGTCTGAGGCGGGAAGATACTTGAGCCTGGGAGGTCAAGGTTGCAGTGACTCATGGTCATGCCACTTCACTCTGGGTGACAGAGTGAAACCCCACCTGAAAAAAAAAAAAAATGAAACAACCTCTTCAGAGTGAAAACAACAGAAGGAATTTGCCAAGTACATAGCCAGAGATGGTGCTCAGCTTCTATAGGATCCAGAAGTTCCTGGGTGACCTGGTTAAAGATGCAGAAGATCGTTGATTGGCAGGATTGTCAATGCATCACTACAGAAGAGGCAGAGTAAAAGATGTGGCTGAGAACCTGTGGGCACATGGCCCAAGACAGGAGTCACTTGGAAGGCACAGCCCCATCTTAGAGGACCAGAAGAACCAGCAAAGACTGAGGAAAAGGCTACTCACATGGCAGCTGGCTAACCTCCTTACCAGTAATACCCAGACTGAGAGGGTGGACCAGGAGTTTCACCAGAAGCAGAGCTTGATAGTAGAGGACACAGAAGAGCTAGGGTAAGGTATGAGGACCCTCTCACATCTGAGCCTTAAGGTTCCCCTCACCAAAGGATGCAGAATTTCTGTGGTCAACTATATCCAGGCACTATCTTGGGAACGATAAGGTGTCAGAAAATTAGACAGACTGGGCATTTACCCAAAATGGACAGTTTTAAAGAAAGGAGACTCTTTATCTTGAAGAGAAAGAGATACTCCTAATTAACAAGTTTATGTCCATTCTTCCCTGGAATGTAGGTTCATGAAAATATTCAAATAATTTACAGAAAATAAAGATACTACATATTTTATAAAACCTAAAGCCTTTTCAAAGTCATTTCACATTTTTCAAATTTCTTAGGAGTTGCAAAGTATTTGCTCATAATTTCTTTTATTTTTCCACATCTATTGTTTATCCTTCTTCATCCTGAGTTTTCTGTATTTACATTTCCTTCTTTCTTGACAAGTTAAACAAGTTGCTTTTCTATTTAATAAAATTTATTTTCAAGGAATTAGTTATTAGTTTGTATATTTATTCTATTTTTCTACTTTATTAATTGGTACTTTCATCTTTGTTTCTTTTGTTTAGATGTTAATTCAACATCTGAATTCAATATTAATTTCATTTATTTTAATTATTTTTTGTTTAATAATGAAAGTCTGCATTTTTCATCTGAGTCCAGCTTTTTTACTTGGAGGATATAAAGAAAAATTGATTTCATTTCCATTCAGTTGAATCTTATTAGCACCCACTCTTGTAAATAATGTCACTTTTTTGCATTACAATCAAAAACTGTGTTCTATATTGTTTTTTATATTTTGGATTTATTTAAGGTTTCCTTTGTGACCTAGCATTTGGACAAAATTTGTAAATATTTTATGAGTGAGAAGAAACTGCATTCAATATCTGTTTGCCAGGAAAAGAACTAAAGAAATACATATGAATGAAAGGCTGGATGTGGTGGCTCATGCCTATAATCCCAGCACTTTGGGAGGCAGAGGCAGGTGGATCATGAGGTCAAGAGATTGAGACCATCCTGGTCAACATGATGAAACCCCGTCTCTACTAAAAATACAAAAAATTAGCTGGGCATGGTGGTGGGCGCCTGTTGTTCCAGCTACTTGGGAGGCTGAAGCAGGAGTATTGCTTCAATCCAGGAGGCGGAAGTTGCAGTGAGCCGAGATGGCGCCACTGCACTCCAGCCTGGGCGACAGGTGAGACTGTCTCAAAAACAAAAAAACAAAACAACAGCAATGACAAAAAAGACATACGTGTCAATTAGAGCACTTTTATTCCATTTTTATTTCTCTATAGCTTTACTTTTTTTGTCTTCTTTATCACTCAAGGATCAAGAGAGGATAAAGATTTTCATTACTATTATATTTTCCTAGGCTTTCTCCATTTTCCTAAAAAGAATCTTTTGGCTTGAATCATGCATTTCAGTTACATCTTAATTTTGATTATATTCTTAATCATTGCAAGTGCTTTTTTGCCCTGAATTCAACTTTTTTGTAAAACGATGGGGTCTTACTTTGGTTGCCCAGGCTACAATGCAGTGGCATGATCATGGTCTAGCTCACTGCAGCCTTGAAACC
>NW_012119487.1:6788408-6796738 GCF_000951035.1 Colobus angolensis palliatus | reverse complement strand
AGAGATATTCTTCAAAGAAGTGAGATTTAAGTCCAGACCTAGAGGATGAGTAGGAGTCAGTGGATAAAGAATGAGAAAAAGAATGATAGAAAAGCAGACAGATGGTTTCATTTGGACAAAGGGCTTGAGGGGGAAACAGGAGAGTTCTTCTGAGATTAAGCAATGAGGAGCACATAATATGTAGAGAATTTAACGTTTAAAAACCTACTAAAGGCGTGGCACAGTGGCTCACGCCTATAATCCCAGCACTTTGAGAGGCCGGGGTGGGTGGATAGCCTGAGGTCAGGAGTTCAAGACCAGTCTGACCAACATGGTGAAACCCTGTCTCTACTAAAAGTACAAAAATTAGCTGGGTGTGGTGGAGTGCACCTGTGGTTTCAGCTACTCCGGTGGCTGAGGCGGGAGGATCGCTCAAGCCTGGGAGGCGGAGGCTGCAGTGAACCGAGATTGTGCCACTATACTCCAACCTGTGTGACAGAGTAAGACCCTGTCTCAAAATAAAAACAAAAACCTACTAAAAATTAAGCTACTCTTTATTAGCAGCATGGGCCAGCCACTCTAAACAAGATCAGTGATAAAATACTTCTCCCCAGATTTCTAGTTCTAGATAGGACATGTAGAGAGCTTGAAAGTTGTCACTTCTGGAGTTAAAACAAGGAAAAGCTAGAGAAACTGAAAATCAATTATTTTTCTTGAATTGATGTGGGGCTCAGAAAATGATATTCCAAAGTATGGTGCTTTGGTATGCTGAGCAGTTATGAGTTAAAGAAAAGTAAAAGACCTCAAACTAGAGCCTCAGAACCAAGAATTTTCTAGCCTTCTTCAGCTCCTCCTCCTAAGGACAGGGCAAAATTGTCTTCTTGAGGTTCATTTATCTGAAACTCCTCCAGAAAAAAACCTGAAATTTCATTATCTACCATATAGTAAGGAAGACTGAGGAATGTAACCACACCTAGACAGATGTTACGACAAAATATTTTCTGTCTCTCATTCAAACTCCAGAGAAACAACTGCAAGCTAATTTCTGTCTCCTGGGTCCAGTCATCTTCCCTGAAATTATTTATCACCCTTCAAAATTGTCTTTCAAAGTCGTCTTCCTCTTCCCCAATTTCTTTCCCCTATGAAGACGGTATATCAACTTCAGCCATCTGGCCCTTCTTTGTGTAAAAATAAGTAATTCAAAATCAAAGCTGAACTACTTATCTGACAAGGGATTAATAACCAGAATATATAAGGAGCTCAAACAACTCTATAGGGAAAAATATCTAATAACCCAGCTTTAAAA
Source organism: Colobus angolensis palliatus (assembly GCF_000951035.1). Lineage (NCBI taxonomy): Eukaryota > Metazoa > Chordata > Mammalia > Primates > Cercopithecidae > Colobus > Colobus angolensis. The sequence goes on along the minus strand of NW_012119487.1, from coordinate 6,795,453 downwards.
ATGGGTCAAAGATCTGAAAAAACACTTCTCAAAAGAAGAAATACAAAAGCAAGCAGGCATATTAAAAGGTGTTCAACATCGGCCGGGCGCGGTGGCTCAAGCCTGTAATCCCAGCACTTTGGGAGGCCGAGACGGGTGGATCACGAGGTCAGGAGATCGAGACCATCCTGAGCTACACGGTGAAACCCCGTCTCTACTAAAAAATACAAAAAACTAGCCGGGCGAGATGGCGGGCGCCTGTAGTCCCAGCTACTGGGGAGGCTGAGGCAGGAGAATGGCGTAAACCCGGGAGGCGGAGCTTGCAGTGAGCCGAGATCGCGCCACTGCACTCCAGCCTGGGCGACAGAGCTAGACTCCGTCTCCAAAAAAAAAAAAGGTGTTCAACATCATTGGTCATCAGAGAAATGCAAATCAAAACTACAATGAGATATCATCTCACCTTAGTTAAAATAGCTTTTATCCAAAAGACAGGCAATAACAAATGCTGACAAAGATGTGGAGAAAAGGGAACCCCCCTTGTACACTGTTGGTGGGAACGTAAACTAGTAAAACTGCTATCAAGAACAGTTTGGAGGTTCCTCAAAAAACTAAAATAGAGCTACTATATGACCCAGCAATCCCACTGCTGGGTATATATCCAAAAGAAAGAAAATCTGTATATCAAAGAGATATCTGCACTCCCATGTTTGTTGCAGCACTGTTTACAATAGCTAAGATTTGGAAGCAACCTAAGTGTTCATCAACAGATAAATGAATAAAGAAAATGTGGTACATATACAGATGGAATACTATTCAGGCATAAAAAAAGAGAATGAGATCCTGTCATGGATAGAACTGGAGATCATTATGTTAAGTGAAATAAGCCAGGCACAGAAAGACAATCATTGCATGTTCTCACTTATTTGTGGAATCTAAAAATGAAAACAATTGAACTCAGGGACATAGAGAGTAAAAGGATGGTTGCCAGAGTCTGGGAAGGGTAGGGAGGTTTGGGAAAGAGGTGGAGATGGTTACTGGATACACAAAATAGAAAGAATGAATAAGACCTACTATGTGATAGCACCACAGGGTGACTATAGTCAATAATAACTTAATTGTACATTTAAAATAACTAAAAGAGTATAATTGGATTGTTTGTAACACAAATCATAAATGCTTGATGGAATGGGTACTCCATTCTTCATGATCTGATTATTTCACATTGCATGCCTGTTTCAAAACTCATGTATCACAGAAATATATACACCCACCATGTACTCACAAAAAATAAATATTAAAAATAAATAAAACAAAGAAAGAAAATCAAAGCTATTGGAACTTTACATTATTTTGAGCCTTAAAGGAATGTGATTATGAGACCTGAGTCACATGACAGGCGATTGTAACCTAAGCAGCTGTAACCTAGGCAGCTATAACCTTTGTTCTTCTGATTATAGACATACATCCCTTACACAAAGTCCTCATGACTATCACATTGCCTAAAACGAAATGTTACAGATACCCTTTTACATTGGAAAGGAAAACAAGCTAAAACAAATTAAATTATCGTAACTCATAAACTAGCCTTGTATGGAAAATGCTGTCATTCTGTTCAATTTTTTGTTCTCTGCCTATAGAAGCAATGCTTTAACTTTTCAGTTCCAGAGTGCTGATCCCATTTATTTGCCTTCGGTGTTACTGAGATGTCCATTCACAGCATTGTATTTGAATAAAATATTTTAAACTAGATTCTCATCCTTTCAATTATTTCATATTGACATATGGCTCTTATGCTTCTGCACATTAATAAATTTGTATGCCTTTTCCCTTGCTAATCTGTCCCTTATTAGTTCATTCCAGTGAACCTTCAGAAAGTAGAGGGAAAGCCTTCCTTTTTCACTCCTACACAGGACAAATCACAACCCAAAAATCTGGAGACAGACACAGCTGAAATCTGCATATCTAAATAAGCAGAAGTTGCTGGAGCCATAACATAGTAGAAACATGTAAATGCTTATTTGGGTGAAATGCCAGAGTCTGAGTGTAGACTGGCACAAGAATGAGAAGCTCCTGAGGGCCACAATGTTAGAGGGATCCTCATATTTTTTTGAGTTTTGGCTCTAGAAATCTTACCACATTCTCACAGTAGATGTACAGGAAAGATCCCCTGTGGCTCTAGAAGGATGGAGGGAAGAGGGGAGACTAATCATATAATCTGGAGCATTCTCCAGAAAAAGGCCTACTCTCCAGGGGAAAAGACTTCCAGAGACTTAATCCCATCCATGACAACTCCAGTCCCATTCACTCTTGCTAGCCCATGTAAGGGTGGAAAAAACCTAAGACACATTTGTGAAAGTCATGGTCCAGGGACATCAGCATATGAAAGACTGAAATTTAATCATAAGATTATAGAAATTCTTCTTCCTATCACTTCTCAGCCTTTTGGCTAAGATCAAGTGTAGAAATTCTTCTTTCCCATGCGTTATACCACACTCACAGGGCTCCAGTGTGATCATAGTGAATTACAGTTGAAAGAGATCCAAGGCCAAGACTTTTTCTGAGGACACCACAGGAAAGTCCAAAGAAAATAGGGAAGATTAAAACAGGGACATAGAATTTGAAGCTTCTAGAATCTAAAACTACAATAAATATTAAGTACACCCCAACTGCTAGCCAGATTAACAGAAATGCTCATACTAAAGACCTTCTACCTCATTTCCTATCACCTGAAACATAACATTTAATTTCAACAAAAAATTACAGGGCATACCAAACAAGCAAGAAAAAAAAAAAAACAATCTGAGGAAACTGTAGGAGCTAAAGGAAAGCTTCTCTTCCATTCTGTCTGAAGGTTTACTGAAATAAACTAAAAATAAACAATAACATGAAAAAACATACAAATTTATTAACATGCATAAGCATGGGAACCATACAAAATATGAGACTCAAAGTAGAACCAGATGATTGAGGCTTAAATAACATCTTTATGACGGGGAGATAAGTAGGGGGTTGTAGGCAGTTTTACAGTAATCGTAAATAATTTTTAGAGGAAATGAATCAGCCCAAAGAACAGTCAGTTGTGTGTAAATGATTCTCTTTGCACAATAAATGGAACCTAAGGACAAACAATATCTTGTGGACTAGTTTCCCAAAAATGAGGTGCAGAACTGCACTATGAACGAAGGTTGTCTGAATGTGCAGATACAGTCTCTCAGGTAATTTCTCAAAGCTCCCCTTAGAAAAACAGATGAAAAATCTTTCTGGATGTGTTCTCTTCTCCTCTTCCTAGTTAATCTTTTGTTATTATTTAATGAGATGTCTAGGGAGAGAGTTTTAAAACAATTACACTTCTTTTGGAAGGAAGTTTCCTCAGTCAGATAAAGAAATTCCAGATAGAGCTCCTCCCTGCACTGAGTGGTGGGTATAAGAGACAAAAGAAGGTTATAAAGTTTTTGGTTCTGAGGTAACCTCTAAAACTGTTTAATTTTCTTTAATCAAAAGTGCTGAGCATACTGAGCACCATACTTTTGAGTATGATTTTCTGAGCCAAACAAGACAAAGCAAGCAATGGAACCACATCCGGATATAATACAAATTTTGAAATTCTCAGACAGGCAATTTAAAATAATTATATATGCTAAAGACATATATAATTATACATCTGATGGAAAAATTAGACAACCTGAAGGAACAGATGGGTAATGTAAGCAAAGTGATACAAACTGTAAGAATCGAAAGGAAATGCTAGAAATCAAAGACACTGTAACAGAAATGAAGAATACTTTTGATGGGCTGATTAATCTGGACATAGCTGAGGAAATAATCAGTGAACCTGAAAATAGGTCAATGAAAACGTCCCAAACAAAAATGCAAAGAGATAAAGAATGAGAAAAAAAAACAGAACATCCAAACTGTGAGACAATTTCAAGAAGTGTAACATATGTGTAATTGGAATACCAAAGGGAAAAGAAAGATAAAGTGAATTAAAAGAAATATTTGAAGTAGTAATGGCCAAGAATTTTTCAAATATAGTGTGCTTTCTGACTAAAGCACAGTCAGAAAGCTCAGAGAACACCAAGCAGGATACTTTTAAAACTACACCTAGGTATATCATATTTAAACTGAAGAAAACCAAAGACAAAGGGAAAAATCTTGAAAGAAAACAGATTTACAAATAAAACCTTATCTATAGAGAAAGAAACATAAAAATTAAAGTAGACTGCTCATCAAAAATCATGCAAGCAAGAAGAAAGTGGAAGGAAATATTTAAAGTGTTGAAAGAAAAAAACCAACAATCTTGAACTCTATATCCAGTAAAATTATCAGCAAAAAGGAAGGAGAAATAAAAGTTTTCTTAGACAAACAAAAACTGAGGGAATTTATCACCAGCCAACCTGCCCAGGAAAAAAATGTTTTTAAAAATTATTTAGGAAGAAGAAAAATGATATAGGTCAGAAACTTAGATCACATAAACAAAAGAAGAGCATCAGAGAAGAAATAAACGAAGGCAAGATAAAATCTTTTGTTTTACTCGTTTGTTAATTAGTCTAAGAGATAACTTTGTTAAAAGTGATAGTAACAATGTATTGGGTAATTGCTACACATAATAAATAAGTAAAATAAATGGCAGTGATGTCATAAGAAATGAGAGAAAAAAACTAGGAATATAGTAGTCCCTCACATCTCCATTCAAGGTTTCACTTTTTGCAGTTTCACTTATCTGCAGTCAATTGCAGTACAAAAATATTAAATAAAAAATTTCAGAAATAAACAATTCATATTACTTAAATTGCATGTCATTCTGAGAAGGATGATAAATCTTGCACCACCCTGCTGCTTCTCATCTGGGAAGTGAATCATTCCTTTGCCCAGTGTATCCACACTGTATACACTAGCCACCTGTTAGTCATTGTCAGCTCCTGATATTGAACCATTAATGGTTGAATCAGTAGGACTCAATGATGCAGAATCATCCACACCAGGTATTGTCCTTCTCCTTCTGATGAATTGAGAGAAGGTCAATTGTAGCCTAATGCTACAAAGCCTACGTCATCCACCTCACTTAATCTCATCACATAGGTATTTTATCATCTCACATTTTCATCACAAGAAGAATCATGGGCAAGAGGGCGCCCAAGATGGCTGAAGAGGAACAGCTCCGGCCTCCAGGTCCCAGCATGAGCGACACAGAAGATGGGTGATTTCTGCATTTTCAACTGAGGTACCAGGTTCATCTCACTGGGGTGTCTCAAACAATTGGTGCTGGTCAGCGGGTGCAGCCTAACCAGCGAGAACTGAAGCAGGGTGAGGCATCGCTTCATCTGGGAAGCACAAGGGGGAAGGGAATTCCTTTTCCTAAACAAGGGAAACTGAGACACATAACACCTGGAACTCTCACCCTAATACTTTGTTTACCAAGGGTCTTAGCAAGTGGCATACCAGGAGATTATATCCCATGCCTGGCCTGGAGGGTCCCACGCCCACGGAGCCTCCTTCATTGCTAGCACAGCAGTCTGAGATCTAACCGCAAGGTGGCAGCGAGGCTGGAGGAGGGGCGCCTGCCATGGCTGAGGCTTAAGTAGGTAAATAAAGCTACCAGGAAGCTCGAACTGGGTGGAGCCCACCTCAGCTCAAGGAGGCCTGCCTGCCTCTGTAGACTCCACCTCTGGGGACAGGGCATAGCTAAACAAAAGGCAGCAGAAACCCCTGCAGATGTAAATGTCTCTGTCTGACAGCTTTAAAGAGAGCAGTGGTTCTCCCACCATGGAGCTGAGATCTGAGAATGGACAGACTTGCCTGCTCAAGTGGGTCCCTGACCCCTGAGTAGCCTAACTGGGAGACATCCCTCACTAGGTGCAGGCTGACACCTCACACCTCACATGGCTGGGTACACCTCTGAGACAAAGTTTCCAGAGCAAGAATCAGACAGCAACACTTGCTCTTCAGCAATATTCTATATTCTGCAGCCTCTGCTACTGATACCCAGGCAAACAGGGTCTAGACTGGACCTCAAGCAAACTCCAACAGACCTGCAGCTGAGGGTCCTGACTGTTAGAAAGAAAACTAACAAACAGAAAGGACACCCACACCAAAACCCCATCAGTCCATCACGATCATCAAAGATCAAAGGCAGACAAAACCACAAAGATGGAGAAAAAGCAGTGCAGAAAAGCTGGAAATTCAAAAAATCAGAGCACATCTCCCCCTCCAAAGGAACACAGCTCATTGCCAGCAACGGAACAAAGCTGGACAGAGAATGACTGACAAGTTGAGAGAAGAAGGCTTCAGTCAATCAAACTTCTCAGAGCTAAAGGAGGAACTATGTACTCAGTGCAAAGAAACTAAAAACCTTGAAAAAAGAATGGAGGAATGGATAACTAGAATAACCAATGCAGAGAAGTCCATAAATGAACTGATAGAGATGAAAACCATGACACAAGAACTATGTGACAAATGCACAAGCTTCAGTAACTGACTCCATCAACTGGAAGAAAGAGTATCAGTGATTGAAGATCAAATGAATGAAATGAAGCAAGAAGAGAAGTTTAGAGATAAAAGAGTAAAAAGAAATGAACAAAGCCTCCAAGAAATATGGGATTATGTGAAAAGACCAAATCTATGTCTGATTGGTGTGCCTGAAAGTGACGGGGAGAATGGAACCAAGTTGGAAAACACTGTGCAGGGTATTATCCAGGAGAATTTCCCCAACCTAGCAAGGCAGGCCAACATTCAAATTCAGGAAATACAGAGAATGCCACAAAGATACTCCTCAAGAAGAGCAACTCCAAGATACATAATTGTCAGATTCACCAAAGTTGAAAAGAAGGAAACAATGTTAAGGGCAGTCAGAGAGAAAGGTCGGGTGACCCACAAAGGGAAGCCCATCAGACTAACAGCAGATCGATCTCTCAGCAGAAACTCTACAAGCCAGAAGAGAGTGGGGGCCAATATTCAACATTCTTAAAGAAAATAATTTTCAACTCAGAATTTCATATCCAGCCAAACTAAGTTTTATAAGAGAAGGAGAAATAAAATCCTTTACAGACAAGCAAATGCTTAGAGTTTT
>NW_012119487.1:6785763-6787787 GCF_000951035.1 Colobus angolensis palliatus | reverse complement strand
ATCAAAAGAGACAAAGAAGGCCATTACATAATGGTAAAGGGATCAATTCAACAAGAAGAGCTAACTATCATAAATGTATATGCATCCAATACAGGCGCACTCGAATTTGTAAAACAAGCTATTAAAGACCTACAAAGAGACTTAGACTCCCATACAACAATAATGGGAGACATTAACACCCCACTGTCAACATTAGACAGACCAATGAGACAGAAAGTTAACAAGGCTATCCAGGAATTGAACTCAGCTCTGCACCAAGCAGACCTAATAGATATCTACAGAACTCTCCACCCCAAATCAACAGAATATACATTCTTCTCAGCACCACATTGCACTTATTCCAAAATTGACCACATAGTTGGAAGTAAATCACTCCTCAGCAAATGTAAAAGAACAGAAATTAAAACAAACTGTCTCTCAGACCACAGTGCAATCAAACTAGAACTCAGGAATAAGAAACTTACCCATAACCACTCAACTACATGGAAGCTGAACAACCTGCTCCTGAATGACTACTGGGTACATAACAAAATGAAGGCAGAAATAAAGATGTTATTTGAAACCAATGAGAACAAAGATACAACATACCAGAATCTCTGGGACACATTTAAAGCAGTGTGTAGAGGGAAATTTATAGCACTAAATGCCCACAAGAGAAAGCAGGAAAGATCTAAAACTGACACCCTAACATCACAATTAAAAGAACTAGAGAAGCAAGAGCAAACACATTCAAAAGCTAGCAGAAGACGAGAAATAACTAAGATCAGGGCAGAACCGAAGGAGATAGAGACACAAAAATCCCTTCAAAAAATCAGTGAATCCAGGAGCCGGTTAGACTGCTAGCAAAACTAATAAAGAAGAAAAGAGAGAAGAATCAAATAGACACAATAAAAAATGATAAAGGGGATATCACCACCGACCACACAGAAATACAAACTACCATCAGAGAATACTACAAACACCTCTATACAAATAAACTAGAAAAACTAGAAGAAATGGATAAACTCCTGGACACATACATTCTCCCAAGACTAAACCAGGAAGAAGTTGAATCCCTGAATAGAACAATAGCAGGCTCTGAAATTGCAATAATTAATAGCCTACCAACCAAAAAAAGTCCAGGACCAGATGGATTCACAGCCGAATTCTACCAGAGGTATGAGGAGGATCTGGTACCATTCCTTCTGAAACTATTTCAATCAACAGAAAAAGAGGGAATCCTCTCTAACTCATTTTATGAGGCCAACATCATCCTGATACCAAAGCCTAGAAGAGACACAACAAAAAAAGAGAATTTTAGACCAATACCACTGATGAACATCAATGCAAAAATCCTCAGTAAAATACTGGCAAACCGAATCCAGCAGCACATCTAAAAGCTTATCCACCATGATCAAGTGGGCTTCATCCCTGAGATGCAAGGCTGGTTCAACATACGCAAATCAATAAATGTAATCCAGCATATAAACAGAACCAAAGACAAAAACCATATGATTATCTCAATAGATGCAGAAAAGGCCTTTGACAAAATTCAACAGTACTTCATGCTAACAACTCTCAATAAATTTGGTATTGATGGAACTTATCTCAAAATAATAAGAGCTATTTATGACAAACCCACAGTCAATATCATACTGAATGGGCAAAAACTGGAAGCATTCCATTTGAAAACCGGCACAAGACAGGGATGCCCTCTCTCACCACTCCTATTCAACATACTGTTGGAAGTTCTGGCTAGGGCAATCAGGCAGGAGAAAGAAATAAAGGGTATTCAATTAGGAAAAGAAGAAGTCAAATTGTCCCTTTTGCAGATGACATGACTGTATATTTAGAAAACCCCATCATCTCAGACCAAAATCTCCTAAGCTGATAAGCAACTTCAGCAAAGTCTCAGGATACAAAATCAATGTGAAAAAATCAGAAGCATTCTGTTATTAAAAATAAGACAGAGAGCCAAATCATGAATGAACTCCCATTCACAATAGCTTCAAAGAGAATAAAATACCTAGGAATCCAACTTACAA
>NW_012119487.1:6756374-6784730 GCF_000951035.1 Colobus angolensis palliatus | reverse complement strand
CCAAATGTCCATCAGTGACAGACTGGATTAAGAAAATGTGGCACCTGTACACCATGGAATACTATACAGTCATAAAAAAGGATGAGTTCGTGTCCTTTGTAGGGACATGAATGCAGCTGGAAACCATCATTCTCAGCAAACTATTGCAAGAACAGAAAACCAAACATCGTATGTTCTCACTCATAGGTGGGAGTTGAGCAATGAGATCGCTTGGACACAGGAAGGGGAACATCACACACTGGGGCCTATTGTGTGGAAAGGGGAGGCAGGAGGGATAGCATTAGGAGATATACCTAATGTAAATGATGAGTTAATGGGTGCGGCACACCAACATGGCACATGTACACATATGTAACAAACCTGCATGTTGTGTACATGTACCCTAGAACTTAAAGTATAATAATAAAAAAAAAAGATGTTAAAAAGAAGAAGCATGAGTAAAATACAATAAGGTATTTTGTGAAAAAGAAAGAGACCACATTCATCTAACTTTTATTATAGTATATTGTTATAATTGCTCTATTTTATTGCTAGCTATAGTTATTAATCTATTACTGTGCCTACTTTATAAATAAAATTTTATCATAGGTATGCTTGTATAGAAAATAACATGGTATATATAGGATTCAGTACTATCTGCAGTTTCAGGTGTCTGCTGGGGGTCTTGAAATGTAGCCCCCATGAATAAGGAGAAACTATTGTATTGTTATAACGTGCCTGCACTATATTTGAAGTGGCATAATATTATTCAAAATGGACTTAGATTACCTAATAATGGTAATTTTCAAATTCTAGGGCCACCACTAAAAAAATTAAAATTTCAAATTCTAGGGCGACCACTAAAAAAACTAAAAAGAAGTATAATTGATATGCTAAGAGATAAAATGGAGTAATATAGAATAGTCAACCAGAACTAGAGAAAGCAGAACTAGAAGAGGTAAGAATTTAAAAACAAATGGGACAAATAGAAAACTTAAACACAGGAAAGGTAATTAATTCAACTGTATCAATAATCACTTGTGTGAATTATATAAATACACCGGTTGAAGATAGAGACTATCAGAGTGGATAAATAAACAAGGCCCAATCATATGTGGTCTACAAGATATTAAATTTAAAGGGTCAGGTAAAGATAAAAGGATGGAGAAGAGTATACCATGCCAGCAGTTACCAAAAAACAACAAAAAAGCTGGAGTAGCTACATTAATTTTGGACAAAGCACAGAACAAGAAAAATTATCATGGATAAAGAGAGACATTACATAATAATAAAGAGGATAATTTTCCAAGAAGATATCATCCTAAACATATACAAATGTACAACACAGTATCAAAAAATATGAGGTAAAAGTGGATAGATGTAAAAAGAGAAATAGACAAATATACTATCATAGCTGTAAACTTCAATACATCTCTTTTGATGATTGACAGATCAAGCAGACAGAAAATCAGTAAAGATATAACTAACCTGAACAGCACTATTGATCAACTTGATCTAATTGACATTCATAGAATAATCTACCCCAAAACAGAAAAATGCAGTCTTCTCAAGCTTACATGTAACATTGACTAAAATAGAAAACAATCTTGGCCATAAAACACACCTTAACAAATATAAAAGAATAGAAATCATGCAAAGTCTATTCTCAAACCACATTGAAATTAAACTGTAAGTCAGTATTAGAAAGATAACTGGATGATCCCCAAATACTTGGAGATCAAACGGTACACTTCTAAGTAACACAGAGATCAAAGAAGAATTATCAAGAAAAAATTTAAAATATTTTTAACTAAATGGAAATTAAAATGCACCTTATTAAAATTCTTAGTATACTGCAAAAACAGTGCTTAGAAGGAAATTTATAGTATTAATGCATATATTAGAAAAGAAGAAAGATCCAGAATCAATAACCTAAGCTTCCACTTCAGGAGACTAGGGTAAGGAGAGTGATTTAAGCCTAAAGCAAGCAGAGTAAAAGAAATAATAAAAGAGCAAAAATTAATAAAATTAAAAATCGGAAAACAATAGAGAAAATCAATGAACTACTTTAAACTTCATATGGAACCAAAAAAGAGTTTGCACAGCCAAGGCAAGCCTAAAGAAAAAGAACAAAACTGAAGGCATCACACTACCTGACTTCAAACTATACTACAAGGCTATAGTAACCAAAACAGCATGGTACTGGTACCGAAAGAGATATATAGACCAATGGAACAGAACAGATGCCTCAGAAATAACACCACACAGCTACAACCATCTGATCTTTTGCAAACCTGACAAAAACAAGAAATGGGGAAAGGATTCCCTATTTAATAAATGGTGCTGGGAAAACTGGCCAGCCATATGTAGAAAGCTGAAAGTGGACCCCTACCTTACACCTTATACAGAAATTAACTCTAGATGGATTAAAGACTTAAATGTAAGTCCTAAAACCATAAAAACCCTAGAAGAAAACCTAGGGCAATGCCATTCAGGACAGAGGCATGGGCAAAGACTTCATGATGAAAACACCAAAAGCAATGGCAACAAAAGCCAAAATAGACAAATGGAATCTAATTAAACTAAAGGGCTTCTTCACAGCAAAGAAACTATCATCAGAGACAACAGGCAACCTACAGAATGGGAGAAAATTTTTGCAATCTATCCATCTGACAAAGGGCTAATATACAGAATCTACAAAGAACTTAAACAAACTTACAAGAAAAAAACAAACGACCCCATCAAAAAGTGGGCAAAGGATATGAACAGACACTTCTCAAAAGAAGACATTTATGCAGCCAACAGACATATGAAAAAATGCTCATCATCACTGGTCATCAGAGAAATGCAAATCAAAACTGCAATGAGATACTATCTCACATCAGTTAGAATGGTGATCACTAAAATGTCGGGAAACAACAAATGCTGGAGAGGATGTGGAGAAATAGGAATACTTTTACACTGTTGGTGGGAGTGTAAATTAGTTCAACCATTGTGGAAGACAGTGAGGCAATTTCTCAAGGATCTAGAACCAGAAATACCATTTGACCCAGCCATCCCATTACTGGATATATACCCAAAGGATTATAAATCATTCTACTATAAAGACACATGCACATGTATGTTTATTGTAGCACTATTCACGATAGCAAAGACTTGGAACCAACCCAAATGCCCATCAATGATAGACTGGATAAAGAAAATGTGGCACATATACACCATGGAATACTATGCAGCCATTAAAAAGGATGAATTCATGTCCTTTGCAGGGACATGGATGACGCTGGAAACCATCATTCTCAGCAAACTATCACAAGAACAGAAAACCAAACACCACATGTTCTCAGTCATAACTGGGAGTTGAATATTGAGAACACACATGGATACAGGGAAGGGGACATCACACATCAGGGCCTATTGGGGGGTGGGGCGCTAGGGAAGGGATGGCATTAGGAGAAATACTTAATGTAGATGGCAGGTTGATGGGTGCAGCAAACCACCATGGCACATGTATACCTATGTAACAAACCTGCAAGTGCTGCATATGTACCCCAGAACTTAAAGTATAATTTTTTAAAAAAAGAAATACCTCAGACTGGCCTTCTGATCAGTTGTTTTCCTGCACAGGTGGGCCATAGGCAGCCATGGTGCCCAGCTGTAATGGCATGATCTCGAAGCCCCACTTCCACAAGGACCGCCAGTGATGTGTGGCCAGGTGGTTCAACCAGCTGGCCCATAGATCTGCAGATGCGAGGCCCAGCAAGGAAAAGCATGCCGCATTGCCCCATACCCCAAGTCAGGACCCATCTGGCCCATTGTGTAGTGCCACACTGTACAGTATCACACCAAGGTGTGCACCAGCCGCACTTCAGCTTGGAGGAGCTCAAGGTGGCAGGCATTCACAAGAAGGTAGCCCAGACCACTAGCATCTCTATTGACTGGAGGAGGCAGAACAAGTCCACTGAGTCTCTGCAGGGCAACGTGCAGCGGCTGAAGGAGTACCAATCCAAACTCATCCTCTTCTCCAGGAAGCCCTTGGACCCCAAGAAGGGAGACAGTTCTGTTGAAGAACTGATATTGGCCATCCAGCTGACAGGACCGGTCGTGCCCATCCAGAATGTCTACAAGGAGAAAGCCCTAGTCATCCCTGAGGAGGAGAAGAATTTCAAAGCCTTTGCTCATCTCCTCATGGCCTGTGCCACTGCCCAGCTCTTTGGCATAAAGGCAAAAAGAGCCAAGGCAGCTGTAGAACAAGATGTCGAAAAGAAAAAAATAAATTCCTCTTAGGGATTTGTAATAAGTCAGCAGTAATGCTGGGGGAGGGAAAAAAAAAAGACATATCTGAGACTGGGTAATTTATAAGGAAAACAGGTTTAATTGGCTCATGGTTCCACAGACTGTACAGGAAGCATGGCTGGGGAGGCCTCAGGAAACTCCCATCGTAGCAGAAGGTGAAGGGGAAACAGGCACACCTTACATGGCTGGAGCAGGAAAAAGAGAGAAGAGGGAGGTGCTACACACTGTTAATCAACCAGATCTCATGAGAACTCACTATCATGAGAACAGCATGGGGGAAATCCACCCCTGTGATCCAATCACCTCCCACCAGGCCTCTCCTACAACACTGGGGATTACAATTTGACATGAGATTTGGGTGGGGACACATATCCAAACCATATCACTTGGATTGGGTTTCAGTGTACTTCTGTAATTCAGTGATCTTTGTTCTTATCCATATTCTGAATTCTGTCTGTCATTTCAGCCATCTCAGCCCAGTTCAGAACCCTTGCTGGAGAAGCAATACAGTTGTTTGGAGGAAAGAAGGCACTCCTGCTTTTTGAGTTTTCAGGGTTCTTGCACTGATTCTTTCTCATCTTTGTGGGCCTATGTCTACCTTCAATCTTTGAGGTTGCTGACTTTGGGATATTTTTTCCTTTTATCTTATTTGATAATATTGAGGGTTTGATTGTGGTATAAGGTAGATTCAGCTGACTGGTTTTATTTCTGGGAAATTGTAGAAGGCCAATGCTCAGTTTCCAACTTCTGGAATGCATGCTCTATTCTGGGGGACTTGTACTGGTTCCCAACTTTGTTTTCTGGCCCTTGAGGTAGGAATCCACTGTGCTATGGGTGGCATAGGAGACAAGGTACAGCAGCTGCAACAGAGTGCTAGTGGGTGCCAGGGTGCCTGCTTTCCTGCAGGTGATCACCATAGTGGCAGAGGCAATGCACCTGGGGGAGTTGGTAGGTGTTGGGGGACCTGCTGGCAACTGTGTGTGCAGCTGCACTGGTGGTGGTGTTAGCTCAGGGGCAAGATGCTGGCAAATGCAGGTCTGGTTGCCTTCTCTGTGCCCTGCAAACAGGAGGGATCACTCAATGTTGCAGAGGATCTGCTCTTCTCTCATAGTGTTAGCACAAGGGTGGGCATTGGTGGGGGAAGGGCTGGCTGATTCTGTGCTTGCCAAGGCTCTGTCTGCAATGGCGGTTCGTGGGGATGGGAGGATGGACTGCACTTCTGCGCACTGATGGTCAAGGAAAGCAAAATCTGCCTCTGCAGACATTGCCAGCAAAGTGATGTGGCGAGTTACCATGGGCCTAGGGGATGCTGCAGTATGCGGAGGGAGCAGGCAGGCTGGTTTGTGGCCATAGGGGCTGCCAGCTGGAGCTGCCAGTCAGGCATGGTTTTCCAGGCACAGAAGCAATGGTGTGGGCCCCCAGGGCACTAGAGACTGCTCTGCAAGCAGGTGTTACCATGCTGGGCCTCCTAGAGAGGCCAGCAGACCAAGGGGTGCTCAGGTCAGACCAGTCTCACCTGATGGGGAAGACCACCCTGCAGAGATCATGTCTGACAGTTCCCATAGGGCTAAAGTCTTCTACGGGAGCAAGTTGAGCCTAGGATGGCCATCCCCGGCCATGCTCCACTACAGACACTCCTGCAGTATACCCACATCAATGGCTTGCTGCCCCTACCCCTTCTCTAAGCAGCTCTCCTGCCAACTCAAATGTCCATGATGGTAAAGGGGTCTTCTCCTACAGGGGTTCCAGAGGCCCATGGCAACAGTGGGTTGTTCCTTGCCAATTCAACTCACCTGATCCCCCAGAGCCATTGTAGGCCAGGAACAAAAACTGGTGTGCAGTAGCCTGGTACCACATTCCCAGCTTTCACTATCTTCAGCCCAGCTTCTGTGTCTTCTCTCTGTCTACTATTGGTTTCTTTCCTCTGAAGATCTGTTAGGGGCATTCCAGTCATCTTGGTCCCGCAGTGGGAGCTCTTCCACCTGGCTGTGTCTAGTCAGCCTTCTGAGTAAGATCCATTCCTGACTCCTTTTCTTTCTGATTCGTCTTCTTCCAGATAAAATAACATTCTATTAGCCAAGAGAAGTCAGGAAAAAAGGGGAAAAAAACCAAAATAATGAATTTGGCAAATTGAAAACAAGTAACAAAAATGATAGACTTCAGTCTAAACATATCAATAATTTCGTTAAATGTAAGAAGATACAGATAGGTTAAAAAGAAAAAGATGAAAAAGATATATCATGTAAATGGTATGCAAAAGAAAGCTGAAAGTTTTATTAATATTAGGCTTAATGGACCTCAAGACAAGAAAAATAAAGATGGAGATATTTTAATAAATGGATCAATCCATGAAGAAGACTAAAATCCTAAAATGTAGGTAGCTTAATAACTGAGCTAAAAAATTGATGAAGCAAAAGCTGACTGAACTAAAGAGACAAGTAGACAAATTCACAATCAGAAGTAGAGATATTGGCTGGACACAGTGGCTCACTCCTGTAATTCCAGCACTTTGAAGACTGATTGGGAAGATCGCTTGAGGCCAGGAGTTCAAGACCGGCCTGGGTAACATAGCAAGACTCCATCTCTACAAAAATAAAAATTTTTTAAATTAGCCAGATATGGCAGGTGGCACATGCCTGTAGTCCTAGCTACTTGAGAGTCTAAGGCAGTAGGATCCTTGAGCCCAGAAGGGCGAGACTGCAGTGAGTCATGATCATGCCACTGCACGCCGGTCTGGGTGACAGAGTGAAGCACTGTATCTAAAAAAAATAAACAAAAGTAAACATAAAAAGAAGTGAGAATGTTAATTTTCTTTTTAATAATTAGATAAAAATCAGTAAGGATACAGAAGATCTTTAAAAAATTATCAACCACCCTAACCTAACTGAGCTTTATAAAACAATTTACCCAACAACTGCAGAATTCACATTCTTTCTTGTGCACACAGACCATTTGCCAAGATGGACCTTATGCTGGAACATAAAACAAGTCCCAATATATTATAAAAGTTTGAAATTTTCCAGAGTATGTTCTCTAAGAACCAAAATTAAATTAGATATGAATAACAATTGAAGATTTTTAAAAGCCTCAAATATTTGGAAATTAACAAACTTCTAGTAACTAAGCAAAGAAGAAATCATAAGAAAAATTAATAAATATTTGAATCTACATAATGATAAAAATGTATCAAAATTTATTGGATAGAGCTAATGAGTACTGTTAAACAAAAATTACAGGAAGCTATTGTTCTGGACTAAACTCCTTCACTAGGCCCCAACAAAGTAGAGTAAAAAAATCACAACGAAGTCAGTGATCATTGAATTGAAACGGAGCTGCTCTTGTTGGTATCAGAGATATCAGGAGAGAGAGAGATAGCCTAATTTCCCAAACAGGCCAGTTTTAATCTTTAGTCGGCATGATAATGAAGTTCCCTCTGTTTTAATCCTACAATAAAAAATTACCCAATTAACTTGATGTTAACCAATCAGCCATCTTCCCCTTGTTCTGACCGCCGAGCCCTTCCCTAAAAAGAAAGTAACTTTGAAAAGGCCAATCCACTATCTGTTACTTGTTTCTGCTTTCTTCAGTCCTCTTAACGTCCACAAAGCCAAACTCTTCTGCTGTATACATGAGAGCACTTAGCCTATTTTATGGAATAAATTGTTACCTGAAATTTATCTTTGACAGTACTTAGAGGAAGTTTATCAATTGATTTACAAAATGACGCACAACAAAACCAATTTTTTTCTCATCAATGTGATAATGAAATGATGTTGAAGAAAACAATGTTATTGGAAGATCTGCTGTGCATTGTTCGCTTAAAGTTGCAGTTCCCAAGAACCTACTGACAATGTTAAGTGAGGACTTACTGTATCTTCAAGTTCACTAATTCTTTATTCTGCCAGACAATCTTGAGTTCCTGCCATGACTTTTATTTTTCTTCTTGAGCAGCCAGAAAAGACTTCCAGGGAATTTTTTTATTTCAATTACTTTACTTTTCAACTCCAAAATTTCCATTTGGTTCTTTATAGTTCCTATCTCTTTATTGTTATTCTCTACTTAATGTAACATTGTTATATCTTCCTTTCCTTTTTTTTTTTAATTCAAGACAGAGTCTGACTCTAGCCCAGGCTGGAGTGCAGTGGGCTCAATCTCAGCTCAACTGCAACCTCTGTCTCCCAGGTTCAGGTGATTCTTGTGCCTCAGCCTCCTGAGTAGCTGGGATTACAGGTGCCTGTCACCACACCTGGCTAGTTTTTGTATTTTTAGTAGAGATGGGGGTCTCACCATATTGGTCAGGCTGGTTTGGAATTCCTGACCTCAAGTGATCCACCCATCTTTACCTCCCAAAGTGTTAGGATTACAGGCGTGAGCCACCGCACTTGGCCTATCATCCTTTACATCTTTAATCATATTTTCCTTTAGTTCTATGAACATATTCATAATGGCTAGTTTGAAGTATTTTTCTGTTAAATCTGACATCTAGTTGCTCTTATGGGCAGTATTTGTTGCATGTATGAACTAGAATTTCCTGTTTTTCTTTGCATTCCTCATAATTTTGTTAACAGTGGCAAATCCATATGGGTCTGCAGCAACTCAATTTTTGCCTCCTTGGAGGAAAGAATTCGACGAGGGGCATAAGGCAGAGTGAGAGATTGAGGCAAGTTTTGAGCAGGACTAAAGGTTTATTAAAAAGTTTGCAGAGCCAGGCATGGTAGCTAATCCCAGCACTTTGGGAGGCTGACGTGGGCGGATCACTTGAGGTTAGGAGTTCAACACCAGCCTGGCCAACATGGTGAAACCCCATGGCTACTAAAGACACAAAATTAGCTGGGCATGGTGGCACGCATCTGTAATCCCAACTACTTGGGAGGCTGAGGCAGGAGAATTGCCTGACCCTGGGAGGCGGAGGTTGCATTGAGTCAAGATTATGCCACTGCACTCCAGCCTGGGTGACAGAAAGATACTCTGTCTTAAAAAAAAAAAAAAAAAAAAAAGTGGGAGCAGGAATGAAAGGAAGTAAAGTACACTTGGAAGACGGCCAAGCAGGCAAACTGAGAAATCCAAGTGTACTGTTCAGCCCTTGACTTGGAGTTTTATACTTTGGCATGGTTTCAGAGTTTGCATTTCTTCTCCCTTGATTTTTCCCTTGAGGTGGGCTGTCAACCTGTGCAGTGGCCTCCCAGCATTTGAGAAGGGCTGCACGCGCAGTGTGTTTACTGAAGTTGTGTGCATACTCATTTGACATGTTTTTCTCCTACCAGTTGAGTGTTCCTAGAGGAAGGTCATATACCAGTTAAACTCCACCATTTTGCCTTTTAGTGCACATGCATGAGCCCACTTGCCCAATCCTGAGAGCTCATCAGGAAGCTGCTGCTGACCAGCTTCAGGTTTTTTTAATCTATTGGGAGACTGCCTTTCCCCGGTACTGGGTGTGACCAAATATTATTTTCAATAGACAGTTTAACAAGTTCCCTACAATGGTGGAGGGCCCTCTTTTGCCCTGTCCATGTCTGCCTAGCTATCTACTCTAACAATTTTTTGTTGGAAAACAGAAATTTTAGATAACATATTTTAGCAATGGTTATTTGGCCCCACCTTCTTTTCTGGGACTTGTCATTATTTGATTTTTTTGTGTGTGTAATGATTATTTGGATTATTTCAGTGAAATCTGTGCTCCCCCACCACACATATATGCATGTGCACCCACACAGCAACACACTCAGACATACACACACATACACACACACACAGTGTTAAAACTCTGATCTTGCTCCTTAGGGAGGTACAGCTCTAGGTATGCCCAACCATGACCCTGGGATGACAGTTGCTTGCTTTCTCTCTTTGACCACATCCAGCTGTTAAATTCCACTAATTGCTGTCTGATTGCTCTATTGCTTTCAACAACATCCTGGGGGGCATAAATTACTCTACAAACTAATGCAGTCAAATGTGCCTCCTGTAAAGTAATGGTTTTTTTAGGATAGTGTAATTTTTCTGACCCCAAAAAGACTCCTCCTGGCTGTTTTATTCCAATCCTTTTCTAATTGTTTTTCACAACCCCTCCACTGTTTATGCTTTTAGCCTTGAACTTCTCTAGCTGCTTTACAAATGAAGTCAATTTCCTTGGGAAGAGATTAGAAGCTATCTGTTTTATGGCTTTCCTCTCTCCCCAGGCCAAATTTCTGATGGGTGCTGGGGACAATAGCAATAGCAAGCTTCTCTCTGAGTGATACCCTTGCTCTGGGAGTTGAGTGGTTGGTGAAGTGAGTGCAAGGCAGCAGCCTGAGGTCCTCTCAAGAACTATAGGGCCCCAGTATTCTCAGTGCACTGGGACCAAGGCCTGGATTGTTCTTGTCAAAGACAAAATTACAACAAACTTAGTTTAGAGATCTTAATTAGCTCTATTTGTAATTCTAGAATCAGGCAACATTTCATTTCCATTGGAAAGTGTTCCAGTGAACTGAGCAGAAGAGGTTGGTTTTATAGACAGAGAAGGGCTGAAGAAAGCAGAAGTAAAGAACAACACATCTGTTATTTACCTTTTTTTCTCTAGAGACAGGATCTCGCTACGGTGCCCAAGCTGGAGTACAGTGGCTACTCACAGGTGTGATCATAGCACACTACAGGCTCAAACTCTTAGCTTAAGCAATCCTGCCTCAGCCTCCCCAGTAGCTGGAGCTACAGTCATATGCCACAGTGTCCGGCTTAGTTACTTTTTGGAGTTACTTTTTCTTGTAAGGCAAGGACAGGGTGACAAAACAATTTTTTTGGAAAAAAAAAAGCAGAGAGAATGTTATTATCATATTGATTAAAGATATAAAGTGGCCTACTTAGGAAATTAGCTGTTATCTTGCTCTCCTGATTTCTTGGAAGGTCAGATAGCAACTTCATTGAGGTGTGGTGATGTTGAACTTTAGCATGGGTGACTCTGTTTTGATTTTTAGTCTGATCTTTTGGGGCCTAGTATAGAAGCTTAGTCCAAATCAATGGTCTCCTATAATTTTTATTTGACATTCTTTTTCTTTTGTTTTCCTGTTTTGAGGTTTTGTTTGTTTGTTTTTTGAGACAGGGTCTCACTCTGTCACCCAGACTGGAGTGCAGTGGTGTGATCTTGGCTCACTGCAACCTCTGCCTTCTGAGTTCAAGCAATTCTCCTGCCTCAGCCTCCCAAGTAGCTGGGATTACAGGCGTGCACCACTATGCCTGGGTAATTTTTGTATTTTTTGGTAGAGACAGGGTTTTGCCATGTTGGACAGGCTGGTCTCAAACTCCTGACCTCAGGTGATCGGCCTGCCTCTGTCTCCCAAAGTGCTGGGATTATAGGTGTGAGCTACTGTGCCTGGCCTTTATTTGACATTCTTAACTCACACAATATCCTTTACTTTCCAAGTTAGTAGTTATTTGCACGTCATTGGCATAGCAGTACCACAGACACTCACACATGTTCCTTTGATATTAATAGAACATTTCAGTTCATTCTTTCTTCTGCCTACTGCAATCAGGACGTCCACATTTTAAAATTATTCTCTCCTAACAATAAAAAATTCTTTAGTTACCTTCCTGTAAGTTGAAACAAGTTGGCCTTCCTGCCATTTTCCTTTGGAAAATATGAAATAATTATATCTTCATTCATATGCAAGGCTTTTTATTTTTTGTTTACCAGATTGAGGGTTAACCCTCCTCCCTGGCTTAATTATGGTCATCCACCCTGAGAAGATAGGCCTTTCTGAGATTTATTCTAACTAAACAAAATTTAATACTTGTTACACATTTGATATTCATTAAAGAGTTTCTCTAGGGTAGCACGATCCCTGAACTCTGAAAACTGAAGTAAGGTTGTGGAAACTGAAGACTGAAATTTTTTTTCTTTTTTAAAATTTTGACAGGAGACAGGGTCTCACTCTGTTGCACAGGCTGGAGTGCAGTGGTACAATCATAGCTTACTGCCTCAAACTCCTGGGCTCAAGCAATCCTGGCTACCTCAGCCTCCTGAGTAGCTGGGATTACAGGCACGTGCCACCATGCCTGGCTAATCTTTAAATTTTTTGTAGAGACAGGGGTCTCACTATGTTGCCCAGGCTGCTCTTGAATTTCTGAACTCAAGTGATCCTCTAGCCTTGGCCTCTCAAAGTGCTGGAATTACAGGCATAAGCCACTGTACCCAGCCAATAGTGAATTCTTTATGTACAAGTTTAAGTTTGAAAGGGTATGAATATAGGAGAACTGAACTGTAGGGAGAAAGAGTATCCAATTACTCTGACACTCAAACTACTCTATCCAGTGATTAAGAACTGTCTGCAGATCTTTTGGTCAAGAAGGAGCCTGTGAGCTGCAAGATTCAAATGGCGAAGCTCCTTTTGCCATCCTTGCAAACACATGGCAATGAAAAAGTGCATACGAATGTAAAGGACTTAGCTCAGCTAAAACATAAGAAAAGCATTTTCTTGACTTGAACAGATGACTTGAAAAGATGCCTATCTGAAGCTACAGATCTGGGTTACAGAATCAGAAACCACATAGATTACAAGAGTACAATTTCTGTGGGGCAAGTGGAGTTTTATTGAACTAGTGGCAGGCACCAAAGTCAGGCTTACAGTGTAAAACTGAGTATTAAGAAGAGGCTTGCTTCTTATACACTTAGATGTAAAAGGGTTTTGGCCTATGTCCAGGGCTTATAGTTCACATCTGGTAGCTTCTTGGATTAGGAGAAATGAGGTAAACCATTGTTCTCCTGGCAGGATATGAGTCTTATCTATTGGTTAATGTAAGACTCTTTTCAAATTGGGGACCTGGGTAAACTGGATAAAAGTCACAAGAAATATGCAAAATATAAGAATGTAAACATGGGAATAAGTAAAGCAAGACAAACACAAAGCAGAAAAGCCTGCTCCTCAAGCTGCACTTACAAGGATATTTCTGTAGGTGATAGGTATGTCCACTATCTTGATTGTGGCAATGGTTTTGCAGGTATATACATGTTAAAACTCACTAAACACTAAATATGGGTAGTTTATTGTATGTCAATTTTTACTCAATGAAACCTTTTTTAAAAAGTACTTACAAACCAGTTTTAAATTAGTAAAAATAAAGTCATCATAAAATAGGTAATCAGCTCTAATACCAAAAAATTCTATCTAGAAATGAATAACAAAATAATTTTCTGAAAATAAGTATGATATGAGAATGCTTAAAATCTTCAAGGAGTAAAGGAAAGAAATAATATACAAAAAGCAAGAACAAGGAAATAATGAAATAACAAGAAAAAGGTGGATATCAATCCAAGAGCAGGAAGATTAAAAAAAACAAATTATTTAAAAATCTGGAAATGTAAAATATAGCCATTGTGATTAAAACACAACAGAAATAATAGGTGCTATACTAAATAAAATCTAAGAATTAGTAAACTGAGACAGTCTGAAATATGGCTTAGAAAAATAAAGAAACGAAACATCTGAAAAAGGAACTCATGAGAAATAGAGAATACATAGAGGAATTCTAGAAGAATTGGGGCAATAATGAAGGAGTGTAATTTAAAGAACAGCTGAATTAAAAAACAAAATGTGCATCCACAAATTGCAAGAGCATACTGACCAGGATTAAATTCACAGATAAACAAATGTAGAAAATTAAGAACAAAGAAGAAATCATAGATTAAAAAATTGGAGGTGGATGGCCCACTTGACCTCAGGAGTTTGAGACCAGCTTGGACAATGTGGCAAAACCCTGTCTCTACAAAAAACACACCAAAAACTAGCCAGGCGTAGTGGCGTGTGCCTGTAGTTCTGTTACCAGAAAGGCATCCTGATCTAAACCCCCAGGGAGGGTTCTTGGATCTCATGCAAGAAGGAATTCAGGGTGAGTTCATAAAGTGAAAGCAAGTTTATTAAGAAAGTAAAGAAATAGGCTCTTGATCTGCTTGCTTGAGCCTATCTGACTCTGTAGAGTGTACTCCATTTCAATATATCTGTGCTTTTCTTATGTTAAAACAAAACAAACAAAACGCTTTGGGAGGCCAAGTCAGGTGGATTACCTAAGGTCAGGAGTTCAAGACCAGCCTGACCAACACGGTAAAACCCCGCCTCTACCAAAAATACAAAAATTAGCCGGGTGTGGTGGCACATGCCTGTAATCCCAGCTACTTGGGAGGCTGAGGCAGGAGAATTGCTTGAACCTGAGAGGCAGAGGTTGCCATGAGCCAAGATCACACCACTGCACTCCAGCCTGGGCAACAGAATGAAACTCTGTCTCAAAATAAAATAAAATAAATAAATACATAAATCAAAGGAATAAAAGCATGGCTACTCTATAGGCAGAACAGTGGCATGAGCTGCTGGTTGCCCATTTTTGTGGTTATTTCTTGATCATATACTAAACAAAGGGCAGATTATTCATGAGTTTTCTGGGAAAGGTGTAGGCAATGCCCAGAACTTAGGGTTCCTCCCCCTTTTAGACCATCTAGGATAACTTTCTGACATTGCCAGGTCATTTGTCGTGGCACTGGTGGGAGTGTCTCTTAGCATGCTAATGCATTATAGCTAGCGTGTAATTAACCATGAGAATGATCAAAGGTCACTCTTGTTGCCATCTTGGTTTTAGTGAGTTTGGGCAGGCTTCCTTACTGCAACCTGTTTTATCAGCAAAGTCGTTTATGGCCTGTATCTTGTTCTGACATTCTGTCTCATCCTGTGACTAAGAATGCCTTAACCTCTTGGGAGTGCAGTTCAATAGGACTTAGCCTTATTGTACTAAGCCCCTATTCAAGATGGAGTTGCTCTGGTTCAAATGCCTCTGATCATTCTAGCTACTCTGGAGGCTGAGGCGGGATGACTGTTTGGGCCCAGGAGGTTTAGCCTGCAGTGAGCTGTGATGTCACCACTGCACTGAAACTTGAGTGCCAGAGTGAGATCCTATTTTCTTTTCTTCTGAAAAGAAAATAAAAAACAAACAAAAGAATGAAAATAAACAAGCTAAGTGACAGTTTCAGAAGAATAACAGAATAAACCCAAACCATGTAAATGTTAATTCTTTATTTAAAAATGTAAGAGAAAAACCCCACTACCACACTTACGGCTAATAGGAAATGGCATCTAATTAAACATATAAATATATAGCAAGACCAACCAAGGGAAAAAAGAAGGAAGAATGCAAAAATAATAAAATTATATATGCGAAGTGGAAGAGAAAACAGCATAAAATATAGAATCAATCAGTAGAGGTTTTAAAAACCATAAGCAGGCCAGGGGTGGTGGCTCACACCTGTAATCTCAGCTCTTTGGGAGGTGAAGGCAGGCGGAAAACTTGAGGCCAGCCTGGTCAACATGGTGAAACCCCCTGCTTACTAAAAATACAAAAATTATCTGGGTGTGGTGCTGCACACCTGTAGTCCCAGCTACTTGGGAGGTTGAGACACGAGAATCACTTGAACCCAAGAGGCAGAGGTTGCAGTGAGCAGCAATTGTGCCACTGCACTCCAATCTGGGTAACACAGCAAGACTGTGTCTCAAAAAAAAAAAAAAAAAAAAAAAGAAAAAAAGAAAAGGCAAGTTGATGTCAATAAATTTTAAAATTTAGATACAATAAATTATTTTCTAGAAAGAATACATTAAATACCAAAATAAACTGGAGAAAGAAAGAAACTGAATAGCTCTTCCAAAGTATCAAAAACAGATGATATCTTTCTTACATAAACTTTCAGAGAAAAGCGGAGGAAAGCAAAGTTACTCAACTCATTTTGAGGCTAATATAAGCTTGGTATCCAAACCAGACAGAAATAGCATAAGAATGGAAAGGTGTAACCAACCTCACTTGTGAACACAGACATAAATCCCTTAAAGTATAAGAAAAGTGAATGAGTAATACACTTAAAAAAGTATTATGATGACCAGGTGGAGTTTATTTTAGGAGAAAAAAGATGTCATTGACTAAATCAACAGATTAAAAAATATGATAAATTATAAGCAAAACAGCCATTGGCAATATACACCTCTTATTCTTGATAGAAAATCCTACAGCTTGGAAACAAACAGCTTTAATTTGAAACCTACAACAAAAGGCACATAGACAGTATAAAGAAAAAACTATAGAAGCATTTGCATTAAAATCAGTAACAAGAATGCTCTCTATAGAGCAGGAAAAACTATTTGCAATTCACAAAGAGCCAATTTCCCTAATATTTAAAGAGCTCCTATAAATATATACCGTGTTTGTTTCTCCAACTAGAATGAACTCTTCTTGAGGATGAAAACAATTATCTTTACTATTCATCCCCAGGACATGAGATAGTGCAGGGCATACAGAATTGTTACATAGTCGTTACATAAATACATAATTGCTCCATGGTATTCTTGGGATGTATTAGTCCGTTTTCACATTGCTATAAAGATACTACCTTAGACTGTGTAATTTATAAACAAAAGAGGTTTAATTGACTAACAGTTCAGCATGGCTGGGGAGACCTCAGGAAACTTAGAATCATGTTGGAAGGGGAAGCAGGCACCTTCTTCACAAAGCGGCAAGAGAGAGAAAGAAGCCCAGGGGAAACTGCAGCTTGTAAAACCATCAGATCTCTTGAGAACTCCTTCAGTATCACAAGAACAGCATGGGGGGAACCACCCCCATGACCAATCACCTCCCACCAGGACCCTTCCTCAGCACCTGGGGATTACAATTCAAGATAAGATTTGGGTGGGGACACAAAGCCTATCCATATCACAGGGGGACTGGTTCCCAAAGCCAAGCATATACCAAAATCTACAAAGGCTCAAGTCCTGCAGTCCACCCTACAGAGCCCACACATAGGAAAATTCAACCCTTGTGTACCTGGGTTTCATATCCGGTGAATAATATATTTTCCAAACACGTTTGGTTGAAAACAATCCATGTACAAGTGGACCCTTGCAGCTGAAACCAGTGTTGTTCAAGGGTCAACTGTATTTGCTGAATGTAGTAGACTGCCAAAATAGCTTTTTACTTCTTGTAAAGAGTGATGCCTTCCAAGCTCTTTACACTTCAGAGCTGAAACCAGAAGGTGAACAAGTTTTTGGACACTTTGCTTTCAAGAAAAGTTTTTTAGAAGCAGAAATAGCCAGGCCGAGTGGTGCATGCCTATAGTTTCAGCTACTGGGGAGGAGTTCAAAGCTGTATGTGTTGCACTATGATTGCATCTGTGAATAGGCACTGTACTGCACTCTAGCCTGAGCAACATAGCAAGACTCTGTCTTAAAAAGACAAAAAAGAAACCCCTAAAAACTGAACATTAAAAAAAAAAGTGGAAAGTGTGGCTTCAGGCAAAAAGTAAGTAATGTTAACAAATTCCTTGTATTTGAAAGGAAGCCTTGGAAAAACTGATAGGCATCTATTCAGACTCCAGCTGTCATAATTCCCAGGCCTATAGTAAAAGTTTCAGCATAAAAGCCAAGCCAGCCATACCTTCTGATTTCTGAGCATTGTCTAAGTGTCAGTCTCCTTGAATCATTTTCTAAACTTGCTAGACAAATGCTAAAAGGGCTGTAACACTCTGAATAATGTTTGCTGATGACCAGGACATACAGACCATGAGGCAACACTAGCCTCTGTACAGAAAGAAGAAAATTTTGATCAACTGGAACAAAATGCCCCTTAACAAAATTTTGGTTAAGCTCTCTCCTTCCTCCAGACCCCTAAATTTTGCCCCACCATTATCCTGAAAGAGCATATAGCTCCTCCTGAGAATAAACTGGCCTCCAATTAAAAATAGTCTCTGATCTATCTGATCACATCACCCATTTGCCTCACTTCCCCACACCTGGTTCTTTTTAGCTTTGTTTACTCCTTATAAAAGAAAAACTCTTTTTGCCTAAATCTCAAGTCACTTATAGACCTGTGGTCAAAGCATTTTTCCCACTACAATTTTCTCCCCCGACAGCAATGATTCTTTTGAATAACGTCTCTCCTTATTAAGTCTGGATTTGACTTTTATTCCACAGTTTCCCTAATAATTTATCTTGCTATTGCCTACCCTGTGATATCCCAAACCTAAGGGTTTCAGGTTTTATGATTAACCTTAAGTTAATAGTCAAGATAAAATGATGAGACCACATGGAGCAGATTGCTGCTGTTGCAGCTGAGGTCCCTGCAGACCCATTAGCCTCCAGCCAATCCAGCAGCAGATTACAGACACAGAAGGGAGTCCCAGTGAGACCTAAAGGATTTCCCATCTGAGCTCAGGAGAAACTGCCAAAGTGTGGAGTCATGAACTAAATAAGTGAATGTTGTTTAAGCCTTTAAGCTTATGAATGTTTGTTATGCAGCAATAGATTAAGGATATATTGACTGAATACATGAAAGAATAAAAGAATGAACAAACATCAATCTGGAGACTGTGCTGACTTCTAAGTAAGAAGAAGGCAAACAAGGATCTCCATAGCAGATTGTTACTGGGGCTTCTGATCCAAGATGATATATAGTATGTGATCTGACACAGATGAAAATATGTCTTTTGAGTATATTTTTGAAACATCAGTTGCTATGGGGGTGTTTGGAAGTGCATCAAATGGTGTCACCCACTAAAAATATGGAGTCATGATATTAAGAGAATACTAGTGAGTTCTTAGTGAGTCACGCATTCACCCTAGACTAAAAAATATCTTCATAATGTTGTAAAGAAAAGTCAAAATTATACAGAAAGTTGGATTAGTTTTTAAGGCACTTGTAAAACATGAGAGTATATTAATTCAAATCTATTCAGTAAAAATACAATAACCCTTCCCTTTATATACCAGGTACTTTTACCGGATGCTGGGAATAAACTAGTAAAGACATAGTCATCAAAATCAAGAATCTGAGTCTAACTGAAAGATACCGACAATTACATAGTAAGTGCAAGGACAGCAGTTAAGGAATTTATTGCCTATGTAACTTTATATTTTGGGATAGTGCTAAGATCAGACATGGCTGGATTTAAGGCTGAAATGATGTGGTCAGAATTTCATTTCCCTCCCTCTCTCCTTCTCTCTCTTTCTTTCCTTCCTTCCTTCTCTCTCTCTCTTTCGTTTGAGACAGAGTCCCACTCTGTTGCCCAGGCTGGAGTGCAGTGGCACAGTCTTGGCTCACTGCAACCTCCACCTCCTGGGTTCAAGCAATCCTCCTGCCTCAGCCTCCCAAGTAGCTGGGACTAATTTTTTTACTATTTACTGGCTACTTTTTGTATTTTTAATAGAGATGGGGCCCAGCTAATTTTTGTATTTTTAGTAGAGATGGGGTTTCATTATGTTGGCAAGGCCGGTCTTGAACTCCTGACCTCAGGTGATCTGCCTACCTTGGCTTCCCAAAGGGCTGGGGTTACAGATGTGAGCCACTGCACCCAGCCATCTCCACTTCTTAACTCTGCTTTCCTCTGTTAGTCTCATTCATGGGTTCCACATGGTAGCAAGATGGTACCAAGATGGTGGAAACAGTTTCAATCCCAATCTGAAGATCTCTTATGCTTCAGATCCAATGAGAAAAGCAACAACAACAACAACAAATCAAAAACAAAACACAAGCTCCTCTTTCTTGAATCATTTGCCCATCCTTGAACCAATCTCTGAGGAAGGCATTGTGAATGTGATTCACTGGTTTAAACCTGGATTATATGCTACACTTCCTGGAGTTTTGGGCTCTGTTGAGAACCACATGGACAGAAAAATAAGAAAGAACACAGATCCTCAAATGTTACCAGAAGTTAGGCAAATGGATGATGGGGGTCAAAACACAATCAATGTGTACTATACAGAGCCTAGGGTTTGT
The DNA here is from genome assembly GCF_000951035.1 of Colobus angolensis palliatus. NCBI lineage: Eukaryota > Metazoa > Chordata > Mammalia > Primates > Cercopithecidae > Colobus > Colobus angolensis. The sequence continues at coordinate 6,764,687 of NW_012119487.1, read as the reverse complement.
CTTTCTTATTTACTGCAACATTTTACACAGTTTATCATTTGCTTCTTTTTTTTTTTTTTTCTGAGACAGGGTCCCACTATGCTATGCTGCCCAGGTTGGACTCGAACTCCTGGACTCAAGGGATCTCCCTGCCTCAGTCTCCTGAGTACCTGGGACTAAAGATGTGCACCACTACACCTGGCTTGGTTTAACATTTTATGTTGGCCTTTGTCTTTGACATGCGGGGGTTTAATTTTTATTGTTCTTTATGTTGATAAATATGTCCATCTTTTTCTTACTGATTATTTGAGGACATTTAGCCAAATTCTCCATAATTCTCACCATGACATTAATTGATTATGCATTTTCTTCTCATGAGGAAAAAATGGAAATAAACTGTGACTCAATATTGTTCTCAAGAAAGTCCCAAGTTCTGCGTGTGTCTTTCTGAGAAAGATACCTTTTACATTAGTAAAACAAACAGACATGTAATTTTAGAGTTTTGTTGAATAAAATCTCTCTTCAAAGGTTAACAGCTATTGTTAAAAATGGCTCTTGGATACCTGTATTAATTTGCTAGGCTACCATAACAACATACTACAGACTAGGTGGTTTAAACACCAGAAATTTATTTTCCCACAGTTCTCAAAGCTAGTAGTCCAATTTCAAGTTATCAGCAGATTTGGTTATTCTTGAGGTTTCTCTTAAATGTGTAGTAATTTGTTATGGCAACAACAAAAGGTAATACACTCTGGCTGACAATGCAGAGGACGCCAATACTGAATTCAGCTTATAATTTCTTCAGAAGTATTATCAAGATCTAGTTACATCTTGGTACAAACCAACTGTTTGAGAGTGGTATACAGCAAAGAAAGAATGAGGAATGGTGCATGAGAATCAACTTTTACTTGTGACAGTGGCTCAACGGATTGAAAACCAAGATGTGCTCTTGAATCATTTAGAGTGATGTGAAACAGAGATGACCCAGATTCAGCAAGGCAACCCTCAGTTGTCGAACATGGGGTGGAGCGCCAAGATTTTGGCCATCAGCTTTATTGCTTCGACCTATTTTTTTTCCAAACTGAAGGTGAAATACCAGTTTCTACTATCTCACAACAAAGTGATAAATGCAAATATAGTTGATGAACTGGTTTAATGGTAGATGCTCAGGTCTCTGTGTGAGGGACGACTTACAGTGTGATAAAAGACATACCTGCTGTACCCGAATAAAGCAAATTACGAAAATAAGAATTACCACACTGATTCAGAAAATAAGAGGAGTCATTGTCAGAGCAAAGCTTGCTTTACACCCTCAAAGGTTAAAAATATGCCCCGAAAACTAACTTTTCTCCAAGGTTGCTATATACATCTAATCAAAGTTATTGTATCCAAATACCATCCATTCTTCAGGGTTGTTTATACAAGTTCAAAATTTAGTGGTACTTTAGCATTCTGTTTCCTACATAATTCAGTGGTGTAATTCTTTTGTTGCAGGCTTCTCTCCTGAGAACTTGGGCATGAGTCCAGGGGGATTGGGATGGAAGGCCATCTGAGAACTATTAATCACATTCAAGCTCATTCCTTCTCTCCGATAACCATGATTTGTCCCTAAACCAAACTTGTATACATCATTTCTCTTTGCCACTAGTTGAATTTCTTATCATGAAACTTCCAAGTTGCTTATGTAAAGAACACTCAATCTTTTTAGCATTACCGTACATAATCACACCCATAAATTACTCTAGGTTGGGCTTAACAAATCAGAACATCCAACATTTTTGAGCACTGACATGACACTTAAAGGAAATGCTTATTGGAGCATTTTGGATTTCAGATGTTTGGATTTGGGATGATCAGCTGGTACGTGTAATGTAAATTTTCGAAAATCCAGAAAAATCTCAAACACTTCTGGTCCCAAGCATTTCAGATAACAGATCCTCAACGTGTAACAGTATAGGACTCCTGCTGTGAACTCAAGTTAGTTCAGAACCTCTTTGGGCCTCAGAAACACTGGACCCTTTCCTCCTTTTCCACATAGTACTGATATTATATCTCATCATTTCATGATTTTTTTTCTGTCTTGACTATGAACTTATATTAAGTTCATATTACATAGTATAAAAATGACTTCAGGAGTGATAGGAGTGGGTATTAGAAGCGCTATTATTTACTCACTACTCAAGGCATTAGGCAGAAAAATATCACTCACCATCTAGGAAGGAGTCTTGATGCAAATTACAATGGACAATGTACTGTTTTAAACATTTCTTGATTCCAACTATATCCACTTTTCCAGATCACTTTATACTACATTACAAACACAGGTGGTCAAATCTATGGAGCAAAAGACTTGTAACATTATCTGCTATGTTTCAATGTGAGGTGTTTTTTTCCCCTTCTGCCCTTTAATACCACCTCATAATGACACCAATTGATGTGTTCTTATAGAATTCATTAGACCTAATTTTGTTTTGGCTTATGATCTTTATGTGGATCTAAACCTTCCTGTACCTTCGTAAAATATGTATTCATTCACCATATATAAAACTATTAAATACTTTTCCAATCAATGTTGGTTTTCCTAATCTTGGGCTTTTTTTTTTTTTTAATTTTCTGTCATCCACACCTGAGTGTAGTGGTGTGATCACAGCTCACTATAGCCTTCAATTCCTGGGCTCAAGTAATTCTCTCATTTCAACTCCTGAGAAGCCAGGACTAAAGTCATGCATCACCACACTCAGCTAATTTTTAAACTTTTTTTTTTATAGCGATGGGGTCTCGCTATGTTGCCCAGGCTGATCTTGAACTCCTGACCTCAAGCAGTCCTCCCACCTCAGCCTCCCAAAGTGCTGTTATTACAGACATGAGCCACTGCGCCTGGCCCTCTGGTTAGCTTTTTTTTTTTTTTTTTGAGATGGAGTCTCGCTCTGTTGCCCAGGATGCAGTGCAGTGGTACAATCTCAGCTCACCCTACCTCTGCCTCCCAGGTTCAAGGGATTCTCCTGCCTCAGCCTCCCGAGTAGCTGGGACTACAGGTGCGCACCACCATTCCTGGCTAATTTTTGTAATTTTAGTAGAGACGGAGTTTCACTATGTTGGTCAGGGTGGTCTTGAACTCCTGACCTCATGATCCACCCACCTCGGCCTCCCAAAGTGCTGGCATTTACAGGTGTGAGCCACTGTGCCAGGCCTAGTTTAGCTTTTTAATACCACCTTCAGTTTATTTGACATCACTAATTTACCAGGAAAACCACATTAACTTAATAACAAAACTTAACGGGAAACTATTGTTTACTCAGTATTTGGTTAGACAGCAATCTGGGCAAGCAGGTAGTAAACCCTGCAGGTGAGTCAGGAACCTGTTACAAAGGGCAGAGCTAGCTGCAGATGGAAACCAGCAGCCTTATCTTCCTAAAATACATTTGGATAAGACACCTCAGAAATAATGCCTGGAAAGTTCAATCCGCTTGGTAATTCCATTCCATCTTAACTCCATTAGACAGTATCAGTGCTTTTGCTAGAAGACTGGATTTTCTCTGGTCATTTTTGTGGTTTATATTTAACAACATGATGGTATTCTTTTAACTATGTGGGTTTTGTTTTCATTTTACATTTACTTTCATTTTTTCTTGTTTTCTTCTCCTATTTGTTACTTCTCCTAAGTTGTCTTCCTTCTTGTGTGTTGTGTGTGTTTCGCCATGCTTCCTCTTTTTTTCTTCTGCTTTCCCAGAAGATCTTGCCAGTAGAAATTAATAAGGACTGTGTACTTTCAGTCATTACATTTATGTATTCAGCCAGTACATTCATCTGGTACAAAAAGGAAATTCTATTGCATCACATACTCTCAGCTTCCTTTTGTGAATTTAGATTTTATAAAAAATACATTGCAAAGAGGTAATACTAAGCACTGATGATTTTTTTCCCCCCAGGAGACTTCTCAGTTGGGGTCATACTACTTTCTGTCTCAGCCCATTTTCTGCTGCTATAACATAATACAACAGACTGGGTAATTTATAAAGAAAATAAATTTATTTCTCACAGTTCTGGAGCCTGGGAAGTCCAAGAGCACAGTGCCCGCATATGGGGAGGGTCACCTCATGGTGAAAGGCCCAAGACAGCATGATAGACAGAGAGGCAAGATGGGAGCCAAATTTATCGTTATTAGAAACCCACTCTCCTGCAATAACTAACAGTACTCCTCATGACCTAATCACCTCTTGAAGGTCTCAACTCTCAACACTGTTACAATGGCAATTACATTTCAACATGAGTTTTGGGGGATACATTCAAATCACAGCAGTCCTCAGAATAAGCAACTTGGAAGGAAACTCGCTCTGTCGCCCAGGCTGGAGTGCAATGGCAGGATCTCGGCTCACTGCAACCTCCACCTCCTGGGTTCAAGCCATTCTCCTGTCTCAGCCTCCCAAGTAGCTGGGATTGCAGGTGTGCACCACCACGCCTGGCTAATTTTTTATATTTTTAGTAGAGATGGGGTTTTACCATGTTGGCCAGACTGTTCTAGAACTCCTGACCTCGAGTGATCCATCCACCTCTGCCTCCCAAAGGGCTGGGATTACAGATGTGAGCCACCGCACCGAGCCTGGAAGGAAACTCTTTCACATTCCCTACATCATCAGTTACAGGACAGTGTTGTGTTTTTTTCCTTTTCTTTCTTTCCGAGACCGAGTTTCACTGTTGCCCAGGCTGGAGTGCAGTGGCGTGATCTCGGCTCACTGCAGCCTCTGCCTCCTGGGTTTCTTGGGTTCAAGCAATTCTCCTACTTCAGCCTCCCAAGTAGCTGGGACTACAGGAGCATGCCACCACTCCTGGCTAATTTTTGTATTTTTTTAGTAGAGTCGGGGTTGTGCCATGCTGGGCAGGCTGGTCTCAGACTTCTAACCTCAAGTGACCACCTACCTTAGCCTCTCAAAGTACTGGGATTACAGGCATGAGCCACCGCATGCGGCCGATCACAGTGTTTTCAAAGTGTTAGTCACTTGCCTCAGATTCACCTGGGTGCTGGTACAAATGCACATTCATAAGGTGGAGCTCAGAAATCTGGTTTTTAACAAGCTCTCTAGGTGATTCTTTCGGGTACCAATGTTTGAGAATCATGGGGGTAGCAATATGTTTAGCAAATAATAGGTCCATAATAACTATTTGATGATATGTTACTAAGGGCATACTATACTATGCCCTTAGTAACTTCCAAATATGTCTCTCATGTGAACTTTCTCCTTTGCCTTAACCCTGTGTTTTCAACCATTGCCTACTCCTTGAGTTCTTCTCCTCCCATTCTTTGAGTTTTTTTCATCCCACACTCATTCAAAACACTCAAAACTAAACCATCTACTGGACACCTCCAATCCTGTCATTAAGTTATTGTTATACCAGAAGTTATGTTTGGAGTCATTTGTTTGTTTCATCATTTTTAATCAACATATTGGCCATTGTGTCAAGCACTGAAATAGACGGTGATGAATACGACAGATATGGGTCATACTCTCAAGGATGGTAAAGACAGTTTTACAGAGAGTAATTAAACTTTGTCCTATCAGTTCCTTAGTGTTTTTCTCAGAATATTCCCTTACTTTGTCACCATCCTAATCTAGAATCTTATTTATGCTCGAACTGCTTTAATTTTTCCTAGTCTTTGTTCCCAATTTCCCACCTCTTCTGAAAGATTAATCTCCTGAAAAATTAATCTTTAAAACATTATAAATGTTTTTACCCCGCTTAATGCCTCATTTCTGTGAAAGTTGTCATAATCAAAATGGAATTACATGGGCTCGGTGTTACACACCTACGGTCCAGCTACTTGGGAGGCTGAGGCAGCAGGGTTGCTTGGGCCCAGGAATTTGGGGGCTGTACTGTGCTATAGTCTTCCCTGTGAATAGTCACTGCATCCCAGCCCCATCTTTTAAACAAAAGGTGGGGGGGAAGTCACTAATAGATTTTTTTAAATCCCAAAAAATAGATTCAGAGGTCATGAAGAGAAGGGGTCTCATGCTTGCACACCTGATGACAAAAACTATCACAAAAAAACTGCAAAAGCCACAACCTTTTTTTTTTTTTTTTTGAGACGGAGTCTTGCTCTGTTGCCCAGGCTGGAGTGCAGTGGCACGATCTTGGCTCACTGCAACTTCCGCTTCCCAGGTTCAAGCGATTCTCCTGCCTCAGCCTTCCGAGTAGCTGGGATTACAGGTGCCCAACACACCCGGTTGATTTTTGTATTTTTAGTAGGGACGGGGTTTCACCATGTTGGCCAGGCTGCTCTTGAGCTCCTGACCTCAGGTGATCCACTGGTCTTGGTCTCCCAAAATGCTGGGATTATGAGCATCGGCCATCGCGCCTGGCCAAAAGCCACAATCTTACACAAAAAATACTTCCGCGAAAACATCTGCCCGGCAACTTCCTATCCAGTCTCCGACTGGTGTCACCTTGTTACTGATTTTTGCAGCCAAGGATAATGATTTAAAAACAATTACGTAATTCTCATTAAAAAAAAAATTCAAAAACCTTTGTCTCCCTTTACCTCCTTGAATACGCACATAGTTTACTAAGTCATGAGTATTTTCACAATACTTTACTCCCAAATAAATATATAAAAATCATAAAATGATAGAATTGAAAAGGATAAAAATCACACAGTTGTTTCTAACTTCCACCCCTTAGAATGTAGCAAATGAGTATCTATCTATCTATCTATTTTTTTGAGACAGGGTCTCTGTCTCACAGGCTGGAGTGCAGTGGTGCGATCTCCGCTCCCTACAGCCTCAACCTGCTCAGCTCAAGCAATCCTCCCACATCGGCCTCCCGAGTAGCTGGGACTACAGGCCTGCTGCCACCATGCCCAGCTACTTATTTGTACTTTTTGTAGAGACGGGGTTTCGCTGTGTTGCCCAAGCTGGTCTCTAACCTCAGGTTCAGCCTGATCCTCACGCCCAGGCTCAGGTGATTCGACCCCCTAGGCTCCCAAAGTGCTGCCATGACAGGCATGAGCCACCGCTCCCGCCTACAATCAACTTTCAATATTCTAAAAAAGACTACCAGAAATTGTGTATTTTCTGGTGGTATTAAATGCTAGGTTTCCTTGTTTTGTGCTAGAATTATATCAGATCCACAATAAACCTAGGTTCTGACTGAGCTGGGTCTGACTGGGCAAAATCTGTTTGACCATTATTATGTTCAATTTGGCAAACACCTTTTCAAAATACAGGAGTGAAGTCGTGGTCTACTAATAAAATTGGTAACACTTGGTACAATGTTTGCAATTTGCAGAAAATTTCACTGACTTCATCTTAACTTATTCCTCACAAAGCTGTGGAATCACCATCAGTAGAGCAGGAGGCGTTGGTTCAATGCAGTGCTGTTTGCAACCTCTCGGAGCTTCTAGGTTCTTTCCGTGGGTCTCCAGCTTACGAGAACCTTCATTCCGCGGTTCGGAAGCACCTGCCTACCCATCATGAGGCAAGAGACATCTTCTTCTTCCGGTTCCGGAACACGGTGCGTTCGCACGCATGCGTAACACGATGACTCCGCGCTTGCGCCGATATTCTCCGCTTGGGGCGGATACCCTGGGAACCTGTGAGCGTCCGCGCCCGGCGCGCGCGTGCGCAGTCGCATTTTGAGGGTTTCCGCCCCCTACATTCCCGTCTTTCAAACCACCGCACCACCTCTACCAATCATTCCACTCTCCTCAACTCTTTTACTGCATTAGGACGGTCTGCTCTCTGGCACGTTTTCTGGAGCGAAAACGGCTTGGGACAGAGAGACTCCCTTTGCCAGGGACCCAAGTGCCCAAGAGCGCGGCATTTGTGTCTGAGCGCAGCCCGGCTGCGTCCCCAGTTGCATCCCCTGCCGCGCCCGCCTCTTCCGCCGCTCTTGCGCGCGCGCACGGCCGGCCACGGCGCGTCCGGGTTGGCTGCTGCCGCGACAGCTGCAGCGGCGGCCTCGACAGCGGTAGTGTCTTCTACTCCGCTTTTTTAGTTTCCTCCGCCCCCTCCCGTCGGACGCTGTTGTGTGGTTGCCTTAAAAAAAAAAAAACGCAACTTTATTGTTCCTCAGCCCCACCTCCCGGCTCGTCGGGCGTCCTCAGGATGCACTGAGGCGGAGGGGAGGGGAGGCGGCGGAGGGTCGAGGTCGCGGTCCCTCTCCTCCGAGCGTCCGGCCGGAGGGGAGGGAGTCACGATGTCTGGTAGCCGCCAGGCCGGGTCGGGCTCCGCTGGGACTAGCCCCGGCTCCTCGGCGGCCTCCTCGGTGACTTCCGCCTCCTCGTCTTTATCCTCTTCCCCGTCGCCGCCTTCCGTGGCGGCTTCGGCGGCAGCGCTGGTG
>NW_012119487.1:6746896-6756234 GCF_000951035.1 Colobus angolensis palliatus | reverse complement strand
CCTGTCCCGGCACAGCTGCGTGGCCAGGCCCAGCGCCGGCGTAGGAGGCAGCAGCTCCAGCCTAGGCAGCGGCAGCAGGAAGCGACCTCTTCTCGCCCCTCTCTGCAACGGGCTCATCAACTCCTACGAGGACAAAAGCAACGACTTCGTATGGTGGGTTTGAAGAGCACTCCCTCCTTGTCCCTAAATTATGAGTTTCTGCCGCTTAGGCTCGGGGGCGGGGGGTGGCTTGTTGGAGAGCCTGGGATACTGGTCCTTTGGTGGTGTCTGCAGAGGGATTCGAGCGTTTGCAGGTTGGTTGGAGTAGCAAGGCAGAGTGGGGATAATAAAGAGGTAGATAAGTGTTACTGAGGAGGAAGTGAAGGGAGTTTAGGGAATAACGAGGGAAGAGGGTGGAAGGTCAAATAAATGGTTTTGGATAACAAAGTTGGCAAAGAGGTTGAGTCTTAAAATTTTTGGCTCTCTGATGAATTGAGCACCCAGTCAATCAGGAGTACTTGTTGAGATGAATTACATTTGCAAATGGAGAGGACTAAGCTTCCTGGGATGCAGAGGGATGGAATTGGTCAGAATTTGTTTATTTGAAGTATGGTAGATGATGCTGTAAACATAAGCATGGAAGTCTTATAAAGACATGCTTTTTATAATAATGTAAGTACCCATCGTATGCATGTGTAAATATCTCTCTTCTTACGTTTCGAAGGATGGGCCACTTAGGAATCTGCTGTTGAGACGACTGTAGTCAAAGTCTGTTAATAAATTTTTCACTTTTCCACCAAGTGTCTTGAAAAGAGAGAACCACATTTGTTAAGTAACGTCCCTGTGTCAGATGTAACTGTACTGTACTGGATAACAGAGTATGCTGGAACTTCTGACTTGAGAAATGCTAGGTATAGACATTTTGTCATCATAGTTGGCATCTTGGATGATGCAGAGTAGCATTTAGTCAGGACATTTGGGATGGAGGGGTTAGTCGTCGTATTAAGTGAAAGGTGGAGTTGATTGTGTTGCTTGAGAGTGTTTTGGAATTTTTATTGGGTTTTAGATATTGGTAGGATTATGAGAAGTAATTGCTCTTAGCTAGTTAAGAACTGGTAGTGTTTTGTACTGTCCCTTTTGAGGAAATTGTTGATCGAATATTAGGCATGTAGGAAGTTGGCTGCTTGCACAGTCATTATGAGGGAAGTTGATTCAGATCAGGGTTGAAGATGGTCTGAGTTGGTGGTGTTAAATACGATAGAGCTAGAAGTTGGAACTGTTAGGAAAGTTATTGATTAGACTTACAGTTTCTAGTTCCTGCAGAAAAATGATGTCTTTATTCACCTTTCTGCTGTTTTGTACATTATTCTGGATCAGAATTAATCTATTTTTCATTGAACATTTGAGGTATGATTGTTATTTATAAACAAGCCGTTTACGGTTGGGGCTGAGAAGTGTTTGCACTTCTACACAGTCGATAGTGCGAGTAGCTAATAAGCTAATGAAACAAAGGGGAGGGTGTGCAGAATTTAGTTGTCTTTTTAGCCACTGTTTGCATTTTCATTTTTAGTATACTTAACGAACACAAACATGTTAGTCTCCATGTAAGTACACTAAAATTGAGTAAAAGATGTGAGAAATAAGGAATCGATCATTGTCATTCAGGAGATACTTGTATGACATTCACTGTTGGCCAGGCACTGTATGAACTTCAGTGCACTGTAGGCTATGCTATAGGGAATTGGGAACCCTGACTTTTTTTTAAAGAATTGAAATTTGTATTTGAGTCGGAGTCTTACTCTGTCACCCAGGCTGGAGTGCAGTGGGACCATCTTGACTCACTGCCATCCCGGCCTCCTGGGTTCAAGCAATTCTGGAGCCTCAGCCTCCCGAGTAGTAGCTGGAATTACAGGCACCTGCCACCACACCTGGCTATTTTTTTGTATTTTTAGTGGAGACGGGGTTTCACCATGTTGGCCAGGCTGGTCTTGAACTCCTGACCTCATGTGATCCGCTCGCCTTGGCCTCTCAAAATGCTGGGATTACAGGTGTGAGCCACCGTGGCCCTGAGGATTTCACTTTCTAAGAATCTCATTAGTTAATTATTTCTTTTTCTGGTGAGGTTTAATATTCAGAAGAATTAATTGAGAGTCTGATTTAAAACTCAAGCCAGGTTTGATTTTGGCCAGACTCTTGGGTTAGGATGATATGGATTAGACAAGACCCAAGGAATCTTTTTTTTTTTCCCACTCCTATTTGGCTCTAGGTCTTGTCTTGTATGCCCCAAGGTCAAACTGTGAACCAATTCAAATTATTCTATGCTTTTATATGTAAATGAAGCCCAAGTTTGAGTAATGATAATTTCTTATTCATTTATGGGACATTTTAAAGATATGCATATGCTTCACATTTTATGTTATCCTTAGAACAATTCTGTGATGTTATATATAACCTGTTTTTAATACAATACTAATTATTTTCTCATTGAGGCACAGAGAAGTAATTTTGTTTCTCACTGGACAGGTAAGGACAAAATGAGAACTCAGATTTGTGTTTTCTTTGTGTGCAATTAGAGAATTTCAGATCTGTTAGTTCAAGTACATGTATTTGACCTAGTGGTTCTTAAGGGGCATAGATTGGAGGAGAAGCAGCTGTTTCATAATCATATGAGATAAATGTTTTATCCCTCACCACTCCCTTTTCTTACCTGCCCACATCCCAAGAGAACATATCTGAATTGGAGGCTGGGGTGGGCAGTGTAGTTTGCATATGCTCCCCTGGTGATAGGGATATGTCCTTCTCCCCTCCTTGAGAACTGTTGATTTAAATAGTCATATACCTAATTTCAGTAATAAACATTGGCCTCTCCTGACTTAAAGTAAGTTTATATTTAATTGCAGAGTTGATAAACAGTTTAGGGGTTTAGGTTTCATTTTTATTTTTTATTTGACACAAAAGGTTGAAGGTATTATCAAGTTGAATAATTTTAACAGTGTTTTATTGATGGGGAATCTAATACAGGACAGTAGTATTTAGCTTGACATTGGATACATCTTCAACATTCAAAGGAAATCTTTGTTATTTTGATTTTTTGCAAAATTTTATTATATGGTTCATTTAACTAGACTATGAGTCTGATCTGTGTTTGAAAGATGACTTCTGTTTTTTGTACTGACTCCTTTTTAAAACAATTCTATAGCTGCTGCCTTTTTATTAGCTTTTCCACCTATCTCAAATGAAGTTTTCTACCTCTGCAAGTCCCGGCCATTCTTGGCAGCAGAAATATGCGTTTGCATGTAGATAGTAAGCTCTTTATGAGAAAGTTGACTTTAGTCATCTGCTTGATAGAAAGTAGTTAGGATCTACATTAAATAGATCTATCATTCAGTAAATATGCGACTGCCTATTTTGTGTTAAGCTAAGATTTCCTCTTAAGGAGCTCATGATTTAATTTGAAGAATGGCTTTTAACTGTGTAATTATAATATAACCTGGTATCATTGCCTCTCTTAGTATCATGGCAGATGTTAGTACCATTCCTTTTTCTTAGTTCCATGGTAGATGTTAAATACTCTAATGGACTGTGCATAGCACAATATATAGCCATTACCTATTAATTACATTTAGCACTAAAGATGAAGGCCGTTGATCATCCTTGTTAATATAACTGGTTTCCAATTTTTTTTTTTCTTTCCGTTTTTGAGACAGGGCTCTCCCCATGTTGCCCAGGCTGGTCTCGAATTCCTGGGCTCAGGCAATCTTCATGTCTTAGCCTCTCAAGTAGCTGGGATTAGAGATGGCAGCCACCGCCTGTAATCCCAGGCTATTTTTAATAGTCTGAAAAACGTCTGGCTCTGTTTTTCAGACTATTAACAAGTGAGGGTGGGCACCTTGGTTCATGCCTGTAATCCCAGCCCTTTGGGAGGCCAAGGCAGGAGGATTACTTGAACCCAGGAGTTCGAGATCATCCTGGGCAACATGACGAAACCCCATCTCTACAAAAAATACAAAAATTAGCCTGTGTGGTGGCATGTGCCTATAGTCCTAGCTACTCAGGAGGCTGAGGTGGGAGGATCACTTGAGCCTGTGATGTCAAGGCTGCAGTGAGCTATGACTGCGCCACTGCACTCCAGCCTGGAGGACAGAATGAGACCCTGTCTCCGAAAAAAAAAAAAAAGGGGAAATAGAACATATCACAGAATCTGTCATAATAAAGATAGTAACAGTTTGTGCAGCAATGTATATGCAATGTATTTCTCACTGGGTACACTGGTAAAAAATTTTTTAAAGTCACTGAATTGTAGGACTGAATTTCCTATGAAAGATAGGAAAGTGGAAAGTTCAAGTGGCTTTTCTTTTTAGACCATTGCGAGCTTATAAATACAAGACTAAATGTATTTTATTTTATTTTATTTATTTATTTATTTTTTTGAGACGGAGTCTCGCTCTGTCGCCCAGGCTGGAGTGCAGTGGCCGGATCTCAGCTCACTGCAAGCTCCGCCTCCTGGGTTCACGCCATTCTCCTGCCACAGCCTCCTGGGTAGCTGGGATTACAGGTGCCGCCACCTCGCCCGGCTAGTGTTTTTTTGTAGTTTTTAGTAGAGACGGGGTTTCACCGTGTTAGCCTGATCCGCCTGTCTCGGCCTCCCAAAGTGCTGGGATTACAGGCTTGAGCCACCGCGCCCGGCCGACTAAATGTATTTTAAAGAGCTGTTAAAGCATATTCAGTTACTGGAATGAACCAGCATTTATTATATTATTATTATAGTAACATCTGTCAAGAACTTATTTGTATCTGCAAAAGTCAAACTTGATGCTTCTTTTGCTTTATAATACATGTGCCATTTGGATGACAATGATGAAACATACTCTGCAGGAGATGTCATATTTTATCAGACCTGTTGGTACTGTCAGACCTATGGACTATCAGATGGTGGGACATCAGCATCAATGGCAGCAGAAGACTTCTGTGGGTGATTTAAATGGTAGAGAAAATAAAGATGATTATGAAACAGGATAGGAAGACTATTAACTTTGAATTGTGATCTATAAATTGAGAAGGCAGTACTTGTGCAGTAGTAGTTCATTACTAAAGAATGTGTTGATAAGCAGTTACCTTTTCCTTTTACAAATTTTTATACCTTTTCTGGTAATGAGCCAACATTACATAGGTGGGTATGTTCCATCTAAGAACTGTTACTGATTAAAGTAACTAGACTTAAACCTTGTTGCTTACTATTCCGTCTTGTATGTGTATGTTTGTTCTTAATGGTGATTTCTTTGTGTTTTATATTATTATTTTAACCTGCTATCCTTTTCCTCAGAAAACTTCCATAGGTTGGGGGGAAAGGCTTTTTTGATGGTGGAATTAGCCCATCGTCTTTTTCCTGTTAAAATTTGTATTACAGGGTGAGTATCCTTTATCTGAAGTGCTTGAGACCAGAAGTGTTTTGGATTTTAGGGTTTTTTTTTTTTTGGTTTTGTTTTTGAATTTTAGAATATTTACATTATATTTACCAGGTTAGCATCCTTAATCTGAAAAACCTGAAATCCAAATTGCTCCAGTGAGCATTTCCTTTGAGAGTCATGTTGGCACTGAAAAAATTTTGGATTTTGCATGATTTTGGATTTCAGATTTTCAGATTAGGGATATTCAATCTGTATACCAAATAAAATGTTTTTTTAAGCTGGGCATGATGGTGCATGCCTGTAGTCTCAGCTCCAGGAGTTTGAGTCCATCCTGGGCAACGTAGTGAAACTCTGTCTCTTAAAAGTTAAAGTGCTTTTAAAATTCTTGATATGTTTTTATATGTGGTGTTGTCTGTAGGACAAAATTCTGTAAGCATTCAGGTTTTTGTGCAGACTCGTCTTTGCCTTCCACCTTACTTGTTCTTTGTCCTCTTTCTTTATGTATGTATGAGCCAAGTTCTATTCAGATAGGTTGGTACTTTCTCAAACAATATATTCACTGAGAGTAACACGTTTTTCTTTATATCCTAAAATATAGGATATATATTTTATCCTATATTTTATAGGATAAGTTGTCCTTTCATTTTTCACAATTAAGTTTTATGGACTGATTTTGCCTCTGTTTCTATATAAAGTGGAACATAGAATGCAGTAGGTGGTCTGATTTCTGTTTATTGTATTTCTGGTGTAACCATTGAGAATTCATCCTTGTTTCCTAATCTCTGGTTTGGGGTGGTACATTTCTTCCCCAAATTCAGAATTGGAACATACAATCCATGCTCAAGTGTCTAGTGTACTGGAATCATCTGTCTTTAGTATTAATTCACGGGTGGGCATTTGGCTCTAAATAGAGATAATGAGACAAAGTAGGCTTTGTAAAAATTACTGATGACTGTTTTGGGGGTTCTTTTAGATACTTGCATCTCAAAGTTCGTAAATGCCAAGTCCACTCAAGTGAAGATGAAATGTGTTGTACTGACAATTAGTTTGGGACAAATACTCATAATAACAAGTGCTCAAATATAAATTGCTATTTGCCAAGCACTATTTTAAAGGTTTTACATTACTTGTTTAATCTTCAGAACAACTGTTTGATATAGATGCTCTTATAGTTCCCATTTTGTAGATGAGGAAATGAAGCTCAGAGAGGTAATATAACTTGTCACAGTTACACAATTAATAATGGTGGTGCCAGTATTTATATTCAAACAATTTGACTCAGAGGTCAGGTTCTTAACCACTATTACAAATAGTTACCCAAGTTAACCACTTATTTCCTTGCCTTTATTTAGAGGCTGATTTTGTTTAAAATCAACTTTACTAAGTTATAATTTGCATAAAATAAGTCACTGGTCGTAAGTGTGTAGTTGAATGAGTTTTGACACATGAGTACACCTGTGCAGTCACCACCCTAATGAAGCTATGATACATTTCCAGAAAGTTCACTTTTGCCAACACTTCATACTCTGTGTCTACCTTCACACCTAACAACTGGCAACCAGTGATCTGCTTTGTATTGCTGTCATTTTGCCTTTTCTGGAATTTCATATTAATGGAGTCCTTTAGTAGGTAGTCTTGTGTCTGGTGTCTTTCATGTGGTATAATGTTTTTGAAATTCACTGATGTTGAATGTACTATTTTTTTTCTTTTAATTGCTTAGTAGTATCCCATTATTGTATGGATGTAACATGAGCTGTTTATTTTCTGGTTAAAAGATTTTTGACCTGTTTCTAGTTTTTGGCTATTATTTAGAAAATTCTGTAAGCATTCAGATTTTTGTGCAGACACGTCTTCACATTTCTAGGGTAAAAATATCTAGTAGTGAATTGCTGGGTTCTATGCCAAGTGTATGTTTAATTTTAAAATAAACTGCAAAACTTTTTAAAAACTGCCTGTACCATTTTCCGTTTCCTTTTCTTCCCTTTTTTTTTTGGGGGGGGACAGAGTCTTGCACTGTCGCCCCAGCTGGTGTGCAGTGGCGCTGTCTTGGCTTGCTGCAACCTCTGCCTCCGGACTAGCGATTCTCCTGCATCAGCCTCCCGAGTAGCTAGGATTACAGGTGCCTGCCACCATGCCAAGCTACATTTTTGTATTTTTAGTAGAGATGGGGTTTCACTATGTTAGCCAGGATGGTCTCGATCTCCGGACCTCATGATCCTCCCGCCTTGACCTCCCAAAGTGCCGGGATTGTAGGCGTGAGCGCGCCCAGCCACCATTTTGCATTTCTACCAGCAACAAATAAAAGTTCTTATTGTTTCACATTCTTGCCAGCGCTCTGTGTTTTCAGTCTTTTAAATATTAGTCATTTTTGTGGATATGTAGTTTTATCTCATTGTTATAGAACATATTTTTATGTGCTTATTTTTCATTTGCATATCTTTTGTGAAGTGTCTCTTGTAATCTTTGGCCCTTTTTTTTCCCGTAAAATTGCTTGTCATCTTGCATTGTAAGGGTTCTTTATGTATTCTGCATACATCTTTTGTCAGACTTATGTATTGAGGTATTTTCTCTTAGTCTGTTGCTTATCTTTTCATTTTCTTAATAATTTTTTAAAGCACAAAAGTTTTTTCTTTTTTCTAATATATTGATAAAGTTTTCAGTTTTGCTTAAGTCCAAGTTGATTTTTATTATTTTTAATTTTTGTGTTCTAGCTAAGAAATTAACACGAAATTAGAAAACATTCTCTTGTGTATTTTCTTCTAGAAGGTTTATGGTTTTCTTATGGTTATGATCCATTTCAAGTTAGTTTTTATATACTGTGATAAGGATTGAAGGCTTCATTAATGTTATAACATATGTTGAAAAGATCATCTCTGTTCATTGAATTTTCTTGGCACCTTTCTCAAAGGTTAACCATATATATGAGTTTATTTCTGCAATTTTTATTCTCTCCCATTGGTGTATATATGTTTATCCCTACATGAGTGCCATACTGTTTTGATTATGGTATCATTATAGTACAGCTTGAAATCAGGTAGTGTAATTTTCATCCTTTATTTCAAAGTTGTTTTGGTTATTTAGGTTCTTTACATTTCCACATAAATCTTAGGATTATCTTGCCAATTTCCACAAAAAAAGATGTAGAATTTTAATTTTGGTTACTTTGAATCTGTGATTTAATTTGGGAAGATGACATCTTAATGTTATCGAGTCTTTTGAATCATGAACATAGTATATTTCTCCAATTATTTAGGTCTTCTTTAATTTCTCTTAGCAGTGTTTTATACTTTTCAGTTTGGGTTTTTCACCATATTTTTAAAATTTATCCCTAAGTATTTTTATGTTTTTGATGGTGTTCTAAATGTTGTTCTTTTAATTTCAACTTCTAATTGTTGCTAGTATGTAAATACACTATTTTTTATGCTGTTCTTGTATTTTATGAAATTTTAAGTTTACTTACTAGTTCTAATAGTTTTTTGGTAGAACCTGTAGGATTTATAAGAAAAACATCCATGTTATCTGTATATAAATATACTTTTACATCTTTTAAATTTATATGCCCTATTTAAAAAACATACATTAATGGATTTGTTTGATTGGGTAATTGTTTAAAAGGATTTTTTGGACCTTTGTTAGTGAGGGATACTGGTCTGTGATTTTCTTTTAATTTATTTCTAGTTTTCATATCACAGTGTATTGGTTTGCTTTGGCTGCCATAACAAAATACCACAGATTAGGTGGCTTAAATTTATTGGTTTTCTCATAGGTGAATAGAAATAGAAGTTTATTTTCTCATAGGTCTGGAGGCTAGAAGTACAAAACAATGTGTAGGCAGATTCGGTTTCTTCTGAGGCCTGTTTCCTTTCCTTTTGAGATGGAGTCTCGCTCTGTTGCCCAGGCTGGAATGCAGTGGCCGGATCTCAGCTCACTGCAAGCTCCGCCTCCCGGGTT
>NW_012119487.1:6640534-6746176 GCF_000951035.1 Colobus angolensis palliatus | reverse complement strand
TTTTTGCGTAGAGACAGGAGTCTCACTGTGTTGCCCTGGCTGGTCTTGAGCTCCTGTTCTCAAGTGATCTTCCCATACTTTGACCTCTCAAAGTGCTGGGACTATAGGCATGAGCCACTGTGCCTGACCAGTGCTGGCTTCTAAAAGAAGGTAAGAAATGTTCCCCTTCTATTTTCTGAAAGAGTGTGTATGAAATTGGTGTTTTTCCTTAAGTGGTTGATGGGACTTTCTAGTGAAGCCATAGTTTTGGACCTTCATATATTTTGTATGGTTTCACTCCTTCCCTTTGTGGGAAGGTTTTTAATTACTAATTCAATTTCTTTAATAGACACTACTCAGGTTCTATATTTCATGAACGTTAGTAGTTTAAGAGTTTCTTCATAACACCCATGTTGCTGAATTTATTGGCATAATAATAATATATCCCTTATTCTTTTAATATCTTGGATTTGTTAATGGTGTCACATCTTTCATTCCTGACATTGATAATTTGTGTTCTTGTGTTTCTGTTTTCCTTGAACGGTTTAGCTAGAGGATTATTAATTTTGTTTAACTCTTTCCAAATGATCAACTTTCATATTATTGATTTTCTGTATAGTTTGTTCATTTTCTGTTCCACCAGTTTTCAGTTTTACTTTTTAAATTTCTTCTGCTTACTTGGAGTTTCATGTTTTCTTTTCTGGTTTCTTAGTACGAAAGCTTAGATCATTGATTTTTGGCCCTCTTTTCAATAACAACACTTAATCTTATCAGTTTTTCTTTCTAGTCCCTACTTTAACTGTATCTTCAAATTTTCAAGCAGTTCATAATATTTCTCATTTCCCTTGTGATTTCTTATTTGAAACATGGATTATTCAGAAGTGTGTTGTTTATTTTGCCTGTACATATGCAGATTTGTTACATGGGTATGTTGAATGATGCTAGTGATCCTGTCGCCCAAGTAGTGGACGTAGTACCCAATAGGTGGTTTTTCAGCTCTTAACCCCCTCCCTCCCTGATTTTGGAATCCTCAGTGTTTCTTGTTCCTGTCTTTGTGTCTGTGTGTACCCAATGTGTAGCTCTTACTTAAAAGTGAGAACATGCGGTGTTTGGTTTTCTGTTTTTGTGTTAATCCGTTTAGGATAATGGACTCCAGCTGCATCCATGTTACTACAAAGGACATGATTTCATTCTTTTTTATGGCTGCAGTTGTTTAATTTCTACATGAAAATTCTATGTCTGATTTGTGATATAATTCAACTTGGTTCAGGTAATATAGTTTGTATGATTTTAGTCCTTTTGAATTTATTGAGACTCGTTTCATGGTCCACCATAAGCTTTATCTTCACTAATGGTCCATATGCACTTGAAAAAAGTGAGTGTTCTGCCATGTGTAGGCTGGGGTGTTCTATACATGTCAAATAGTAAAGTTGGTTGATGTGTTATTTAAGTTCTGTATACTCCTGTTCATTTTCTGTATACTTGTACTGTCAATTAACATGTTCTTCAGTCGTCTCCAGTGCTAACTAGATTTGGCTATGTCTCCTTTTAGTTCTCTCAGCTTTTACTTCATGTATTTTGAAGTTTACACTGATTTAGAGTGGCGAATTGATCTCCTTATCATTTTGAAATGTCACTCTATATTCCTGGTAATATTCCTTGTTCTGAAATCTACTTTGATGTTAATATAGCCTTTTCAACTTCATTCCTCTCTTCCCTCCCTCCCTCCCTCCCTGCCTTCCTCTTTTCCTCTCCTCTCCCTCTTTCTCTTTCTCTCCTCTCCTCTCCTTTTTCTCTTCTCTTCTTTGAGACAGGGTCTCACTCTGTCACCCAGGCTGGAGTGCAGTGGCGTGATCACAGCTCACTGCAGCCTGAATCTCCCAAGCTTAAGTGGTCCTCCCACCTCAGCCTCCTGAGAAGCTGAGAACACAGGCGTGGACCACCACATCTGGTTGATTTTTTTTTTTTTTTTTTAATTTTATATTTTAGAGACAGGGTCTCGCCATGGTGCTCAGCTGATTTCAAACTCCTGGGGTCAAGCGATTCTCCTGCGTTGGCCTCCCAAAGTGGAATTACAGGTGTGAGCCACTGACCTGGCCTAGCTTTCTTTTCATAAGTGTTTACATGGTATGTTTTTATTCTTCATGTCTACTATGTATGTGTTGTAATATTTAAAGTGGATTTCTTGTACCCAGAGTATAGTTCAGTCTTCCTTTTTGTTTAGAATGACAGTCTGCCTTTGTTGTTGTTGTTTCAGACAGAGTCTTGCTCTGTCATCAGGCTGGAGTGCAGTGGTGTTGTCTCGGCTTACTGCAACCTCCACCTCCTGGGTTCAAGTGATTCTCCTGCCTCAGCCTCCCGAATAGCTGGGATTACAGGCACATGCCCCCATGCCCAGATAATTTTTGTAATTTTAGTAAAGACGGGGTTTCACCATGTTGGCCAGGATGGTCTCGATCTCCTGACCTCGTGATCCGCCTCCCTCAGCCTCCCAGGTTTCTGGGATTATAGGCGTGAGCCACTGCGCCCAGCCGACAATCTGCCTTTTAGTTGGGTTAGCTGGACTGTTTACATTTTAACATAATTATGGTGTGCTTGGTTTTGTGTGTACTGTCTTGTTTGCTCTTTGTTTTCGATTTGTCTCTTCTATTTCGTTTTTCTTTTTTTCTTGCTTTCTTGTTTTTGGGATTAATTGGATATTTTTAAGATTGCCATTTTATTTCCACTATTTGCTTATTAATGATTCTGTGTATTTGGTGGGGGGAAGTGGTTGCTCTGAGGTTTACAATACTCATTTTTAAACTTGTCATGTTCTACCTTCAAATAATATTATTTCATATACAATATAAAGATTTTGCAATAGTATATTTCCATTCTATAGGATCCATTCTGCTACTTATTCCCTTGTTGTCAGAAGTGTTAGTTCTCTATTCCTTTTGTTTAAAAAAGTGAGGTAAAATTCACACAACCCTGAAATACACCGTTTTAAAGTGTACAGTTGTGTTTTTAGTACAGTTGGCAGTGTTTCACAACCATAACCACTACTTTCAGAACATTTTTATCAGCCCCTAAAGAAACTCTGTACCCATTAAGCAGTCACTTTCCTTTTCCTGTTACCTTAGCAATCACTAATTTACTTTCTGTCTTTATGGATTTACCTATTCTAGACACTTCATATAAATGTAATCGTCTAATATATGGTCTTTTGTATCATATGTCTTTCATTTAACGTGTTTCTAAGGCTCATCCATGTTGTAACATGTATCAGCACTTCATTCTTTTTTATGGTTGAGTAATATTGCATTACATGGTAGTATTATTAAATAACATTTGGGCTGTTTCCACTTTTTGTCTATTATGAATAATGTTCCTGTGAACATTTGTATATGAGTTTTTGTTTGAACATATGTTTTCTAGTCTCTGGGGCATTTACCCACAGTAAAATTGCTAGGTGATATGTAATTGTATTTTATTTTCTGAGTAACTGCCGAACAGTTTTCCATAGTAGGTGCATTACTTTTTTTTTCCTACTAGCAATGTATAAGGGTTCTAATTTCTCTACATCTTGTCAACACATTATTTTCCTTTTGGATAATAGCCAACCTAATGGGTGTGAAGTGGTTATTCATTGTGGTTTTGATTTGCATTCTTCTTTTCACTAGTGAGGTTAACCATCTTTTCAAGTGCTTGTTGGCCATTCATTTATTACTCTTCAAAGGTTGTGTTTTCATCTTTAATAATTAACTTGGGTCAGACATAACTATGTTTTTTGGTAGCCAAAGGGAAGTTAAGGGAAAGTTGTCATCCAGATTTTCACTGTTTGAATCCATTTCGTGTAATGGTATATGCAATATACAGTGTTCAGTTTTTTTTTTCAAGAGCAGAAGACTAGTTTAATTGGTACTATCTTTTAAATTCAGCACCGTATTTGTGAAATAAAACATAACTACTGAAACAACATTTTTAAAAAGTTAATCTTAAAAATCAAGTTAGGGATACAAGGAACACATCTCCCGTGCATTTTGGAGATTCTTTCACCCCTGAATAATGGGATGGGGATACTATCTAATGAAATGTATTACACATGGTACCCTGTTCGTATTTTCTTATATTGTAATAGAAATTTCTGTTTTTATAGCTCCTCCTATGTAGGCATCTGTTTTTCTTCTGTGTGAACTTGGTATCTTCCCCAGTTGATTGGCCTGTGATTGGGTACTCTTCTGACGTATGACCAAAGCATAGCAATTACATCTTACTGGAATTGGCTTGAAAGATATTTTGGCCAATTATATTTTATGTTTTAGAAATAGGAAATAAAATGAGAAACACCTGAGTTGACCTAAAGTTCTTGGTGTAGTGTTGGTGCTGAAGGGGCTATATATTGTAAGCTGGTAGTCTTGAGAGGCAGAAAAATATTAGTCATGTTAATGGTAGAGCACTAGTGAAGATCTGTGTCTGTGTTTGAGGCCTGGTACTGTTGTTACTTGCGGTTTACTATGAGAGGAATCTCCTGATTGTTTCATCTGTACCTGACTTGTGACTACAAGACGAATTAAATCTTCTGTAACTGTAAACCTTTGGTGGTAATTAGAACCGATTCTGTGTTTGGGCAGGAGCCTTGGGAGTGTGTGAATGGAATAAAGTCCAGGAAGAGATTAAGAACGTATTGGGGTATGAGGAATCAGCAGAGATACTTCTTGGCCATAAGTAGCTCCCTGATTCAATCTTACTGTTCTGTTACAGATACCAGAAATTGGCTCACTTGCATTATCTTTTCATGCCTATTACTTGTATTAATCATGGTGTCTTTTCTTTCCTAGTCCATTGTGGTCTTATCCTTTTCTAAGGTCTGACCCTGAAGCTAGCACATAGTTATTTAGAATCCTTATTTTAAAAAGTATTTTATTGTTAAATTACAGAGTCTTAACATGATTGCCGCTATGCTATTCTTTTGCTTCCTTACCTCTCTTCTTATTCATGGAGCCTGCGACTTAAGGCAATGTTAAACACAGGTCTTGATGGAGACAGATTAGGGAGGAATCACTTTACAAAATATCAAATAAGTTTAATCTCTGCTTTTGAAAAAATGGAGGTTTAAGTTTTTTGAGGCTTTTTATCACAGCAGATGGAACTGAGAAAGAGTGAGATGATGGGACATAGACTGGAACTTAACTACTGCCTGTGAAATTTGGTTCAGAGGATCTAGTGTTATCATTATAGGTATAAAGAAGAGTTTGAGATTTTTTTTTTTTCCTTTTTACTTATTTTTGTTTCTTTCAGTCCTGAATATACTTGGGGCCGATTGAATTTGGATGCTGCTTTTGAAGGAAGTAAAGGAAAAATTAAGGAATTAAAGGGAGAAGAGGAAGCTAGAGAAATTTCAAGTTTTGAAAAATTTGTGAGGAAGGAAGAAACATTACCATGGTCCTTTTGCCGGGTGTCTTTCATTTTTGAAGTTGTATATAAATTTGAGTGTATTTAAAATAATTTTTCCAAGGTCTTCTATGTGCTGATAGCTGTGGTTTTGATTTTCATAATCACAAGGATGCATATTATTATTATTTACTTTTCTGAGATTATAGCAAGATAGAAAGAACACTGGGCTTGTAATTTAAGACCTTGAGATTTAACTTTGGACAAATAATTTATTGTTTTGGAGTCTGTTTTTTCATGTATAAATTGGGATATAGTAATATTCCATAAAATTATGAGGTTTAGATTATATAATGCATGTAAAAAGGCATTATAAATTATAAAATCTCAAAGAATCAGGTGGTTATTTGCTAGAGTTTGGCATTTGGTATCAAAATACAAAAGTGTTTCTGTGGTCGTGTTTATGTAAGATGTAACTACTGCTTGTTTTCCTGAATGACTCTAGATTATGCCTGGCTCTGATTATTTTGGTAGTATTATTATTATTTTTTAGTATTTAACCTTTGAAAGATTGAACTTTTTTTTTTTAGTTGGAGCTGGTACTACGAGACAGTTGACACATTTTATGAAAGCAAAATGGAGTTAGCATTTGTACCAAAATATACATGTATTGAGCTATGTATATGTTAGTTTGTTGGACAGTTCTAGTACTTATTAAATTGACTTAATAAGTTTGGATGCTGCTTTTGAAGGAAGTAATGCATATGAAATGGAATCACTAATAGACCACTGATTAATGATGTTACTTGGGCCTGATTGTAATATGACCCTTGATTAACTGAGATATGTCATATAAATGCATATTAGGTACGTGAAATAATTTTCTGTATCTGGATCTGTTCTGCATTTTTTTTTTTAATGTCCCAAGTGACATACATTATCTTTTGGCAAGCTTAATGTTGTGCAGTATATCTGTCCTTCTGGCAATTGGTATAAAAATTTCTTCTTCATAGCATTCAGTTGCTTGAAGAACACGATTTTAATGAACAGCGACAAGAGATAAAAGTTAAAAATAATCTCTACTAATACAAGTTGAGTGTCCCTAATCCAAAAATCTGAAATTTGAAATGCTCCAAAATCTGAGCCGTTTTGAGTGCCAACATGACTCGCAAAGAAAATGCTTATTGGGGCATTTTGGATTTTAAATTTTTAGATGAGGGATGCTGAACCAGTAAGAATATAAATGCAAATATTTCAAAATGCAAACAGATCCGAATCTGAAACACTTCTGGTCTCAGCCATTTTGGATGACGGATATTCACCCTCCAGTAGTTTGAACGATACTCAGTTTTTTGTTATATTTAAAGTTTTGTGGAGTTGTAAAGTCAGATGCCTACAATAGCCATCTTTTTTGTTTTTTTCCCTCTGAAATCATTATCCATTATGCATATTTACTCTTGTGTTCCTTTCTTTTTCATTCTAATTCTTTTCTGATTTTTTTTTAACCTCCCTTTTAAAGTAATTCTTTCTTCAGAACAAAAGTTTCCTAAAGTTTTCTAATTGAGAATTTTTTCTTTCAGTGTTTTAATTATTGTTGTATTTATTTTTTTCACTCCGTTTTGAAATATTAGCTTATGATTGTCATTTGTTTCAGTCATATTTTTCTGGCTTTCATTGTTGCTAGGGACAGTATTTTTTTTTTGTTCATTGGGAACCTTTGTTTCTCATTTTTTAGTGATGAAAGATAAAGTGTTTTGAATTTATGTTCATCATTACTATTTTTACAGCTCTTTATTTCTTTGTGTGCATCCTAGTTTCTGTCTGTCTTCATATTCCTTCTGCTTGCAGGATTTACGTTAATGCATCTTGTAGTACAGGTCTGTGGGCAGTGAATTCTCTTAAATTTGTGTTTGTTTGAAAATGAGTTTATTTGCCTTCACTTTGAAAGTTTTTTTCGAGTATAAAATTCTGAGTTGAAAGTTTTTTCTTTTAGTATTTTAAAGAAGTATTTTTGTTTCTCACTAAACAATGAGAAACTAAGAGTTTCCAATGGGAAAAAAAAACGTAATACAGTCCCTAGAAACAATGAAAGCAAGCCAGAAAAATATGACCAAAACAAATGACAATTATAATTTGACAATAATAAAATAACTGAAAGAAAAAATTCTCAATTAGTGCCTGCCACATTGTCTTTTGGCTAGTATGGTTTCTGATGAGAAGTCTGTTTCTATTTTTATCTTTATTCCTCTGTATGTAATGTGTCTTTCTTGGGCTACCTTCAAGGTTTTCTTTTTTTTTTTGGTTTTAGCAGTTTAAGTGCATTGTATGTGTTAGGGATATTTTCTTATTTTTGAAATCCCTATTTAGGGGTTTCTGAGTTTCTTAGATCTGTGGTTTGATGTCTTTTGTTATTTTAAAAATGATTTCAGTTACTGTCTGTACATTTTTTTTCCTAACTCTTTCTCTGCCGTCTGTGACTTCAATTACATGTATGTTAGAACATTTCACATATGTCACAGCTCTGGGATGCTCTGTTCTCTGTGTGTGTGTGTGTGTGTGTGTGTGTGTGTGTGTATCTATGTCTCTCACTTAGGCTGGAATGCAGTGGCCTGAGGAGAGGAAGAGAGAGGGGCAATAGCAGGTTAGTGGAGGAGTAAGAACACAGTGAGGTTTGCCATCTAATATGGGTGCAATTTGTGGCTCCCCAAAACAGTTACAGTAGTAACATCAAAGACCACTGATCGCAGATAATTATACAGGTATAATAACAATGAAAAAGTTTGAAATATTGTGAGAATTACCAAAATGTGACACAGAGATATGAAGTGAGCACATGGTGTTGAAAAAGTGAGCTGCCAACAGACTCGCTGAGCGCAGGGTTGCCCATCCTCCTTGAATGCTTTTGATTGACAATGTTACAGGGGTCCTGAATGGATTGTTTTTCTAAATGGGTGGTTCGAAATGGATAAGTTTTTCCCTTAACCTGCTGTTGGTGTATTCTTATTCTTCAAAATTGGAAAGAATTAATGGTATTTCATTAGGATCTCCTCTTCATTTCTGTAGTTTCTGAGATTTTTCATCCCTTTCTTGGGAAGGGGAGTAATTGGCCAACCCTTCTTCTTGTATTCTGTTCTACCTATTTTTGATAGGAATTCTTTAAAGTTTTTGGCTTGGGTGGATAGTACCCATCCTAAGTATTGTAGTCTGTGCAGGCTGCTATAACAAAATGCCATAAAATAGGTAACTTAAAAACAACAGAACTTTATTTCTCATGTTTGTGGAGGCTGGGAAATTCAGACGAAGGCATGGGGAGGTTTTTATGTCTGGTAAGGGCTAGACTCCTGATCCACAGACAGTGCCTGCTCTCTGGATCTGCCTGATGTCATGGAGGAAGAGGGGATAAAATTCCTTTAGACCTCTTTTGTAAGGGCACTAATCCCATTCATGAGAGTTCTGCCCTCATGACCTAAAAATCTCCCAAAGGCCTATGTTTTAACATCACCTTGAGGGTTAAGATTTCAACATATGAAATTTGGGGGGACACAAATATCAGACCATAGCATTAGGCCTAGTACTGATGGATATTTTCCCATACTTTCTCTTTTTGGTGTATTCTGCCACTTACTGAATGTTGTGTGCCAGGCATGGTATTGAGCACCTCATAGATATCTTGTTAATCTGTGTAGTGATTCTATGATGTAAATATCATCCCTGTTATACAAATAAGGAATTACAATTAGATTAAACTACTTGCTCAAAGTCACAAAACTGTAGATGGCATAGCTAGGATTAATTTCACTTTTCTTGAAAGCTGTGGCCTTGAACTGCGGTTAAAAAGCCAGTATTTCAGCCAGGAATAGTGGCTCATGCCTATAATCCCAACACTTTGGGAGGCCAAAGTGGGAGAATTGCTCCAGCCCAGGAGTTTGAGAGCAGCCTGAGCAACATAAGGAGATCCTGTGTCTACTGTATATATAAACACATATATACATATATAATGTGTATATAATATACACACATATATACATATATAATGTGTATATAATATACACATATGTCAATACATATATATGAGCTGTATGTGGTGGTATGCACCTGTTGTCCCAGCTACTTGAGAGGCTGAGGCAAGAGAGAAGTACTGAGCCCAAGAGGTCGAAGTTGCAGTGAGTCATGATCATGCCAATGCACTCCAGCCTGGGAGACAGAGTGAGACACTGTCTCAAAGAAAGAATGGAGACCTTTAATTCACTAGTTATTCAGAATACATTTCTTAAAAGCTATTAGCTTTAACTGATTTGATAGTAATTTTTAGGTACTGTAAGTTTTAGTATTAGTGGAACACATTATGTGACATGACACATGCTATACTCCTGCTTTTTTTCTTTTTAAATAAACTAATAGATGATGGAGCTCTGTGCGAAGTAAACCTGTAGTCATTTCTTGCAGTTTTCAGCCCAGAAAGTTTCACTGATTTTTGTCTCCTACCCAACATCTCTCAGCAAACTGTAGTTCTGCCTTCAAAATATATCTAGAAGCTGACCACTTCTCATCAGCCCAACTGCTACCACCCTAGTCCATTTCAGCACCGTTTCTCACTTGGATTATGATAGCTTCCGTAACCATTTTTACACTTGGCTTCCCTTTAGTCTTCTTTTCAGCATAGCAGGTAGAATGATCTGGTTCATCACTGTATCAAATCACATCATTCCTCTTTTCCAAATCCACCAGTGAATTGCTGTTTTACTCAATTTAAAAGCCAAAGTCTTTAACACATTCCTTAGTTCTCTGAGGTGCCCTTTTTTTTTTCTTTTCTTTTTGAGATAGGGTCTTGCTCTGTCACCTGGGCTGGAGTGCAGTGGCACAGTCTCTGTTCACTGCAGCTTCGCCTGCTGTGTTCAAGTGATCTTCCCACCTCAGCTTCCTGAGGAGCTGGGACTAACCAGAGTAGCTGGGGCTACAGATGTGTGCTCCTATGCTTGCTATTTATTTTATTTTATTTTATTTTATTCTTTTGTAGAGATGAGGTCTCAGTATATTGCTCAGGCTGTGAGAGTGCCTTTTAAAAATTTGCATAGAGGTGTTGTGTGTCTTAGCAGTGACATACTTGAAGGATCCTCAAACATTAAAATACCCCTTTCTTAAAATGCTAACAATTAGGTATGTATTGTTTTCTATTAAACAGCTCCTGATATATTCAGTGAATTGATTGGTTTGTTCTTTTGCCCTTCCTCCTGCTCTGACCCCCAAATCTCAGTTTTCCTTCCTATGGGTCCCTTTATAGCCAGTGTGTCATCTTATTATTGTGTTTATCATTATTGTATATATTGTATATATTTTCACATTGTGTTGTAATATCTATAATATATTTGAGTCTGCCATTAGACTTTACATTCCTGTATTCTAAAGCATAGTGTTTATGCCCAAGAAGTTTTTCTTGAAGGAGTGAATGTATTTTCAGTTACAGTTTTAAGTGTCGTTGTATCATCCATAAGGATTTGGATTTGTATGCCAATAAGAGAAAACTTGATAAACGTTGACTTAAGCAAGTGAAGATTTACTTTCTCATGTAATGTGAAGTCCAGCGGAGGCAATCCGAAGCTGATGCAGCTGCTCAAGGATTTCATCCAGGAACCAGTATCCTCCTATCTTCCTAGCTTAAGGTTTTTATCTTCATGGTCAGAAGATGGCTGTTGTATCTCTGAACACTGCATCAGAATTTTAGTAAGGAAGAAAAGGGAAGGATAAAAGGAAATGTCTTTATACAAGGTTTTGCATTTTTGTTCTCATAGATGGTGGCCCCTTAGAAACTGATGCCTATATTTCATTGGCCAGATTGATGCCATATAGCCAATCCGAAGTACAGAAAAGACTGGGATTTTGAGTATTCTGTTTTTTGTTCTTCATAGGAAAAAAGGGGAGAAGAGGATTATAGTTGGTATTTAAAGTATCAGAAAGCAATATAGAACAAGTGGTTGAGAACATAGACCTGAATTTGAATTTGGACTTTGTTACTTCTTAGCTGTGTGACTTTAACAGCTCTCTGCTTCTGTTCCCTCATCTATAAACTGTGCCTAGTAATTGGTACCTATTTCACTTTGTTGTTGAAACTATTAAATTAGTTAATATATGTTGTGGGTTTAATGTGTATAGTTTGTTTTATTTAAATAGCTAATAAGTTGTTATGATTATTGTCATTACCTACAAGCATTATTGAAACTGGAATTATAAATTTATCATCAAGGAATTAGCTTTGTTTGGGATAGGAGGAAAAGAGTATTTAGCAGGTCTGGGTAGGTGCTTTTGAGTGCAGGTGATGGTAGAAAACGATGGTAGAGCTTTCTTAAGGGCTCTGGTGACTACATTGTACTATTAAAAATTATGTGCCGAGTTAAAATATTGGAACCATTTTGATTTACTCATTTAGTTCATTTTGAAGCACAGTGGCCCTTAGGGTCATCCTGATTGTCGTTTTACCAACAATCCTCTGAAGTTTAGTTCAATAGAAATTTCATCTCTTATTGATAGAATGTTTGAAGACTTAGCTCTAAACTATGTATTGAAATATGATTTCATTGGTATTGTTACTATCCTTTTCCAGTTTGTAATCACTCTACTTTTAAAAAAATCAATTATTTTTCTTTTCTTTTTAGCCCCATCTGCTTTGATATGATTGAAGAAGCATACATGACAAAATGTGGCCACAGCTTTTGGTAAGACAATTCTACTGAGTAAAATAATCTTTTGATATTTTAAAACTTATCTGTAAATGTAGCCAATGAGAAGTTATGTGTTTTAAACCAACTTTGATTATCTTACATATTTTTTTCTTGACATACGTCTTTGTAGATATGGCAGTTTAAGGCAGTTAACATAACAGCTGGTGCATAATTTCTGTCAAATGTTTAGATTTAGCATAGGCCTTACTGATGGATTTGAAAACTTCTGCATTTATTAATTGTTAATAAGAACTTTTCACTGCTGTTCTTAGTGATGCTGGGCAATCAGGACCAACCATGAAGCACTAGTTACTCACTTGTGGGGATAGGTTGGAGAACGCAGTAAAGCAGGCTAAGAAGGTCATGGAAAAAAAATAGGATTAAAAAGTTCTGTGTTCTTTTCTTTAACACTTTGCTCAATATTAACTTTACATTATATCATGCCAGATTAACCCATATGTTAAACATTTTTTTAATTGTAAGATTTACATAATATCGAATTTATATTTTATATATATATTTTTTCTGGTTTCTTAGTCTTGGAGGAATTTATAATTTTAACCACAGTTATATGAACAGTGCAGTAGTGTTAAGTATGTTGATATTATTGTACAATTGATCTCTAGAACTTTTTGTGCAAAACTGAAACTTGGCACTCAGTAAACAACAATTCCCCATTTCACCTTCCCTGTAGCCCCTGGCAGCCACCATTCTACTTTCTGTTTCTATGAATTTAACTATTCTAGATACCTCGAATAAATAGAAGTATTTGTCTTTTTGTGACTAGCTTATTTCACTTAGCATAATGTCTTCAATGTTTATCAGTGTTGTAGCATGTGTCAGAATTTCTTTCCTTTGTAAGGCTGAATAATAATACTCCATTGTATATATATACTACATTTTATTTATTCATCTATCAGTAGACACTAGGGTTGCTTCTTCTACCTTTTGGCTATTTTGAATGATGCTGCGGTGAACATGAGTGTACGAACATCTGTTTGGGACTCTGCTTTCAAGTCTTTTGGGTGTATACTCAGAAGTGGAATTGCTGTATCATGTGGTAATTTGGTTTTTAATTTTTTGAGAAACTACCATACTGTTTTCTATAGGAGCTGCACTATTTTATGTTCTCACCAATAGTGCTTAAGAGTTCCAGTTTCTCCACATCCTTGCCAACTCTTATTTTCTGTTGTTGTTTTTTGATAGTAGTCATCCTAATGGATGTGTAATCTGTGCATTTTAACTTATTTTTGCTTATTTTTGCTTATTTTTAAACCTATTCTGTTGGTATATTATTTTAGCCTTAGTATTCCTTGTGTTCTAATACTCCTTATATTCTAATTCATATTGAAATCAGGCCCATAATTTTATGCTGAAGTTGTATGTGATATCTGGCAGATTGATATTCCTTCATCATGAAGAGTATTGGTTATTAACACTAGTCTGTAAGATCTTTCATTTCATCTGGAGCATGATGCTTTAGTGATAGGTGTATTCCCTCTGCTAGTCGCTTAAAAAGCTTTAAATACAAATCACTTTCTTAGCTTGTATTATCTATATTCTTATAAAATAAAGTATTAAAATGATAACAGCAATGTATATTCTTGCTTTAAAAAACAACTCATTGTACAGGAAGATGTAATGTAAAATATAGATGTCTACCTTTATCTAGTTTTTCTTGCCTACCTCCTCAGAGGTTATTAGGAATGATTAGGTATTCTTTCAGAATCCTTTTACTGTTTTTTTTTTTTTTAGTCATCTTGCTTTCTTGAGTACTCTCTATTTTCTAGTATATCATTGACATTATGATGATTCACGAATCACTTTCTGCTCTGTATTGCCAATGAAGTTCTGGACATGTGGGTCTGTCTTTGGGGCTGATACAGGTATGGTCTTGGCCTTTTCAGGCCATTGTTCGGCAGTAGTGTTCTCTTTGGTCCATAAATTGACCTAGCATCTTAGCATTCCATAGGAAACTGTATTTTTTTTTTCAGAGATTTGGATTTTGATGATTCTGAAAATTAGGTGATCTAGAGTAGGCTTTCTCAACCTTGTCACTGTTGACATATTAGACCAGATAATTCTTTGTCGTAGGTGACTGTACTGTGCTTTGTAGATTGTTTAGCAGTATACTTGACCCCTACCCAGTACCACCCTTGCCCATCTCTGCAGTTGTGACAACCAAAAATGTCTGTAGACATTGCAGATACCCCTTGGGGGACAAAATTTTCCTCCCTTGAGAAGTACTCATCTAGCGCTGAAAGAACAAGTCCTTGATATTGTTAGACTAGGATTCTACTTCTGGTTCTGAAACTTACCTTTATCAAGTTACTCTCCGCTGCTGCTGCCCTCTTATTCTTCCTCATTCTCTTTTTACTCCTTCAGTTCCTTCTCTTTTTATAGATTTAAAAGTGTTGAAATATGAAATAGATTGTGAAGTGAGGTTTTTAATTTTCCTGAGTATCCTGTAACTTACGTATCCATTGTGGCATTTTTTTAAAAAGGCCCTGGATCAGTTCAGTGACCTTTTTTCACTATGTTGTGAAGTGGAATAAATTACAGATTGACCTTATAAGTGGACAGACTGGGGCTTTTCAATAAATTTATAATCTTCATGTTGTCTTTAGGTCATTGTTGGAAAGCCCCATTGCTTTCTTAAATAGCTTTTCCTCCTTCTCTCAAAACAATTTAGGCTTAGATCCTTATAATACAATTTCATTTTTATGTTATACCCTGATGAGAACGTATTTTAAGATACCCACCAGAGAGCAGCTTTTAGTAGGATAAAGGCCATAATGTTGGCAGGAACTAATAAAACTGGAGGCTGTCAATTCCAACATCAGGCTTGCTATACTGTGATTTTTTTTTTTTTTTTTTTTTTTGCAGTTTTGTTTAAAGCAAAAGTTTATAATTGTTTACTCTTTCCTAACATGTGAGGGCTATGGAACTTCAGTCATCAACCGTAGCCTCTTGTGTCAACTTTTTAGTAATATAAACTCTGGCTGGTAAGCTGAATTCAAGCAGTATACCACTTCAAAGCTCATCCAAATTATTATCATTAAATCAAATTGGACCACATGAAAATGTCTTTCCTAGTAACAGGTTGGAGACAATATAGCAGGAACTTCTTTCACTTTATTTATTCCCACTTGAGAACCTACTGTTACCTGTATCTGTAGCCTAAGTGAAATACAATGATATAATAAGAAATCTGACTTTTACATAATGTAGAGATAAAATTGGCTCTTTGTCTTTGCCCCTTTGCTACCTCCAGCTTGTGCCCTGTACCGTATTTACTATTTTGTAGTAAATTTGTAAAAATGGTAAATCAAGCCCTGATTTACTATTTTGCTTCATTACAAATTAGTTACAGTTAATGGAGTCCTTCAGCATAGTTGTCTCCCAACACGTAGGTGATCAAGCCTGAGTGTCAGATTGCGTTTTGAGACTCTTGGCTAATCCATCATCTTGCACCATACTTTTGGTCTTTCTTTACATCTAGTTATTAGATGTAATGACTGTCCTAATTTGTCCTGGCTGTTCTTGTTATAGTTTGTTCTTTTTTCTAGAATTTTCTGATTACTTACAGTTTTTTATATCTACTCATCCTTGTTTACATAGATATAAAAAGATATTTATATTTTTTAGCAAGTATATACATAGAAGAAACGTAACTGTATACATCTATAGAGAAATACACATTTTTTATTAGCAGATACATACTTAATAGAGGAAATAGGCACCCGTTTGTATCAGCAGAATTAAAATAATTATTTTTAAGAGTTGCAGTGTGAGTAGCCTGAAAATTTCTCAGGTGGACCTGAGATACGTATTCCTTTTACCTCTTTATTATGCCCACCTGTTGTTGAGCACTAATCTAAATACTTATCCTTCTCTTGGCATCCAAAGCTTTGTATACAGGCTGGTGATGGTCAAGTAGATTAGATGAATGAGAATGAATTCGTTACTGGGGAAAGAAATACTGAGAATTTCTAGTGGTGGTTTATATGACCCAGAAGGCAGCAGACAAGACGTAGACGTATGTTGCTTTCCTGGCTGTATCTATTCATTCATGCATTCAGCATTTACTGAGTTTGAATACTTTTAACAGGATATTGCGCTAAACATTAAGGGTACAGAGGATAAAACAAATCCATGCATTTAATGATAAAATGGAAGAAGGGCTAATAGGCACATACAGAAATAAGTACAAGATAAGATAGTATCTATTTCTCAAATTAAGACAGGTCTCCTCTGGGGTGGTAGTGAAGTAGTAGATACTCTAAGATACACTCGATGCATCTTGTTGTCACTTAAGTTGTATGCAGTGGTATGTAATTTGATGTGCTTTAATTTTACAATATAAATGGATTTGATCAAGTGCAATGCAGAAAAATCACTTGAACTATATTGTTACTGAGAACAGTTACTTCTAGCTATGCCCCATTTTTTTCTTGTCTGTGAGAGATAGTGTAGTAAGCCTATTGATGTGGAATATTAGGATGGTAAAGAAAAGAGGAGTTTCTACTAGATTTTGGAATAATTTCTTGTATATTGACAAAAATTTTTTTTTCTGTTTTTTGAGACAGGGTGTTACTCTGTCACCAGGCTGGAGTGCAGTGGTGCAAACACGGCTCACTGCAGCCTCGACCTCTTGGGCTCAAGCAGTCCTCCTGTTTCAACCTCCTGAGTAGCTGGGATCACGGGGACACACTGCCACCATGCGTGGCTAATTTTTAAAATTTTTGTAGAGTTGGAGTTTCACCACATTGCCTGAGCTGGTTGCAAACTCCTGGGCTCAGGCAATCCTCCCGCCTCAGTCTCCCAAATTGCTGAGATTACAGGCATGAGCCACTGCACCCAGCCTAACAAACTCCTCTGTGACTTAAAAACTTAGCTTGTTCTTGTCATCTACACATTTTCTATTATTTATTTTTAAAGAAAAGTTATTTGCTAAAACCCATAATGTTCTCCTTCTACTTATCTGTGAACCCATCTCTTATCTTTATTATTTAATGTTTTTTTTTTTTCTTGAGATGGAGTCTCACTTTGTCACCCAGGATGGAGTGCAATGGTGTGATCTTGGCTCACTGCAACCTATGCCTCCCGAGTTCAAGCAGTTCTTCTGCCTTGGCCTACTGAGTGGCTGGGACTACAGGCGCACACGAACATGCCCTGCTAATTCTTGTATTTTTAGTAGAGATGGGGGTTTCACCATGTTGCCCATGCTGGTCTCAAACTCCTGACCTCAAGTGATCTGCCCACCTTAACCTCCCAAAGTGCTGGGATTACAGGCGTGAGCCACTGCACCCGGTCTTGACTTTTAAAAATTAAAAAAAATTTTTTTTTTTTTTTTTTTGAGACAGAGTCTCGCCCTGTCACCCAGGCTGGAGTGCAGGGACGCAATTCAGCTCACTGCAACCTCGGCCTGCCAGGTTCAAGTGATTCCCCTGCCTTAACCTCCTGAGTAGCTGGGATTACAGGCGCCTGCCACCATGCCCAGCTATTTTTTGTGTTTTTAGTAGAGAAGAGTTTCACCATGTTGACCAGACTGGTCTCGAACTCCTGACCTCAAGTGATCTGCCCACCTTGGCCTCCCAAAGTTCTTGGATTACTGGCGTTAGCAGATTTACCCAGCCTGGCATGTCTCTTACCATTTTTTTTTTTTTTTTTTTTGACAGGGATGTGGGGACGGAGTTTTGCTCTTTTGCCCAGGCTGGAGTGCAGTGGTGTGATCTCAGTTCATTGTAAGCGCTGCCTCCCAGGTTCAAATGATTCTGCTGCCTCAGCCTCCCGAGTAGCTGGAATTACAGGTGCCTGCCACCACGCCCAGCTAATTTTTTGTATGTTTAGTAGAGATGGGGTTTCGCCATGTTGGGTAGGCTGGTCTCGAACTCCTGAACTCAGGTGATCTGCCTGCCTTGGCGTCCCATAGTGCTGCACTTACAGGTGTGAGCCACCGCTCCCAGCCGTCTCTTATCTTAAATTACTTTTCAGAGTCTCTCCTTTATAACTTGCTTTGTTTGAACTTGCTGATTTTTTTGGTTTTTTTTTTTTGTTTGTTTTTGAGACAGAGTCTCGCTTTGTCCCTCAGGCTGGAGTGTAGTGATGCAATCTCTGACCAATGCAACCTCAGCCTCCCGATTAGCTAGAACCATAGGCCACACAGAACCAGGCCCAGCTAAGTTTTGCATTTATTGTTATTATATTTTTTGTAGAGATAGGGTTTTGCCATGTTGCCCAGGCTGCTGATTTTAAAAAAGGGTTAAATTTTCTATATATATTTTCTGGTAATGTTAACTCATTTCCTTTTTCCCTAAGCAGACTATAAATTTCTACATGTTGTGATTCTTAGTCTATTGTATTTGCATGCCTACGTTATACTTCTTCCTTGTAATAAAAATGAAAATAAAGATTTAGTATGTTATTTCCTCAGTGAAATTTCCATATAGGAAATTTTCAGTCATCTATGAAGCATATTTTGTGATTATGGTAATTCTAGCCTTGTCATAGTTGCAAGAGGTGATGATACTATTTTTGGAAGATTGTGCAGCTGATTTGTTCAGTAGATATTTGCGTATCCATTATGTGCCTGGCATTTACTTCAGTCTTGAGGCCCCTGTGATTTGCCAAAGACCACCGTTACTTTTATTCTTCACACCTTTCTCCTTTTTACTTATCTTGAAAGTAACAAATGTGAGATGTGAAAGTAGTCGATAACCAGAAGGGCGAAACCTGGGGAATGTAGGTTTTTATTGTTTTGTTTGTTTTATTTTGTATTTTGTTAAGGTGGAGGAGGAAGGTAAGTGGATATAAAAATCAACTTCCGTTTACAAAGCTCAAGTAAATTTATAGTAATTTGGATACATAATAAAAGAGATACTTTCTCCATAGGAATGATCTTTACAGATCGCCTTTGTAATTTCTTAGAAATCATTTTTTTCCTGAGTGTTACCAGTAATATTTATTATAGAAACCTGACTTAAAGACATCTACAAAGAAAACATTTCTCATAATTATATGACCCAGAGACAAATACTGTTAACATTGTGAAGATTGTCTTTTATAATTTATTTTAAATGTACACATATATAATTTTTAAGACAAATGGGATTATATTATATCCACTGTGTTATAGATTGTCGTTTTTATTCAGCAGTATGTATAATGACTTTTTTTCTCATATCAGTTTGATACTTTTCCGTGATTTGGTTGAAAAATACTTGAGTTTTTTTTTTAATAGGGAGGTACACAAATGTAAAAGGTTTAACATTATAGAAATATATAATGTAAGAAAGGGAAAATTTTCTGTAATCACAGTGAGTAGATTATTTTTATGGCATACAAGTTACAATAATTTATATTGGATGGCTGTATAGCATTGCATTGGATTGATATTTACAAATATATTTAGTCAGTTTCTTAGTGTCTGGATTGCTTCTATTTTATTTTGCTATTTACATATAATCTTGTATTAAACACCCTTCTAAATATATATTTCCTTAGGATAAATTCTTAGAAGTAAAATATTCAAAAGAGGATGTAAAACCTTAAGATTTTTCCTGCAACTTGGCTTCTAGGAAAGTTGTACTGGTTAACATTTTCTGTAACGGTACTTGAGATTGTTGATATCCACATATATTCTTTAACTATGACAGTATTTTCTTTTGTCTTTTTTTATCTTTTTTTCAGACAGGGTCTCATTCTGTCACTCAGGCTGGAATGCACTGGCATAATCATGGCTCACTGTAGCCCTGAACTCCTGGGCTCAGGTGATCCTCCTGCCTCAGCCTCCCAAGTAGCTGCACATGCCATCACACCTGGCTAATTTTTTCATTTTCTCTAGTAATGGAGTCTTGCTGTGTTGCCCAGGCTGGTCTTGAACTCTTGGCCTCAAGTGATCTTCCTGCCTCTGCCTCGTAAAGTGTTAGGATTACAGGTGTGAGCCATTGTGCCTTACTGGCAGTATTTTATTTTTCCATCCTGATTGGTAAAATCTAGTATATAATTTTAAATCAGCTTTTTGTGACTAGTGAAGATGGTGGTTTTCTCATGCTTACTGACCGATTTTTGTCTTTGGTTGAGTTTTCTGTTTGTCTTTTTTATTTGAGTGAACGCTGAGTATTAAGGGTATTAGCATGCCAGTGATATGAATAGTCTGTTTGCTTAACTGAGCTGTAGGCATTTGCTTTTGTGGTGGTATTATGAACTATCTAAATTGCATAAACTTAAAATTTAGTGAGTACAGCTTTTTAAATTTGGGTACAGTAGCCTTGATATTTGAGTTTAGTTTGAAATAACTTTTGTGTACTGTTCACCCAGTAAGTGCCCTGTATATCCTGTTGATAATGTAAAAATATAAACAAAAATAAATTTGTTAGATTACTTAAGTTGAAAATGAGGAATAGAAGACTAATAGTCATTATTTTGTGACCAGTTTATTAAGTTTTCATTGATTTAATTAAGCCTTTTTTTTCCCCCCTACTAATAGCTACAAGTGTATTCATCAGAGTTTGGAGGACAATAATAGATGTCCCAAGTGTAACTATGTTGTGGACAATATTGATCATCTGTATCCTAATTTCTTGGGTGAGTCTTTGGAATGATTTTTATTTTAAACATATTTCGATCCCCAAAATTGTGTGCTAGCACTAATTTACTCAGAAAACCTACCTTAGTGGTAAGCAAGTCTCTCTATACCACAGTGCTTTCTTCTTCTTGGGTTGTGACATAGACTCTATACATTATTAGTATTTTATTATTTTTAAGTTTTATTTAAAAATTGATAAAACTTTTAGATTACTATGTAGATCAGGGACCCCTGGGCCATGGACTGGTACCAGTCTGTGGCCTGTTAGGAACTGGGCTGCACAGTAGGAGGTGAGGGGCTGGCAGGTGAGCGAGCACTACTGCCTGTGCTCTGTCTCCTGTCATATCGGTGGGGGGCATTAGATTCTCAGAGGAGTATGAACCTGATTGTGAACTGCACATGCAAGGGATATAGGTTGTGCGCTCCTTATGAGAATCTGATGCCTGATGATCTGAAGTGGAACAGTTTCATCCTGAAACCATCCCTCTCACCTTCCTTCGGTCTAGAAAAATTGTTTTCCATGAAACCAGTCCCTGGTGCCAAAAAGGTTGGGGACTGCTGATGTAGATGACAGACTGGATGTGAGGCTTAACAAAAATGGGAGCAGTTCTGAACACCTTTTGGTCTCCCTGTAAGTGTTATACAGCCCTACCATTTCTGCTTTTGGGGCAGAAGTGAGAAAAAAGTCCATGGGTCTCAGGAACCCAGGTTTGTTGAATATTGAGGGGAAGGGGATGGAAAAACTTGGATGTGATGCTTGCTGAGTTGGGAGTGAATGGGTGAAAAGAATCTGTGAATGGGTGAAAAGAATCTGAACTAGGGAGGCAATTAAAAATTAAGAACTTGGGAAGGGATACATGGAATAGAACTTTTGAGAGAGGAGTGGTAAGAACTAGAGAATAGAGACATGAATAGGGAATCCTTAAGTATAAATGATAAATGATCGGAAATAATAACTAGTCAGAGCCAATTGTGAATATCAGAAAAATTCTGCCTGTTGACTATCTTAGGATATTGTAGGCAACTTTAGTCTGAGTGTTTTGGGAATGAATAATAAGCTAAAGATTAATTTTCAGGTATTGGTAGGCATGAAGTAGGGCACTAAGGGCACTATTGGGTTTATATATCAAAAAGGTCAGTTCTTCATTTTAGAGACGAATATGCTCAGCGTTAGGGTGTGGTTGACTACTTTTGTATTGGATTCTGACCTGCTTGTACTTTGGTGGCAGTTTGATTTTTACCTCAAATTGTGGTTTATAATAAATTATAAATTGGAACGTATTCAGCTATGGTTTTACTTTTTATCTCTGCTCTAAAAGTGCCTTAGCTGTGATAGTTTTTTCTGTGTTACTCTTCACTGTAATTTTTTTTTTTTTATGAAGGAAAATCACTGGAGGATTACATAGCAGAAAGGGGTGCTAAAGGAATTGAAGATTTTCTGCTAGAATGACAAATTTTTCTAAATGGCTAAAGTTTTATGGCAGACTTGGAGAAAAAACTTGGGGAAAGAACAAAGAGAGAAATACTGAGTGGCATGGTACCTTGAGGACTAGACTTGATGGCCTAGTTTAGATAATAGGGAAACCACATCCTGTAGTGCAAAATCCTTTGCCCCTGAACTTGCAATTTTGGATTGATGCTGTCCTAGGATCACTAAAGATCACTATGATTTTTCTGTAGTCATAACTTTGGAAAACTATTTGTTCTTTTGGAGTGGTTAAATAAGAAAGGAATCTGGTGTTCTGAAGATTTTGGTATTTACTAAATTTTTCAGGCAACGTTCCTTAGTTCACAAGTTTGAGATTCTGTTTTGTGAATTTCTAAATAGTGAGAGAGAGTTATATATTAGTATGGAAGGAATATAAAAATACACTACTGCTTAAGCTGGAAAGTGATCCCCTACATTATATATATTCTCTTTTTTTTTTTTTTTTGAGACAGAAAGTCTCACTCTGTTGCCTAGGCTAGAGTACAGTGGCGCGATCTCGGCTCACTGCAGCGTCCGCCTCCCAGGTTCAGGCGATTCTCCTGCCTCAGTCTCTCTGGTTGCTGGAATCACAGGCATGCACCACTACACCCGGCTAATTTTTGTGTTTTTAGTAGTGACGGGGTTTCACCATGTTGGCTAGGCTGTTCTCGAACTCCTGGCTTCAAGTGATCCTCCCGCCTCAGCCTCCCAAAGTGCTGGGACTACAGGCATGAGTCATCATGCCTGGACTTATATATTCTCAAATATATGTATCTAATGAACAGTGAAGTCACATTTACTGATTTTTTTTTTTTGTTTTTTTTTTTTGAGACAGCGTCTTACTCTGTCACCCGCTGGAATGCAGTGATGCGATCATGGCTCACTGTAGCCTTGATCTCCCTGGTTCAAGTGATCTTCCCACGTCAGCCTCCCAAGTAGCTGGGACTACAGGCATGCACCACTATACCTGGCTATTTTTGTTTGTTTGTTTTTGTAGAGATAAGTTCTCACTGTGTTTTCCAGGCTGGTCTCAAACTTTAACTCCTGGGCTCCAATGATCCTCCTGCCTTAGCTTCCCAAAGTGTTGGGATTACAGGTGTGCGCCATTGTGCCTGGCCAATTACTGTTTTTTTTTTGTTCGTTTTTTTGAGATGAAGTCTTGCACTGTCACCCGGGCTGGAATGCAATGGCGTGATCTTGGCTCACTGCAACCTCTGCCTGCTGGGCTCAGGTGATACTCCTGCCTCAGTCTCCCGAGTAACTGGGATTACAGGTGCACACTAGCACAGCTTGCTAATTTTTTGTATTTTTAGTAGAGACGAGGTCTCACTATATTGGCTAGACTGGTCTCAAACTCCTGACCTCGTGATTACCCACCTCGGCCTCCAGAAGTGCTGGGATTACAGGCGTGAACCACCGCCCTGGCCCAATTACTGATTTTTTAAGCTAGAAATTATCTTGACAGTGATCTCTAGTGCAGCTTTCAGTGTGATTATATTGTCAACTATGGAAATAACTTTTCATCCTGATATATCTATTTGTATTTTTCTGCTGATTGCCTCTTCTAGCCTTGTCTTTTGTTCAGTGATAGCCAAATCCTGAGGTCTTACACTAGGTATGTAGAGACTATCTCCTGTTGGCTCAGAGTAATGTCATTGAGATATGTTGATCCATGTGTTCCTAAAAGTGGAATATCACTTTTTTTCTATACTAAAAGTGTCTTCTAAGTTGTTGTCATTGCTTCAGCTTAAGATGGCATGATTTGCATAATGCCTGCAGTTCTTAGTTGGGTTAAGAAGACCTAGAGCCTTTTAAAATGATTTCAGATTTCCTGTTAGCCTGGTAAAGTAATTGAGCATATGTTATATGATTCTGAGATGTTCTTGGCATCCTTGCACCTACTTAATTGATAGGTTAAGACCTTACACTTCTAATGCCTAGTCATAGGTAGAGGGCTGGTCCACACAATTTCTATAGCAGTACTCTTTAAAACTTTTTGCTTGTATAACTCATATGAGAATTTTGAAAAGTGATGATCCTTGCATATTTTTAAGTTTGCATTAAAATCTTTTCTTCATAACTTTAAGTGATTATGAAGAATATTATGGCCAGGTGCAGTGGCTCAAACCTGTAATCCTAACACTTTGGAAGTCTGAGGCAGGAGGATCACTCGAGCCCATGAGTTTGAGACCAGCCTGGGCATTATAGCGAGACCTTGTCTCTATAAAAAATTAGCCAGGCGTGTTGGTACACAACTGTTGTCCTAGCTTCTTGAGAGGCTGAGGTGAGAGGATCATGTGAGCCTGAGGATTTTGAAGCTGCAGTGAGCTATGATTGTACCACTCCATTCCAGCCTGGGCAACAAAGCAGAGATCATGTCTCAAAAATAATTAAAGTTTTAAAAAAGAATGTAATTTCTAGAGTATTATAACTATGATTACTTCAGAACTGTTTTATCACTTTTTAAAATGTAACCGGTGGAATCTAAATGTCATAGTGATTTGTTACTTAATATTGATTTAAAAAGATATAAGTAAGCTTTTTTATTCAGTACCAGAAATGTCATTCATTACCTTTTTTGTGAACTTCTACTTAAATTTCATATCACACACATAGTTTTATCCTTATAATCTGTTTCCATGCTTGAAATTCTAACCGATCTGCCTGTAATGCTTTTCTGTAACAAAATTGAGTGTACAGGCATACTTTTATTGCACTTTGCTTTATTGCACTTTTTAGAAGTTGCATTTTTTTTTTTTTTTAACAAATTGAAAGTTTGTGACAACCTTGCATTAAGTCTCTTGATGCCACTTTTCCAACACCATGTGCTCACTTCATATCTCTGGGTGCTCAGAAGAATGTCACTGAGATCTTCTAGCCAAGGTGTGAATGCAAAGGAAAAGTTCTTGAAGGAAATTAAAAGTGCTACTCCAGTGAACACATGAATGATAAGAAGGCGAAATCACTTATTGCTGATATGGAGAAAATTTTAGTAGTCTGGATAGATACCAGCCACAACATTCCCTTAAGCCAAAGTCTTATTCAGAACAAGACCCTAACTCTCCTAAGTTCTGTGAAGGCTGAGAGAGGTGAGGAGCTGCAGAAGAAAAGTTTGAAGCTAATGGAGGTTCAAGAGATTTAAGGAAAACAGCCATCTCCATAACATAGAAATATAAGGTGAAGCAGCAAGTGCTGATGTAGAAGCTGTAGCAAGTTATCCAGAAGATCTAGGTAAAAATCACTGTTGAAGGTGGCTATAGTAAATGACAGATTTTCAGTGTAGATACAACAGCCTTCTTTTGGAAGAAGACGCCATCTAGGACTTTTATTGCTGGAGAGGGAAGTCAGTGCCTGCCTTCAAAACTTCCCATGACAGGCTGATTCTCTTGATAGGGGTTGATGCAGCTGGTGACTTTAAGTGCCAATGCTCATTGACCGTTTTGAAAATCCTAGAGCCCTTAAGAATTATGCTGAATCTACGGTGTCTGTGCTCTACAAATAGAACAGCAAAGCCTGAAGACAGCATATCTCTTTTCAGCATGATTTACTGAATATCGTAAGACCACTGTTGAGACCTACTGCTTAGAAAAAAAGATTCCTTTCCAAATATTACTGTTCATTGACAGTGCACCTGGTCACCCCAGAGCACTGATAGAGATGTACAAAAGAGAGTAAGGTTGTTTGCATACTGCTAACACAATATCCATTCTGCAGCCCATAGAGCAAGGAGTCATTTTGACTTTCAGGTCTTATTGAAGAAACACATTTCGTAATAACTGCCATAGTGATAGAGAGTCCTCTGAGATCTGGGCAAAGTAAATGGAAAGCCTTTTGGAAAGGATTCACCATTCTAGATGCCATTAAGAACACTCGCGTTTCATGGGAGGAGGTCAAAATATCAACATTAAAAGGAGTTTGATGGAAGTTGAGTCCAGTCATCATGGATGACTTTGAAGGGTTCAGGACTTCAGTAGAGGGAGTAACTGTACCTGTAGAGGAAGTAGCCAGAGAGTTAGAATTAGAAGTTGAGCCTGAATATGTTACTGAATTTTGCTGTACTATCATCATAAAACTTTAAATAGATGAGGAATTGTTTCTTATTGATGAACAAAGAAAGTGGTTTCTTGAGATGGAATCTACTCCTAGTGAAGATGCTGTGAACATTGTTGAAATGACATCAAAGGCTTTAGAATATTACATAAACTTAGTTGATAAAGCACCAAGAGGGCTTTAGAGGTTGACTAACTTTGAAAGAAATTCTACTGTAGGAAAGATGCTATCATATAACATTGCAGGCTATGGAGAAATTTTTTTGTGAAAGGAAGAATCAATTGATGCAGCAATCTTCGTCATTGTGTTCTTTTAAGAAATTGACATAGCCAGCTTGGTCTTCAGTGACTACCGCCCTGATCAGTCAGTAGCCGTCAACATGGAGGCAAGACTTTCTACCAGCAAAAAGATTATGACTTGCCAAAGACTGAGATGATCATTAGCATTTTTTAGCAATAAAACATTTTTGATAAATGTGCATATTAATGCTTTTTAAAAAGACATAATAGTTAAAACTACAGTATAGTGTAAACGGAAGTTTTATGTGTATTGGGAAACCAAATTCATGTGACTTGCTTTATTGTGGGGCCTAGAACCGAACC
Source organism: Colobus angolensis palliatus (assembly GCF_000951035.1). Lineage (NCBI taxonomy): Eukaryota > Metazoa > Chordata > Mammalia > Primates > Cercopithecidae > Colobus > Colobus angolensis. The sequence goes on along the minus strand of NW_012119487.1, from coordinate 6,719,398 downwards.
TACAATTTCTCCAAGGTACACTTTGTATACAGAAATTACATACTTAAAAGTTTCTCTTGAACTTAATTTCCTCTTAAGTGTTAAGAAGTCTTAAATATGTTTCCTATGTTATTTAATTAGTAGTAGTATACAGTTGATCAAACAAATAAATATTACACATAATTTTATAAAGCCTTAGACATAAAATTCTATAGTGAACGTACCATTTACCAAGGTGTGTGGTGTCCTTCTCCTCAAGTAGTTTAAGTGGCATTGATGAATATTACTAGGGCAAAGTTTCCATTTCCTTTGTGTAATTTTTATTTTTAAATGTGTGAGTCTTGAGAAACCTTGTTTATATTAATTAAGTTGATGGGATTTGAAGGCATTTTTACAGCAACATGACTCATTTCTTTGCCTTCCTTTTGAATTTTGTGCTAAAGAAGCACTTAATGATATATTGTCACAAAAAAAATTTTAAATGCCCTGTTAACAAGTCAGGCATTTTCTTCAATTTTGATGAAAAGAAAGAGTTGGAAACCAAGTAACTCAAGATGGATTTGGTTTCTTGGTCATTAGAGTCATTAACATTTTCATTGAGATAGATAATATGATTTTCTTTATTTCCTGCTGTAAGCACTACACTGTAGTCCCTCTTCCTCCTGACTTCCCTGTGTCTTTCTCTACCTTCCACAGTATTTTCTCTCATTCTCTTCTGTTTCTCCCTTACTTCCCTGCAGTGTGCATACTCTCTCTGTTCCTCTCTGCCTCCCTTGGTCTTGAATGCTCTCTTTCCCTCTCCTGGTCCTGAAAGGCTGATTCAGGTAAGGGCTGGAAGTCCGACCCTCCATTACCACCCCTCCCCATTACCACTCCATATATACTCTGCAGGTGTACTCCTCCACTCCTGCCAAAGCTTGCTTCTAAGCTCCCTTACTTGCCTGCTTGCTTGCTTGCTTTTTTTCCTCTCTCTCCCTCCCTCCCTCCTTTCCTTTACCCTGTACTCCCCCCTCACCCAGCTGTCTTTTTCTCTACCTTTCTCTCTCTATGTAAAATTTGTAGTCTGGGGGCTGTGGCTCACGCCTGTAATCCCAGCACTTTGGGAGGCTGAGGTGGGCAGATCACGAGGTCAGGAGTTCGAGACCAGCCTGGTCAACATGGTGAAACCTTGTGTTCACTAAAGATACAAAAAATTAGCCGAGCATGGTGGTGCGCACCTGTAATCCCAGCTATTTGGGAGGCTGAGGCAGGAGAATTGCTTGAACCTGGGAGGTGGAGGTTGCAGTGAGCCGAGATTGCACCATTGTGCTCCGGCCTGGATGACAGGGTGAGACACTGTTTCCAAAAAAAAAAAAATTGTAAATTTAATTTTCTTACCTCTCTAATGAATAATCCTCTTACCTACTAACAAAAAATACAGTATGCATGCAAAGTATAGAATCCTGGTTTAAAAAAAAAATGGCTGATGCATATAAAAGTCCTTACTACTGTCAGTCACTATTTTAAATGCTGTATGTACATGAACTCATTCCTTATGGCAGGCTTGTGAGATAAGTACTGATTTTATCATCCTCATTCCTTAGGTGAGGAAACGAAGGCATAGACAGGTTGAGTAACTTGTGTCAAGTTACACAGCCAAAGTGGTGGAGTTAGAATTTGGTCTTAGGCAATTGGGCTCAAGCATCTGTGCTCTTACTGTGCTGTTCTGCTTCTAAAAAGACAGTTACTTGAATGGAGTCTTTAGCATTAAAATGCGTTTTCCTTAGTACTAAGAAATGTTTGTTCTTAGTACTGTGGATGTTGTAAGGCTCTGTAGAAGTATAATTAACAAATGTATAACATCCTTAGGTTTAGGTATCAATTCTAAGAATTGATGATGGTTTCAAGTTAATGCTTATTTTAATTGGGAGTATGAAAGTGTTAGCTAAACGTGACATGTCACACTTAAAATCCAGGAGCATGTCATCAAGATATTCATTCATTCATTCATTCATTCATTCATTCATTCATTCATTCATTCGGTAAATACCAGGTGCCAACTATGCGTCAAGGACCACAATGGTGGACAAGACAGACATTGATCATAAAATGCTTTATAGTATAAATAAGATGCTAGCTGCTGTCTTTTGCTAATAGGTAAGCAGTGCTTTTAAAATAAGTTTTCAAAGTTATGGAATGGAATTCACCATTTTGCTATTCTTGTTTGTAAGTTGTGACATAGGTTTGAAAGGGTTTTCCCACTAAATGTGTGACTCTAATGACTTTCATATATTTTATATATTGACATTTGAATGTTAAGTCCAGTGTATATACCTCACATTTTAAGAGATTTTTTTCTGTTAAATTTTTGAAGTAGAAAAATAATAAAATAATCCTTGACAAAGAAACACTTAAGCCGAGTGTACTAAATAAAATCACTTCTTTTATTTTCCATGGGTAACCATTGTTTGTTGTAGGATGTAGTTTTTTAAAAATTTTTATGTTTTTGAGACAGCATCTCTTTCTCACTCAGGCTGGAGTACAGTGGAGTGATCATGGCTCACTGTAGCCTCGAACTCCTGGGCTCAAGCAGTCCTACCACCTAGGCCTCCTGAGTAGGTGGGACTACAGGCACGTACCACTACACCTGGCAAATCTTTGCATTTTTTACAGAGGCGCGGTTTTGCTGTGTTACCCAGAATAGTCTCCAGCTCCTGACTCAAGCTGTCTGCCTGCCTCAGCCTCCCTAAGTAATGGGATTACAGGCATGAGCCACTATGCCCAGCCTAGGATATCGTTTTTAAAGAAGAAAAAAATAACCATTTTTTCAAGTAGCTCCATGAAAAATCTGATACAGTAGTAAAAAACTTAGTTTGGTAAATATAGAATTTAAATGTCTTTATATGATATGACAAGCCAGTTAATACATTGTTTGTTTACATTTTATTTTTGCCATCATTTGCTGTAACTTTATTTTGCAGTTTAATTTTGTGGCCTTTACAGGCTTGCTCTACTTTGGCTGGGCATAGTGTCTCATGCCTGTAATCCAGCACTTGGGAGTCCAAGGCAGACGGATCACTCGAGGCCAAGAGTTCAAGATCAGCCTGAGCAACATGACGAAACCCTGTCTCTATAAAATATTCAAAAATTTGCTGGGTGGAGTGGTGTGTACCTGTAGTCCTAGCTACTGGGAAGGCTGAGATGGGAGGATGGTTTGAGCCTGGGAGGTGGAGGTTGCAGTGAGCCAGGATCACACCACTGCACTCCATCCTGGGTGACAGAGTCACACCCTGTCTCAATAAATAAATAAGTAAATTAAATAAATACAGGCTTGATCTTTAGTTAATAGGGTTGCTTTTGAAAAAAAAAGTTTGATCTTACAGTATTATTATTGAGAATCAAATATAATGGTATATAAGATTTCTTGGTAAAATTCAATGTGGCATATTTATATAAAGTATTTAACAGTCACTATTTTTCTTCAAATGGTTAAATTAAATTCATAACTGGGACACTGGCCTCTTATTGACTTACTCCTCTTTATTCCCACTGAATTATTTCATGCTCTCTACTTTATCTGGATTATAATAACTTTTCCTTGTGTGAGGTACCTGCAGTTCAGGCCCTTCACAATCTGACTCTGATCTGCCTACATTTCCAGGTTTAGTTCTTAATCCCTGTGAATCATTCACAAGATTACTCTGACCCTTGTTTTAGCTATGTTGATTTTACTTGTTTGTTTGTTTATTTATTTATTTAGAGACGGAGTCTGGCTCTGTCTCCCAGGCTTGGTGGGGTGCAATGACACGATCTCGGCTCACTACCTCCCAGGTTCAAGTGATTGTCCTCCCTCAGCCTCCCAAGTAGCTGAGACTACAGGCGCGTGCCACCATGTCGGGCTCATTTTTCTATTTTTAGTAGAGGCAGGATTTCGCCATGTTGGCCAGGCTGGTCTTGAACTCTTGACCTCAGGTGATCCACCCGTCTTGACCTCCCAAAGTGCTGAGATTACTATATTGATTTTAAATCATTGTATCTGCTACACACACACCCACACACAGACACACACGCACTTTCTCACCTGAATTTTTCTTCACTCTTATATTGATTTTAAATCGTATCTCTTACACATACACACACACACACCCACACACACACCCGCTCTCTCACCTGAATTTTTCTTCACTCCTATTTTTGCTTAATGAGTCTCTGTGTGCCTGTTATGGCCCATTTCTAATGTTGCCTTCTATATGAAGTGTGCTTGTTAACATTTTGATCTCTGTATACTTTGTAAATCTATTTTAATGATAGTACTGATTATCACATTATAAGTACTGTATCATAATGAATCTGTCTTGCTTGTCTGAATTGCTTGAGGCCTTGTATTATATCTTTGAAGCTTGGATCCTTATGAACTTGCTATCTGTTTGGTGTTTTCAAAAATATTTATACTTGCATTGTGGTATAGTGGGAAGTATCAGACAGTTGGGTCTGTATTCTCAGCACTGCCTCATTGTGTATGTCATCATGCATAAGTTCCTTATGCTCTCTGTGCTAATATTCATCTCTAATTGGGGAGAATAATCTGTAACATATTGTCTATAAAGTGCCTACCTAACCTAGTACTAGTTTCCCTTTAAAAAAAATCAGTTTTTTGTGTCAGTTTATATTTGTTGGTTGTGGAAAAATCGAAAAATCCAATTTAAAGTGGTTAAATATTATGGAAAATGTATCGATTCACAGGAAAAGAGTTTCTAGAGCTAGTTATCAGTGGTTCAGTGGTATTATCGGGTTCTTTCTGTTGTTCTGTTCTTCCATTGCCAGCATATACCTTAGTCTTTTGGCTGGCTATTCTTGAGATTGCAAGATGGCTCTAAGCAGTTTCAGATACCCCTTATGAAGGCATGGTTTTTTCTCCTATCCTTTTCTTTCTGAAAGATAACACATCTCTCTTTGGTCAAAATTGGGTTACATGCTTAACCCCACGTCAACCACTGGCAAGGGCATGAATGACTAGATTGCCTTAGGTTAGTCAAAATAATACATGGGGTTGGGGTGAGATCTCACTTCTCTGAAAGTTATATGGCAGTCTGATACTTAGAAAAAAGGTCATGTTATTATCAAGAAAAAGAGTAGGATGGTTTTTGGATAGGTAACTAAAAGTGTCTTCCATGGTATTTTTAGAAAAATTACAAAGAAAAAGAACAAATGCAAGTCTTTAGTGCTTAACTCATAGTAGATACTCAGTTACTCATGCCTTGTTACCATATGGGGCATGTGATGGTCTCACATGGTGAATGAGGATTTCTCTCTCGGCAGCTGCCAGTAGCATCATCATTGAGAAATTTGTAAGGGAAAATTCATATTCTGAAGAATTCTCCTATAGTAATAGTAGTTGTAGTAGTAGCAGCTGCAGCAAAACTGTTTTCTAATTTGAAATAAAATAAAAGGCTAACACTTTCTGTTTGGCATGTTTTTAATTTGGAGGCTATGTATAGGTAAAATAGAATCTATCTAAACTGAAGAATTACACGATACATTTAACAAAAATACAAATTATTTGTGCTTTTTATTTTGTTTCTGTTTTCAGTGAATGAACTCATTCTTAAACAAAAGCAAAGATTTGAGGAAAAGAGGTTCAAATTGGACCACTCAGTGAGTAGCACCGTATGTTTCAACTCTTATTACTATTTTTAATACATTTCATTTTTGTTTTTATTGGTTTAATATTAGTTAGACGTTAAAGTTTAATATATTATTGATTTTTCTTAAAGGAGATTGTTTAGGATTGTTCTAGTCAAATAACTTTCTTAACTGCATTGTCTGTAATACTTTACTAGAGTGCTCCTATTTTGAAAGGTCTGGTAGGATTATATTGAAACATTTGTCTTTTAATACTTGACATTTGAAGGATTATATTGCGTGGTGAAACAATGATTAGATATTTTCAAAAAAACTGTCGACACTGGGCTTATACCTGTAATCCTAACACTTTGGGAGGCCAAGGCTGAAGGATCACTTAAGCCCAAGAATTTGAGACTAGCTTGGGCAACATAGTGAGATTCTGTCTATATTCAAACAAAAACAAAAACAAACCTTTGGAAGATTCTCAATTTGAAAGGCTTAGTCCCAAATTACCAAGGCAAATGAGCTTAATACCTTACTACATGCAAAATTGAAAATATGGCTTGACAAGTAATTAAATTCAGTTATTTTGAAGGTAAATTACAGCTTTAGAATATTCTCGAATGCACCTTTTATATTTGTTATCTTAATTCATTTAAGGGAGAAGAAATAGTGTTTAAGTTATAACTAGAAGACATTAGGGAGCCACTAGCTAGGAAGGAGTAGTTCAGAACATTGCAGTGTATTTTTGGTATCTCTGTGTTGAGCATAATAGGAAGTAGCAAGTAAACATTTGTTTTAGTCTCTAAAACAGTCTTCTTAGGAAGTTGTTGTTTCTTCTTTCTTCATTTTTAGAATGGCCACAGGTGGCAGATATTTCAAGATTTGTTGGGAACTGACCAAGATAACCTTGATTTGGCCAATGTCAATCTTATGTTGGAGTTACTAGTGCAGAAGAAGAAACAACTGGAAGCAGTAAGTGGTAGCTAAACTTAAAAAATATTTTAAATGATGAACTTTATTGCAATGAAAAAGATCTAAAAAATGATAGGATAGCTTTACTAATCCACTCATTTTTAGTCAGCTAGAAACAGCTACAAAGTGTCACTTCTGCTAAATAGTTCTGTTGGTCATTTGTCTTCTAATGAGTATCTTTCTTGCCATATCATCCCCTCTTCATATGTGAGAGTTGGAGGAGAAATAGAGATTATTTTTATCTACATAAAATTCTTTCAGCAGGTGTCCATTGGTAGCAATAGTAGTGTATGGCATAACTAAGAGCATTTAAAGAGATCTGTACTAAATATATCTTATTTAATGTAATGTAAAATTCCATTTATTTTATGTAAATGTTAAAGATGTAAAATGTGAAATTGCAAGTGTTGGGAATTGAGTGTGATATCAGCAGCACACACCTTAGCATAAGCAAATACTACCCTGAGGCTAAACATAAAGGAAGTATTTATTGACACAGTAAGGGAGTGAATAACACATACACACAAAAAGGAATAGTTGAACAACCAAACTTTGAGAAGAGTAGAACCATGGCTTCTCTGGAAGGCTGCAAGTACATGAGATTAGGGATTTGAATGTTTTTGAGAGTCTTTCTTTTGTGTCCCTTGTGCCTGTTTGATTGGGACAGCTCTGATTTTCTTTTCTCATAGACCTCTTTATCACATGGTGGATAATAATGTCATTTGCACTTTTGGTTTATATGCATGTTTTTTGATAAAAGGAAAAAAGGAGCTTTTGTTTCCAACTGCAGTTAAAAAATTTCTGTGGCTAGATTATGATTAACTTAGCTTGGATCTGGATCCCACGCACTGTGGTGGGGATCTGCTAGTAGGAGAAAGGTGTGTCAGGTTGAGCCAGCCAAGATGAGTTGTCTCCCATGTTGTATCTGTTTGGGAGGTGGGGTTCATGGGAATTTCTCTTACAGTTTTAACCATAGTTTTCTATTAGCATCTACTGTATGCCAGGGGTTATGTTAAGGGCTGTAGACAAGCTAAAGTTCTGCTGTGTGCGCGTGTTTGTGAACTAAATCAGTAAAGCACGTATTTTCACATGGTGATAAGTAATAGAAAAGACTTTTTTTTTTTTTAAGGGACAAAGTTTCTCTCTGTCACCCACCCAGTCTGGAGTGCAGTGGTGTAGTCATAGCTCACTGCATCCTCTACCTCCTGGGCTCAAGTGATCCTCCTGCCTCAGCCTCCTACTCACGCCACTATTTTTTTTTAATTTTTAAATCACCCGGCTAGTATATTTTTATTTTTATTTTTTGTAGATACAGGTCTCAGTATATTGCCTACAGTAGTCTCAAACTCCTGGCTTCAAGCAGTCCTCCCACCTGAGCCTCCCAAGGTGCTGGAATTATAGGCATGAGCCACTGCTCCCAGCCCTAAAATGACTTTATATGAAAGATTGAACATATGCAGTTACCTTGCTCCCTTTTGAAACGATGAAAATGACAGTAAATTAGGGATTTTAAAGAGGCAAAAAATAAAAATAAGAATGAGAGAAGATACATGTTCAGGAATGTTTACTAAGCTATGAAACAGATGGACAAAAGGTAATATATTAGTAGATCTGAGGAAACTGAATGCTACACCAGCAATAGGGAGAAAGCTAAGAACTGACCCTATTTATATTGTGGAGCCGAGGCCCTGGGATTGGGACCATCAGGTATCTGATACAGTAAAGGCTGAAAACAGAATGATTGGTTGAGAGTCTGTTTAAGAAGCAGTTGGAATCCCTGATTCCTTTAGGAGAAAACTGTAATTTTTAACCCCTCCACCCTCAACGGAGGTGGTAAGAGAGAGGCTCTCTGGACCACTTCGTAACAGGCACACTTAAAGATGTATGTGGGTGTTCCTATTTCTCCACAGCCTCGTCAACATCTGTTGTTTCTTGGCTTTTTAATAATTGCCATTCTGACTGATGTGAGATGGTATCTCATTGTGGTTTTGATTTGCATTTATCTAATGATCAGTGATGTTGAGCTTTTTTGTCATATGTTTTTTGGCCACATAAATGTCTTTTGAGAAGTGTCTGTTCATATCCTTTGCCCACTTTTTGATGGGGTGGTTTATTTTTTTTCCTGTAAATTTGTTTTAAGTTCCTTGTAGATTGTGGATACTAGACCTTTGTCAGATGGGTAGATTGCAAAAATTTTTCCCCATTCTGTAGCTTGCCTGTTCACTCTGATGATAGTTTCTTTTGCTGTGCAGAAACTCTTTAGTTTAATTAGATCCCATATGCCAATTTTGGCTTCTGTCGCAATTGCTTTTGATGTTTCAGTCATGAAGTCTTTGCCCATTCCTATGTCCTGAATGGTATTGCCTAGGTAACAAACCTACACATTCTGCACTTATGTCCCAGAACTTAAAGTTAAAAAAAAAAAAAAGAAACGAAAGATGTGTGTGGGCTACCATACCAAAAGCAGATAACTACATAGTGAAAGTGAGAACTGGTAACCTTCCTACCTTCTAATATGCCAGCATTAGTCTTTGTTTCCTTTTTGGCTTGGAATTGAAGAAACACAGTTGTCTTACTAGATTACAGATTCTTTCCTATTATTTTCTGAAGAGAGAGCCACGTCAGAAGCAAAGTTCCTGTCATATATATATTTTTTTACATTATTGCTTTCTGTTTTACTTTTCATTATTATTTAACCTGAATCTTTCCAGCATACAGAAAAGTACAGAAAATAATACGGAACTCTAAAATACTCCTTCTTAGTTTTAATAAATGAAGATGTTGGCATATGTCTCAGATCTGACTTAAGAATTAATTATTTTCATACTTAAACCCCTCTCATCTCATTCTCTTCTCCTACTGTAACCACCATATGAAGTGGCAATGATCCTTCTCAAGCATGTGTATGCATTTCTTATGTATGTTAGTATCTAAACCATATAAAGTATTGTTTGTATAAATTAGAGGTTTATATAAAGGGTTTCATACTGTAGTTATCCTTTTGAAATATACCTATTCATTTACTTTTTGAGGTTCATATTGAGGAATGTAGATTTGGTTTATTTATTTTAACTTCTTTACAGTAATCTGTTTCAGAAATATATCTATTATTAGAGCCGGGCGCGGTGGCTCACGCCTGTAATCCCAACACTTTTGGAGGCCGAGGCGGGCAGATCACGAGGTCGGGAGATAGAGACCATCCTGGCTAACATGGTGAAACCCTGTCTCTACTAAAAAATACAAAAAATTAGCCAGGAGTGGTGACAGGCACCTGTAGTCCCAGCTACTCGGGAGGCTGGGGCAGGAGAATGGCGTGAACCCGGGAGGCGGAGCTTGCAGTGCGCACCACTGCACTCCAGCCTGGGCGACAGAGTGAGACTCGTCTCAAAAAAAAATACAAAATTAACCGGGGTGGTGGCACATGCCTGTAGTCCCAGCTGCTCAGGAAGCTGAGGCAGGAGAATCGCTTGAACCCAGGAGGTGGAGGTTGCGGTGAGCCAAGATGACACCATTGCACTCCAGCCTGAGTAACAAGAGCGAAACTCCGTCTCAAAAAAAAAGAGAAATGTATCTATTATTCTATTGATGGGCATTTGGATTCTTCTCAATTCTTAGTTGTGTCAGCACTACATTTAGTATACCTTTCTCCTTGTGCTCACATTAGGCAGTGTGCACACATTTTAACCTTATTAAATGTTTGATATTGACAGATTGCTCTTCTGTGGGTTTATGCCATATAAACACTTAGTATTTTCTGTTTTTTAGTTACTGCCAGGCTGGTAATTATCGAATGCTGTTTCTGTGTTTGTATGTGTGTTTTAAAAATACATTTCTGTAATAACTAGTACAATTGAGAATTTCTTCATTTGGCCACCCTTGTTTTCTGTTTGATGAATTACCTATTCATATTCTGTGTCCATTTTCCTGATGGATCGTTTGTCTTTTTTCTTACTGATTTGTATATGTGTGTGTGCGCTTGTATTTTGGATATTAATATTTTGCCAATTATATATTTTGGTAATTGAATTCTAGTTGAATTGCATTATAGTTGGAAAACATAATTTACATGATTTTAGGTGATTCCATTTTAGATGCTTTGTTGATTCATTACTTACAACTTTTTGTCTTTTTAGTGGTTGCTTTAGAGTTTTTAATACAATTGCTACCACATTCTACATTAAAGTAATGTTATACTACTTCATCTGTATTACAAGAACCTCAGACTGGGCGCAGTGGCTTACGCCTGTAATCGTAGCACTTTGGGAGACCGAGGTGGGCGGATTGCCTGAGCTCAGGAGTTCGAGACCAGCCTGGGCAACATGGTGAAACCCTGTCTCTACTAAAAATACAAAATTTTAGCCAGGTGTGGTGGTGTGCGCCTGTAGTCCCAGCTACTTGGGAGGCTGAGGAGGATTGCTTGAACCCAGGAGGCAGAGGTTGCAGTGAGCCAAGATTGTGCCACTGCATTCCAGCCTGGGAGACAGAGCAATACTCCGTCTCCAAGAAAAAAAAAAAAAGAACCTTAAAAATAGTATACTTTCATGTTCTCTCTGCTGGCTGTTGTAGTATTTTATGTCATATATTTTACTTCTAAATATTTTATATATTCCACAACAGATTGTTATTAATTGTGGTTAAATTATGGAGATTTCTAACAAGTCTTATATTACCCATTTATTTACCATTTCTGGTGTACTATATTCTTTCGAGTAGATCAGTTTCTATCTGTTATTTTCCTTTAGCCTCAAGGACATCATTTACCATTTCTTTATTGCAGGACTGCTGGAAGCAAATTACTTCTTTTATATGTCTGACAAAGTCTTTATTTTGTGTTTGAAAGGTATTCCATATGAGTATAAAATTCCATGTTGACTTTTAAAGAAATGTTGCCCCACTGTCTTCTAGCATTGTTTCAGATGAAAAGTCTGCTGTCATTCTTATCTTTTGTCTTCTTAATGAAATATGTTTCTCCCAGTTTAAGATATTCTTTTTATGGGTATAAGCATTTTGATTATGATGTGCCTTGCAATAGGGTTTTACCCCCCCTCCCTTTGTGTTTTTTGTTATTGGGTTCTTTGAATTTTTTAGATCTGTAGATTTATAGTTTGCTTCAGATTTAGAACATTTTTGGCCATTATTTCTTCAGATATTTTTATGTCCCCCTTCCACTTTGGGAATTCCAATTACATATCTCTTAGGCTAGTTGAAGTTGTTCTTTAGGTCACTGATGAAGGTTTTGTTCATTTTATTTGATCTTTTTCATCTTTCTCGTTCATTTTGGATAGTTTCTATTGCTGTCTTCAATCTTTTTCCATGTAGATTGACTTTTCCCCTTATTGTAGGATATATTTTTCTGCTTCTTTGCATGCTTGTTTCTTAGATGCCAGAAATTATAAGTTTTGCCTTGTTCAGTGCTGAATATTTTTGTAATCCTTTATATATTCCTGAACTTTGTCCTGACATGTAGTTAAGTTACTTGGAAACAGTTTGAATCTCTTGAAGCTGGTTCTTAAGGTATGATAGGTAGGACCAGAGCAGTTTTTTGTCTCTGCTAGTTTTGCCTCACTACTGAGACAACCTTTTTGAGTACCTGATGCATGTATATTTCTTGGTTTTTCTACTCTGGCTGCTGGGAACATGTAATCTTTCTGGCCCTTTGTCTGGAAAGCATTGTTTCATATAGTTGGACTGGTGTTTTGTTGTTTAAGGCAGGGTTGTAAATCTAATCCCTTTTACTCCATTTTTGCCTGAAAGGGAAGCTCAATTTGCATGTGTTTAGTCCTTTGAAATTGATAGTGATTTTCACTGTAGCTCAGCATAATCTATTTTGTAAATATTCCACTTGCATTTGAAAACTGTTTTTATTCATTGTAGTGCTTTATAAATATGATTATGTAGAGTTGATTGATATTATTACTATTGTTATTATTATTTTTTTGAGATGGAGTCTCTCTTTGCCACCCAGGCTGGAGTGCAGTGGCATGATCTCCGCTGCAACCTCTGCCTCCCAGGTTCAAGTGATTCTCCTGCCTCAACCTCCCACGTAGCTGGAATTACTGGTATGCACCACCCGCCTCAGCTTATTTTTATATTTTTGGTAGAGATGGGGGTCTCACCATGTTGACCAGGCTGGTCTCGAACTCCTGGCCTTGGGTGATCTGCCTGCATTGGCCTCCAGAAGTGCGGAAATTACAGGTGTGAGTCACCACACCCAGCCAGTTAATATTATTAAAATTGTTTTTCCTCCTTGCTCTGTTAGTTGCTGACAAATGTGTTACATTTATAATTTTAATTGTCTATTTTTGTTTTCTTTTTTGGTAATTTTTGCTTCATGTATTTTGAAGCCCTGTTATTAGGTGCAGTTCATATATGTTTAGAATTTTTATGTCTTCTGGATGAATCATCTCCTTTATTATTATTATGAAATGGATATGTTTATTGTTGGAAATATTTCTTGTTCTGAAGTCTGCTTTGTCTGGTACTGATATAGCCACAGCATCTTACTTATAGCTAATGTTTCCATAGTATAGTCTTCTTCATGCTTGTACTTTAATTCTGTCATTGTCCTTATAAAGTGTGTGTCTTTAACAGTAGGTAGGTGTTTTTTTCTGTTGTTTTTAAAAACAGTCTAATAAGTGCATTGAATTGAAGTGCTCAAGTCTATTTAAATTTTACTTAATATAATTAAGTAAATTAATTGATATGGTTGGGTTTGAGTCTACACCATGGTATTTGTTTTCCATTTCTCCCTCCTGTTCTTTATCACCTCTTCCTCCTTTCTCGCCTTCTTCAGACATCATTGGGTATTCATCATTCCATTTTATCTTCTCTGTTTTTCACGTACTTCTTTTTATTGTAATTTTAGTGTTTTCTCTAAATACCACAAAAGGCCTTTTCTCCCACACAGTTTATGGTATGCTACTTCAAGGACAATATGTTTATAGGCAATCTTGAATATATGGTATTCCACTCTAAGAAAAATGTGAAACTTTACAATAACTCAGTTTACTAAACTTCCACTTTTTTTGGTTCAAACCATGCTATAAATCCCACCAAACTTTTTTTTTCCTTTTTTTAAACATTGTTATTTTGGCTTTTGAAGATAGGATACCAAAATAAATAAGTAAATAAATAAAAACAAAAACCCACCCGTCTCTTTTTTTTATTTACCCAAATATTTACCTTTTCAGATGCTCTTCATTTTTTCTCGCATTCATCCAGATGATTTCCCTTTTACTTGTGTAACTTTTTTTTTTTTTACTATTTCTTGTATAGCAAATTGTTTTGCCCTATAGAGAAGCTTTGGGTTTTCTTTTTAAAACACTTTAAAGATATTTTCACTGTTCTTTTGTTTCTGATGAAATCAGTAGTCATTTTTACCATCCTTCTCCTAAAGCTACTATATCATTTTTCTAACCACTTTTAAGACTTTCTTTTTGACGCTAGTTGTCAGCAGTTAGACTATGTTATTCCTACATTTTATTATTTTTATATTTATCCTTCTTGGGTTTCATGGAACGAGAAGGTCTCTTCCTTTTTTTATTTTGTTTGTTGGCAGCATACAAATTCAATGCCTAGGATTTAATTTTTGGACATGGTGAGCCATTACTTATTCAGCCCTTTTTTTTTTTTCTGTAGGTTTCTAGTCATATGTTGTTATAATGTTTCATGTTATCTTATAGACTTCTGATGCTCTGTTCTTATTTTCCTTTTTTTCTGTGAATTTAAATAATTTGTATTGAACTGTATTTGAGTTTGTTATTCCTTTCCTCTGTTATGCCTGCTTTGCTCTTAATTTCATTCAATTTTTAAATTTTAATTAATTTATTTATAAAAGTATTTATTTATTTATTTATTTTTAGGAGAAGGATGAGAGACTGACCTCTTTGGTTTTATTCAGGAATTTAGCTTAGTTGGGGCTTAATTGCTGCTTGAGTTAGTTTCAGTTATTGACTTTAAAGAATAGTATGCATTTTTGGTTTATCCCCTTTTTTGCTACTGTGGAAGTAACCTTTTACATTTTAATCTGAAGAGGATTAAACTATTTTTTTTTTAAGTGAAATGTTTTGTGTTGTGAAAGTTCTGTCTCTGTGATGCCAGTGCTTCCAAATTTAAGTCACTCATTATATGAACTGTTGTCACTTTTTGTAAATATTCCTCTTATGCTTTGAAGCATGTGTGTTCTGAAATTGTTTCAAGGATTTATGTTCTTTATGTCTAATATCTTTCTATTTAAAATTTTCTATTAAAATTGTTTAAAAATAAAATCCTAGCTAATACAGAAGAAAGTGGATTAATATACTAATATGATTATGGATTTTTCAATTTTCCTTTCAATACTGTCATCTTCTAGTTTTATATCCTTTCAGTCTTTTTGTATTTAACTTTTAAGTTCAGGAGTACATGTGCAGGTTTGTCATATATAGGTAAACTTGTGTCATGAGGGTTCGTTGTACAGATTATTTTGTCACCCAGCTATTAAGACTAATATCCATTAGTTATTTTTCCTGATCATTTTCCTCTTCCTGCCCTCTACCCGCTGGTAGGCCCCAGTGTGTATTGTTTCCTTCTATGTGTCCATGTGTCCTCATCGTTTAGTTCTCACTTGTAAGTGAGAACACGTGGTATTTGGTTTTCATCCTGTGTTAGTTTGCTAAGGATAACGGTTTCTAGTTCCATTTATGTTTCTGCAGAGGATGTGATCTCCTTTTTTATGGCTGCATAGCATTCTGTCGTGTATATGCACCATATTTTCTTTATCTAATCTACCATTAATTAACATTTAGGTTGATTCTATGTCTTTGCTATTGTAAATAGTGCTGCAGTGAACATACATGTGCATATATCTTTATAATAGAAGGATTTATATTCCTTTGAATATCCTGGTCACATACACCCTTTCAGGACTGAGCCAGGAAGAAGTGGAATCCCTGAACAGACCAGTGAAGAGCTCCAACATTAAATCAGTAATAAATAGCCCTACCAGATATACAAAGAAAAGCTGGTACCATTCCTACTGAAAGTGTTCCAAAAAATTGAGGAAGAGGCACTCGTCGCTAAGTGTTCTATGAGGCCAGCATCATCTTGATACCAAAACCTGGCAGAGACACAACAAAAAAAGGAAACTTAAGACCAGTATTATTGATTCACATCCATGCAGAATTCCTCAACAGAATACTGGCTAATTGAATCCAGCAGTACACCAAAAAGCTTATCCAGCATGATAAAGTAGGCTTTATCTTTGGGATGCAGGGCTGGTTCAACATATGCAAATCAATAAATGTGATCTGTCACATAAATGGAACTAAAGACAAAAACTACATGATTATCTCAATAGATGCAGAAAAATCTTTCAATAAAATTCAACCCCCCTTCGTATTAAAAACTCTCAGTAAACTATGTGTTGAAGGAACATACCTCAAAATAGTAAGGGCCATCTATGACAAACCCACAGCCAATATCATTAAATGGGCAAAGGCTGGAAGCATTGCCCTTGAAAACCAACACAAGACAAGGATGTCCTCTTTCACTACTCCTGTTCATTCAACATAGTAATGGAAGTCTTGGCCGGAGCAGTCAAGCATAGAGAGAAAGGGAATCCAAATGGGAGGAGAGTAAGTCGAACTATCTCTGTTTGCAGATGACATGGTTCTCTATCTAGAAAATCCCATAGTCTCAGCTGAAAAGCTTTTTAAGCTGATAAACAAGTTCAGCAAAGTCTCAGGATACAAAATCAATGTACAAAAATCACTAGTATTCATTTCTTTCAGTACAAAGACTTGGGAACTACCTGACTTATAAAAGGATTTGTTATCTAGTCTTTAGAGTCATTCACTTTTCCAAACTGCAGTATTTTTTATTGCCTTATTTTGTTATTCCACAGAATTTTATAGCCCAGGGGCATGTATCAAGGTAAACTTCTGAGTGGGTAAAAGATAAGTGACAAGCCTGCCTGCCGTGCTGCTATCCCTTCCTTACAACCCTCTGTACAAAGTGAGAATAGAAAATTTGATGAAAGAGGCTAGAATTGAGAACTAGAGTGATGTCTCGTGAGCAGACATGTTTTAGAAGAAGAAAAGGCAGATGGTGGAAAATTAGGGATTGAATTTCCTAAAACGCTCTGTGTCCACATACACTTTTTAAGATCTTCCTGCATTCTCAGGTATGTCTGTACCCTTATTTGAAGTCTGTTGTCTATTTATACAAGCAGAAGTGAATATCCTTTAGAAGTTTTCTGTTGACAGTAGATTTAAGGAAAATACTGTAGTCTTCTAGAGAAAAATTATTGCCTAAATAGTAATATCCTATGTAAAGATGATGACTCCTGTTTGTGAAACGTTATCTGCACATTTTATAAATGGGGAATCTGAACCCAAGTACGGGAAAAACACATAAAGTTATCTAGGGTTTTTTTGGTTAGAATTTTAAGCTAGGCACAGTGGCTCATGCCATAATCACAGCACTTTGGGAGGCCAGGGAAGGCAGGTCACTTGAGGTCAGGAGTTCAAGACCAGCCTGGCCAGCATGGTGAAACCCAGTTTCTACTAAAAATACAAAAATTAGCCGGACGTGGTGTTGCAAAACTGTAATCCCAGCTACTTGGGAGGCCGAGGCAGGAGAATTGCTTCAACCGGGGGGACGGAGGCTGCAGTGAGCTGAGATGGTGCCACTGCACTCCAGCCTGGGAAACAGAGCAAGACTCTGTCTCAAGAAAAAAAAAAATATCTAGGTAATAAATACTTCTAATTTACAATGTCATAATGTTATTAACAAGATTTGTAGCAAGTAGCAGCAGCCCCTAGTTCCATTACTCCCATTCCCTTGTATCAACTTTCTAGAAGGAATCTTTTCAATTTTTAGTTGTTTTTATTTACTGAGTACACTCTCTCTCTATTATATATGTGTGTGTGTGTGTGTGTATATATATATATTTTTTTTATTAAGAGAGAGAGAGTCTTGCTCTTTCATCCAGACTGGACTGCAGTGGCGCAATCACAGCTCACTGCAGCTTTGACCTTCCTGGGTTCAGCTTCCCAAGTAGCTAGGACCACAGGTACATGTCCCTACACCGGGCTAGTTTTGTATTTTTTGTAGAGATGGGGTTTCGCCATGTTGCCCAGGCTGGTCTTGAACTCCTGAGCTTACCCAATCTGCCTGCCTTGGCTTCCCACAGTGCTAGGATTGTGCAGCCAACAATTCTATATTTCTAAATAACTTGCCTATGCCATTCTGCTTGGAAACTCTTATGCAAAAAAAAAAAAAAAAGTTTGCCATCAAAATGGCAGTTGTTCTACTCTTGAGAAACTGTTGTAGAGTGAACTGTACTTGGAAAGATTAACTCATGCTAACTAAACCTGTAAGGACCAAATTACTCATTTATAGTGAAATGTATAAAAATCAGTTACATTAGTTATTTACGTAGTTCTGACCAGTGTGTTTTCTCCCAGTTGGAAAGACATCTAACTTACCATGTAACAGAAGGATACTAAAGCATGGAATTGGAATAACAGGAGTTTAATACGCAATTCACGTATATAATTATATTAGGCTGTGATCAGGCAGTTGCTTCCATTCCCATAATAAGGATAATTTTTTCTTTTAGAATACAACAAAATTTAGTGGCAGAGAAGGATAGGAAAGTAAAGACCAATGTTCTATAAAAATTTGAAGCATATTTTGTGTCACATGGTAGATACACTCCCTCTTGAGACACTTGACTGAACCAGATGGGACAAGTGTAACAAAAACTTGCTGTATTGTAAAGAGTACTGAGAGTAGAGAGTAAAATTCTAAATATGTATATTTCTTTCTTTTTTTCTAAATACGTTTCTCTTTGTTCTTTTTCTTACATGCTTCCTTATCTGAAAGTGGGAGAATTGGGCTAAATGATCATTACATGTTTTTTGGAAGTTTTGACAATTGTAAGAGATTTGTAGAGAATTGACTTCTTGGACTTCTATTTTTAGTAGTGGAATTACTTTCGTGTTAAAAGTTCTACACCTGTTCTAGTAGAACATTATATGGCTAGACATTTTGGTATAATTGGTTATACTCTTTGCATTTTTTAAAGCATTCTCTTTTCTTCCACTATCTATTTTTTATAATTTTCTTTCATATTTGTGAAATTATAGTTTCATATTTGCCATTCATCTCCTTTCTTGAAATTCTTCCTTTAAAAAGATTAAACTGCAGAAGAAGGTGTCATGTGGTAAATTCCTGGTGTATGTAGTTGGCCCCACTTTCCTTTTACATTGACACTTTGGGGACTCTCCCCTTCTTTCTACAAATCAATTGCATCCTTGTTGTATTTGCATATTCTAGTTAATAGATTGAAATGAAGTGTTCAAATTTATAATTTTGAAGATAGTTTGTATACTTCCTTTGTAAATGAACTGTCACTTTATTAGCTTGGAGTTACTTTTTGTATAAAGTTGTTACTTTTTAAATAAACATGTGGTCTTTGTCCTCTAGACAAATAATCTGTAGATAGTTAGAGATAACTAGTGTAGAGAAGTCCCACAAACAATGTGAAGACTTGGATACTTTGTCATCGTTGTTGAGACAGAGCCCTTGTGAGTTTGTTCTGTGTGACAGATTAACTCACTTGGGAAGAATGGATCTAAGGTCCAGTCAAAGTCAGTTTGTCTTGCAAGAAAAAATGTCAATCTTCATGATACTATGTTTTGGAAATTTATTCCGTTGTAAAACATATTATTTCAGTTATATTTTTTAATTGGAGTATCCTCTTGTGATTGTCAGTTCATATTTTATCTCTCCTTATTTGCCTTGACTTGTAAATTACATTCATCTGTTTTGCCTCTTCTTTTTTAAAATCCAAAGGTCTTCAAGAGGCATAGACTCTAGAAGTGGGTGTGAGGCAGTCATGCTTATTTGTAGTACGTGTTATGTCTTACTGATTCTTTTGATTTTAATTGGCGTATTCTTATCATCTGGGCACTTGTTTAACGTAGATTCCTGGAACCTTTTCTAGAGCAACAGGATCAGAATTTTAAAAATCTGACCCAGTGTCTGTTTTAACAAATGCCCCAGGTAGTTCTGTTGCATAGCCAGGCAAATTAAAGTTTTATGAATCTTTTTTTTAAAATATATTTTTGTTTGTTTTGGAGTCGCTCCACTGGGCTTTTTTATTCTCTCTTTCAAGTATATAAGAAAAAATTAGAATGATGTTTGTTCATAAACTCTTATTGTTATTTTATTTTTAGCTTTTGATATTCTTTTTATATATTTTTATCAGATTGACCTGGTATTCCTGGTTCTTGTGAATTTTAACAGTAAATGGCCAGACGCGTGGGCCCATGCCTGTAATCCCAGCACTTTGGGAGGCCGAGGCGGGCGGATCACGAGGTCAGGAGATTGAGACCATCCTGGCTAACACGGTGAAACCCCCTCTCTACTGAAAATACAAAAAAATTAGCCGGGCGTGCTGGCGGGAGCCTGTAGTCCCAGCTACTTGGGAGGCTGAGGCAGAAGAATGGCCTGAACTCGGGAGGTGGAGCTTGCAGTGAGCCGACAGCGCGCCACTGCACTCCAGCCTGGGTGACACAGCGAGACTCTGTCTCAAAACAAAACAAAACAAAAAACAGTAAATGATATATACTTGTATTTTTATGTTTTGCTACTCTGAAAATGTCAAGGCTTGTTATACTTTCATTTATCTGTTCTATCTTTGTTTCAATTATCAATTTGAGTTACTCCCAACCCACAAGCTGTCCGCTTGATTATATTAAATTTTTTTGTTTTCAGATGTTTGATTTTGCCTGAAATCTTCCATAGAAATATATTCTCACATCTGTGAGTAAGTAGGTAATAACTAGAAATAATAAATTTGACTTTTGAAAGGTATAGGTTTATCTGTTTATTACACTTATCTCTGCAAATGAGCTTCTCATGGAGAAAGTGATTTTAGTGTCTATCAGCTGTGTTACTTTCACTGTAAATTTTGTTTTGATGTTTTATTACTTTAGTTGGGGAAGAGAAGGCTAGGAGTCAGATAATAGAATTGCTACTATCCATGAAAAGATTTTTCAGCATGTTAGATAAGGGATATAATTTAGAACACCTGTTTCTTAAAGTTAGTTTGAGTTAGTTTTGTAGAAAATTGATTCTTTTAAAAATACCAATTAGCAAATGGGAAAACTGATTAAATAGAAGTAATAGACGAACTTAAATGGGTTCATAAAGTTGCTTCTTACTGTTTATGCTATGGTTTTAAAGAAAACTTTCAACTCAGTTATATTTTTTAAAAGAAAAATTATAATTTTCTATTGTAGGAATCGCATGCAGCCCAGCTACAGATTCTTATGGAATTCCTCAAGGTTGCAAGAAGAAATAAGAGAGAGGTATATTATTTTGTGTGTTTTATATAATGTTTTATTTACTATTGTTAACTGTTCCCATTTTGTAAAAGCATTTCAGGCTAAAAATTTCTTTAAATATTTTTAAAAGCATTTTAATTTTTAGGAGGTTTCCTTAAGCTTTGTTATTTTAACTTCTTTTCTCATTACAACTTGACACTTAAAAGATCTTTTTATGGAGATGTGCTGAAAAGTTATCAGTAAGATTGACTACAATAATTTACCTAAAAGCTATAAAGAATTGAAAATAGATTTATTAAATAACAGCCTACCCTTCGCCATGAAGAGAAAACTTAGGAAAACTTAGATAATAAAGCCTTAGGTAGGATACAGTTTTTTTTAAACATATGTAGGCAAAAACAAGTAAAAACATAGCTACGTATTTAGAACTTGGGAGTTCTAACTCCTGGAGGATAGTTAAAAGGCAGTTTTGTATCAGCAGTTTTATAGCGAGCATGTTCTAATTTAACATTTATAAAATTTCAAAGTCATTTCACACTATACAAAATATGGGAAAATTAAATAGCTAAAATCCTGTTCTCTGGATAGCATGCTAAAAGAACTTCAAAAACTTTTTTTTTTTTTTTAATTTCTAACTGGCTGGAACCTGGTATGTTTATGTTAAGAATTGTCTAATTAGTATACTTTTTACTCATTTAAAACTGTGTAAATTGTCTATTATGTGCTATGTTCTGGGCTATCTTTGTTCTTTTTGACAATAAATAGATAAGAGATGTGTTACTGGATGATGAAGTGTTGAATAGCTAAATATTTTTATATGGTTTGTGGCTACTTTTTATTTTCAACTGTTGCTAATTTAGTTGTGATTTTAAGATGCCTACTAACAAACATTATCTGTTATAAATTTAAGATTTACTTGTGTCTCTTAGGTTTTTCTTTTCTTTTTCTTTTTTTTTTTTTTGGTGGGAAAGAAGATGATATCCAGTCATTCATTTGTTTAAGTGTCTGGTGGCTCAATATAAACGGCAGTGTGCATGAAAGTTGCCTGATGTGGAGCTTGCAGTGAGCCGAGATGGCACCACTGCACTCCGGCCTGGGCGACAGAGCGAGACTCCGTCTCAGTAAAAAAGGAAGTTGCCTGATGATCTTGCTAAAATGCATGTTCTGATTAAGGGAGGCTCTGTTGGAGCCTGACAATCTATATTTCTAGCAAGCTCCAGGGATGTTGAAGTTCTTGGTCCTTGGACCACACTTTGAGGATCAAGGCTGAACATTTTTATAATATATAGAATAACATGTTTCTGTCTGTCTGAGAATTTGAAGTCATTGAGAATGATATTCAGTACATAAGAAAGTACCTGATAATGAATGAATAAATGAATCCATGAAGTTAAAATCTCAAAATACCTGGGGCTTAAATGAAATGACTAATTATTATCTGTGTCCTAAACTAATTTTAAGCAACAGTTAATGAAACCTAATGGTTTTCATTAGCCCCTGAGATTTTTCAGTATTAGTCATTGCTTTTATGGGGTCTCCTGATGCCTACCACAAATTGTTAGACTTAACATTGTCTCATATGATAAGGATATACCATATAACTGTAAAACATTATGAAGGGTCTGAAATTCTTTACCTTTATAGCAAGTTAACAAGTTAGCTTGCACAGTTTCATCGATGCTGGCAAAAGACCTGAGATGACTGGAGATAAAATATTTTGTTACTCATGAGACATTTGATAACATCAGCTTCATCTTTGCATCAGTTCCCTCTGACCCCCATGTCCCACACGTGACAATGTGGAGATGGCTCTAGGTGGATGCTGCACACACAAATGGATTTGTTTATGTTGCAGCAAAGGAACCCTCATATTAGGAAACCCCAATCTTCTAAAAGGAGTTGCTGGCAGACCTATTCAATCTTGGTACTGCAGGGAGACCATGATTTTTTATTTTTTTTATATTGGTCAGAAAACAAATCTGTCCTCTGCCCCCAGAATAAGTCTCTATTTCTGTCTTGCCAGCCTCTTTGCCATATAAACATTCTTGGAAAGATGATTTACAACAAAAGCTGTCACAAGATGTGCAGAAATTGGAGAGATAATGGAGAATTCCTTCCCAACATTAATTCTTCTCTGTGATCTTCATTTGGACTTTCTCTGATGTGGTGGCCTGGGGCCTCCCGCAGCATCTTCTGTGATACTGACTTTGATTTTATAGATTTGGCATAGTGTTTTTTATTTCTGTTATTAAACTTCTGGGTGAATCATGCTGTAGAACTTCTTTGCTTGAGTTTAGTTTGAATCTAATGTAATCTTTGTGATTCATTTTTCTTTTTTTCTTTTCTCTTGGACCATATTTTCTTGTAGTAGGTATGTTAACCAAGAAACATACGAGTTCCAAATACTTCTGGATATTTGTGCCTCCAGCGTACAGTGATTGTACTGTCATTAATACATTTTGGTTTTCTTGATTTTGTTATATCTATGATTGTGTGACTGAGTATTTTAGTTTTAATTACACAAGAAATTCTGAGAAGCTAGGTAACAAATTGTAAACGTTTATCTATTTGATTAAATTTCATGAATTTCACAATAATTGGAATTGAGTACTATAGTGATTTGTAATTATAATAAGCTTTAGTCTAGAAAATATAGTTGAATAATACCTCATGTTTTAGTGCAGACAGATTGAAGTGAATGGTTATATTTTCTTGCATATAAGTCTGTTTGTGTGTTTAATCCTCAAAATGAGTATAATTGTTACAGTTCTTAGGACCTGTAATACAATTTATATACTTGAACTTATTCAAGTAAAATACAGATTTACCAGGAGGCACATTGCTACTTTTGAGTTTGTTTCTCTAAGCTTAACATTCAAACTTTGCAAATTAACTTCGTGATTTTATTTGTAACTTTTAATTGGAGTTCTGTTGAGTGTAGGTTTAGACATTGATACATACCAATCAGAGAAGTTAAATACGCTTTTTGGATTTAATGTTAAGATTCATTTAACTCATTTGGATAATGAGTACTCCACTGTCACAACTGGCTAGTAATTTAGGGCCAATTAATTTTCAGTTTTATTTTTTTCCTACTGATTCTCCTTAGAATATTGAGAGAATGGAAAGTGCAAGTCACATAATAGGCATTTGCATTAGTTATCTATTGCTGTGTGACAAATTACTCTCAAATTTGATGCCCTAAAACATGAAAAATTCAATATATTGAGTCTAGAATTTTGATTCAGAGTAGCTGGGTGCCTTGGCTCTGAGTTTCTTACCAAGCTGCAATTAAGTTGTTGGCCAAGGTAGCAGTTATCTCGAGGTTTGACTGGGATAGGAACTTTATAAGCTCGGTCATCAGCTTTTGGAAAGAGATAACGCTTTTTTTGTCGCATGGGCTTCTCCATAGAGTAGCTCACTACATGGCAGCTGGCTGCTTCTCAAAAGGAGCAAGTAAGAAAGCAAGAGAGGGTATTGAAGACAGAAGTCACATGCTCTTTGTAACTTCATCTTGGAAGTTATATCCTAAAACTTTTGCTGTTTTCTCTTTGTTAGAAGCGTATCATTGGTTCATTCCACACTCAGAATTGCACAAGGGTGTGAATACTAAGAGGTGGGGATCTTTGGAGGCTGTCTTAGAACCTGCCTGTTATAGCATTTAATAGTTATATATATTTAAATGAACGTGTTAGTCTCCTTCATGGTCAGGTTAATCAAAAGGGGTGTAGGGTTCCATGTAAAAGCTGGTCTTGTCTGTGCAAATTTGTACCAGCGTTTGAATGATTCCCTTCTATTTCATTTGATTTAATTTTAAAATGCACTTTTGGAAGTGTTTGATACCTATTAAATTTACTGTAATATAATCATTTTGATGAGTCTTGTTTTCCTTTTGGTTTTACTTGGAATTTTAGTGAATTGAATTTTAAACGATTTTTATATGAAAAACACAAAAAAGTATATAAATCAAATTTACAGTTTAAAGAATTATAGTAGAGTGACCATTTGTATAACCACATTGTAAGCACAATGCAATACTGCTAGAACGGCTGAAGCACCCTGACGACCCTTTTTGGATTGCAGTCATCTTCCTTGCCCATTAGATAACCAATATTCTGATATTTATGGCAGTCACTTTCTTGCCTTTCTTTAATGTTTCGATGCCTGAGTATCCATAGGTCTCTCTGTGTTTGAGCATTATATAAGTGTGCTTGTGCCATATATAATCTTTTATTCCTATCTTCTTTGGCTCAATGTTACGATTCATCCACATGGTTATATATGACTGTAGTTGGTTGATTGTTGTTGTTGTATAGTATTCCATTAAGTGAGTATGCCCCATTTTTGTTGTTGATGGTCATTTGAGTTGTTTTCAGTTTTGGGCTGTTTGCAAAAAATACTACTATGTTAAATGTGTATCCAGGTTTATGTTAGTATACATATTTATATGGAATGTATTTAGAAGTGGAATTGATGAGTCATAGGATATGTGTATCTTCAAATTTAATAGATAATGCCAAAATATTTTTCAAAACAAGTTGTGTTAGTTATTCTTCCTACAGGCATTGTATAAGCATTTCTGTGCACTGTGTTCTTCTTGCCAGTATGTGATACCAATAGATTTTTTTTCCAGTTTAGCTGATCTTGGGGTATATACTGTTATATGGTTGTAATTTGCATTTTCCTGATGACTTACAAGGTTGAGCACCTAATAGTACGTTTATTGGTCATTTGGGTTTTTTTATATTTTGTGTCTGAAGTACTTGTTTAAAACTTTTTACATTTTTTGTTTGGTTTTTCTTAATGGTTTGATATTTATATATTCTGGATATACATTTTGTCAGATCTGTCTATCACAAATATCTTTCCCTCGAATTGGGCTGCATTCTTTTCATTGTCTTAATGGTGTCATTTGATGACCGGAAGTTTCTGATATTAATAGAGCGAAATTTATCTTATCTGTTATAATTAGTGTCTTTTGTGTCACTTAAATAAGTGACCTGTAGTCATAAAGACATTTTTCTATTCTTTATTTGAAGCTTTATTCTTTTATCTTCCATATTTAGATCTGTACTCTACCTAGAGATTTATTTTTGCGTATAATGTGAGGTATAGAGATATTTTCATATGGATATCTAGCTGCCCAAGCATCCTTTATTAAAAAGGCCATTCTTTCTTCATCAGTCTGAAATTTCACCTTTGTCATATATCATGTGTCCATGTATGTGTGGGTCTGTTTCTAGGTCCTCTTTTCTGCTCCACTGGTCTTTTTGGCAGTACCACATTGTATTAAATACTAGAGCTTTGAATTAAGTTGCTGTTCTTCTTTAAAGTCTGGGATATTCTGACTCTCTGCATTTCAATATAAATTTTAGAATCAGCTAGTACGTTTCCATGGTAAACTTGCTGTGCTTTTTATTGGGATTAATTTGACTAGATAAATCTGGGAGACTGTGTATTTACAATATTCACTCTTCTCATCCATGAACATGGTGCTTCCCGCTATATTTAGATCTTTAAAATATCCTTGTATTTTTCAGGGTATTCTTACACATCTTTATTTTAGATTTAGTCATATGATGCTGTTGTAAATGACGTCTGTGTTTCTAACTTTAGTTTCTTATTATTGCTAGTGTATAGAAATACAGTTGTGTTTTACATATAGATTTTTAAAAATATCCAGCAACCTGGTTAAACTCTCATTAATCCTATTTTTAGATTCTTTTATGTTTTCTATGTACACATCATAATCTGCAAATAATAACAGTTTAGTTTCATTCTTTATGATCCTTATATCTTTTATTTATTTTTCTTGTCTTACTCTGCTGGCTAGGACATCCGGTACAATGATGAATAGAAGTGGTGATAGCGGGGCATCCTAGTCTTGATGCTGATCTCAAAGTGAAAGCATTCGACGTGTCACCATTAGGTATGATGTTTTCTGTAGGTTTTTTGTAGGTACTTTTTATTACTCAAGGCAGTAAATTTCTACCCAGTTTGCTAAGAGAATTTTTAAAAAATTTCTGAGTGGGCTTGAGTAGTCTCCAGAACTTTTGTGCATCTGATACAACCATACGATTTTTCCTTTTTGTTCTGTTAATGTGAATAATTACATTGGTTTAACATTGGAAAGTCAGTCAACTTTGCTCCTAGAGTGACCAACCATCCTGATTGGCCCAGGGGTGTCTTATATCTTAGTTATATCACTGAAGGTTCTGCATTCTAGGAAACCCCACCAGGACAGTTGGTCCCCCTACTTGCACCCCTTATGTAAACCAAACTTGGCCATTGTATATATTCTCTTCTATATGGTTTAGTTTGCTTATATTTTTTTTAGGATTTTTGCATCTATATTCATGAATGAGATTTTTTTTTTTCTTACACATATCTTGTCCAGTTTTGCTATAAAGATTATGCTAGCTTTATCAAATGAGTTGGGAAATGTATCCTCTTTTTAAATTTTCTGGAATAATTTGTGTAGTCTAAGAACATCTTTGTTGAATGTTTAAAGATCTTATTGGAGAGGCAATCTGGACCTGTGATTTGTTTACAGGAAGTTTTAAGTTATTGAATCTGTTACTTGAGCAGTTGTGTTTTTATTAAGTTTTTTGTTTTAGATGTCACTTTTCATTTGTTAAATTTTTTCTAGTCATTGTTTATGTCATCTCAATTTTCAGATTTATCAGCATAAGATTGGTCTTAATAGAGTCTTGGCCGGGCGTGGTGGCTCAAGCCTGTAATCCCAGCACTTTGGGAGGCCGAGACGGGCAGATCACGAGGTCAGGAGATCGAGACCATCCTGGCTAACACGGTGAAACCCCGTCTCTACTAAAAATACAAAAACTAGCCGGGCGAGGTGGTGGGCGCCTGTAGTCCCAGCTACTTCAGAGGCTGAGGCAGGAGAATGGCGTAAACCCGGGAGGCGGAGCTTGCAGTGAGCTGAGATCCGGCCACTGCACTCCAGTCCTGGCGACAGAGCGAGACTCTGCCTCAAAAAAAAAAAAAAAAATAGTCTTAAGTTTTTAATGTCACCAGGGTTCATTCCTGGCAGTGGTTATTTTGCTTGTTCCTTTCTGTCTTTCTCTTTCGCTTTTTCTTGGATCAGTTCTTGCCAGGAATATATCAATTATATGAATTTTTTCTAATAACCAACTTCTGATTTTGTTTTTCCTATTTTGTTTGTTTTCTGTTTTATGTTCTTTATTATTTCCATCCTACTTTCTTTCATTTTACTTTTTTGTTCCTTCCTAATCTGTTGGCTTGGTTGGATATGCATATTATTATGCAGGTCATTTTTTCTAATGTAGGCATTTAGGGCCATAGTTTCTTATTTTTTTAATCTGTACCTAATTCTTTTGGCATCATATTTTGTTTATTATTGTTCAAAATAATTTCTAATTTTCATTATTTTTTTTCTTAAGCCTGTGGCTTATTTAGAAACAAAGGTCTTATTACTTGAACATTGAGATTTTGTTTTTTTTGTTCTGGATTTCTGTTATAATTGCATTGTAATCAGAAAGTTGTGTTTTCTTTCTTTGAATATACTATTTACTGTACCAACTGGTAATTGGTTAAAATTTTGAAATATTTTGCTTGAAAAGAATGTGTTTTCTGCAGTTGTGTGATTCATGGTAAAGTTGTGAAATGTGTGGTGAGAATTTCCTGCATTCATACCAGGCCTTTCTTTCCCTGTTACACCTATTACTGGCTCATTATCTTTGAGGTGAATTTCTTATAGATAGCGTATGGTTGAACTATGCTTTGTAAATCTACTCTGCCAGGCTCAGTTTTTAAATTATGTGTTTAGGCCATTTAATATAAATGTTATGGCATAAGCCTGTCATTTTGTTTTTTGTTTAATATATATATATTTTTTTATTATTGTTGTTGCTTTTCTGTTTTTCTCTTCATGGCTTTTGCACAGGTTTTTTTTTTTTTTTTGGAATTCCATTTTGATTTATCTATAATGTTTTAAAGTAAATTTTTTGTATCTTTTTTTAGTGGTTGCTCTATTACATCATATATTTTAACTTATCGGTCTACTGGTATTGACATCTGTTTACATTTGTTCTTACATAAGCCATCTTATTTTGCCCCTTCACCTATTATTTATTTATTTGGTTTTGTTCTTGCTTTTTCTGTTTTCTTCTCAGCTTAAAACAAAATGTTGGCTGGGCACAGTGTCTCATGCCTGTAATTCTAACACGTTGGGAGGCTTCGGTGGGAGGATCACTTGAGGGCCAGGAGTTCAGGACCAGCCTGGGCAATATAGTGAGACTTTGTCTCTACAAACAATTAAAAAAAAACTTTGTGAAGCATGGTGGCCTGTACCTGTAGTCCCCGCTACTTGGGAGACTGAGGTGAGAGGATCGCTTGAGCCTAGGAGGCAGAGGCTTCAGTGAGCTGAGGTTGTGTCATTGCACTCCAGCCTGGGTGACAGAATGAGTCCCTGTCTTAAAAAAAAAAGAAAAAGAAAGTGCTATGAAAGGGTTAAATAAAGTCTTTAAATCAGATCTGCCATTTCAGGAACTAGATATTAAGTATGTGAGTGTTTGTGGAGTGATAGTATGGGATGACAAGGACTTTGTCTTGCTGTAGTGTGCACTTCATATGGCTAAATGCTTTGTTTTTGGTAGTAACTCTCTTAGAATTAGTATATATTAAGTTTTGCTGCAGTATGCGTGTATGTATGTATGTATTTTTTGAGATGGAGTCTTGCTCTGTTGCCCAGGCTGGAGTGCAGTGGCACTATCTCAGCTCACTGCAACCTACACCCCCCGGGTTTAAGTGATTCTCCTGCCTCAACCTCCCAAGTAGCTGGGATTACAGGTACCTACCACCACGCCTGGCTAATTTTTGTATTTTTAGTAGAGACAGGGTGCCACCTTGTTGCCAGGCTGATCTTGAACTCTGACCTCAGGTGATCTGCCTGCCTCAGCCTCCCAAAGTGTTGAGATTATGGGCTTGAGCCACCGCACCTAGCCTTGCTCAATTTTTAAAATCAGCTTTTCCTCACTGAAGGTGTAATGGTGTATTCTTTTGTTCAGTTTGGAACAATTATATATAATTTATTCTAAATTATATTTAAAATTCAAATAATGAGTTTAATACTTAAGCATATCTTTATCAAGGCACTAATGAAAGTCAAATGATACCTACCAATGATACGTACCAATGATACCTACCTGCACCAAAGCCATTGTCAGTAATGGGAGAGTCTGTCTCTTATCTTCTTACAGGATTCCGACTGACTTACTCTTTACCTTTATCTTAAATGTTTCTATAAGTTTTCTTTGGGCTTTGGCACAGTGTTAAGAGAGTGCTTGCTATTGATTCCTTAGTCCCATGCTCTCAAATACCATTGTCTTAGTTCTCCATCTTACGTATTTATTTATTTTTTAAGTAGCACCAATCTCTGTAATGGGGTTCAGGTAAATGTGATCTAGGAGTTTATTATCATTCCTAATTTATGATTGATTTTCCTTTAGGTAATAAGCAGTTCAGCTTATTGAACTTTTCTTCATATATCTTTAAAACATTCTTGAACTCATATTCAGGCTTTTCTTCTAGGTTCTCCTTCCTGGGGTTATGATGTTTGCAGAGTGAATTTAGCCCATTTCTTCTTTCCACATCCTTGAAATGGTTGTCCTTCATCTTTTTTCTATTTACTAGTATTAAAATGTCTTGCACTGATGCCCTTATAATCTACAGCTCAAAATCCCTTCAGAATTCTCATCTTGAAATGGAAATGCCTCAAATTTAATATGTGCTCTCTCAACAGTTTTCATTCTTCCAAACTTTTTTCTTGTTAATATTTCTTGCCTGATATTTTGTCAGACTTTCTCATGGATAGGTTATATCATTTTGTTTTGCATTCTATCTGTATGTTTGTCTGGACAACACCATGCCTTCATTATTTCACTTTTAAATTGAACCATATGAAATTTCTGTTTTTGAAGTAAAAATTGTTTTATTATTGGCAGTTTTATGAGTTTCACCTTATATATATAGTAGCCTCCATATATAACAATAATTATATTATCCAGTGAAAGCTTTGAGGTACTAGGAGATGGAAGATTATTTTCAGAGAAGACATTAGAGTTTAATATTTTGAGATTTCAGGTGACTTTGGAAATTTTTCTGGAATTTCAAGTTCAAAAGCAGAATAAAAATTAGTTTGATTTCAGTTATTTATGTATCATACAAGTAATATTGGCTATCTTTGGCTATTGATACAGATACTTTCTTTTTAAATATAATTTCAACTTTTAGATTCGGGGAGTACATATACAGGTTTCTGATGTAGATATATTGTGTGATGCTAAAATTTGGGGTACAGTTGACCCTGTCACTCAGAAATGTGAGCATAGTACTCAATAGTTAGTTCTTCAACCCTTTCTCCCTTCCACCACCCCAGTGGTTCCCAGTGTCTGTTGTAACCATCTTTATGAGTACTCAATGTTGAACACCCACTTGTAAGTGAGAACATTATATTTGGTATTTGGTTTTCTGTTCCCTCATTAATTCACTTAGGATGATGACTTCCAGCTCCATCTATGTTAATGCGAAGGACATGATTTTGTTCTTTTTTTATGGCTGTATAGTATTCTCTGGTGTCTGTGTATCACATCTTTATTGAGTCCACTGTTGATGGGCAATGATGAATCTTTGCTGTGATGAATAGAGCTATGATGAACATACAAATACACTTGTGTTTTTGGGAGAATAATTTATTCTCTTTTGGATATATACTCAATAATGGAATTTCTGGGTTGAATAGTAGTTTTCTTTTAAACTCTTTGAGAAATCTCCAAACTCCATTCTCCACAGTGGCTGAACTAATTTACATTTCCACCAGCAGTGAATACACATTCCTTTTTCTCTGCATCCTCACCAGCATCTCTTTTTTTGTTTTTGTTTTTTGTTTGTTTTTTCACTTTTCAATAATTGCCATTCTAACTGGTGTGAGATGGTATCTTATTTTGGTTTTTATTAACATTTATCTGATGATTAGTGATGTTGAGCGTTTTTTCATGTATGGTGGCCGTTTGTATGTTGCCTTTTGGGAATTGTCTGTTTATGTCTATGCCCACTTTTTAATGGGGCTGTTTGTTTTTTGTTTTTCATTTATTTAAGTTCCTTATAGATTCTGGATATCAGACCTTTGTCAGATACTCATTCTTCTTTTTAAATGTATTTTTTAAAGCAATTATGCTAAAGACCTCTTATACTAAAGCATTTGTTTAAATAAAAATTTCAAGAGTGGAACATTTTAAGGTAGTTAAATGAAAATGTTTAAGAGATGACCATGGGAGTGTTTTGCTGAATTAGAGGTCAGCATCACTGGATGCTGGAGTTGAAAATGTCCATGAACCCGAAGGCTTCAGTGATGGTGGGGAATAACTGGGATGTTTATAGATGGCTCAAGTGGGTAGACAGGGATTTGGCTTCTTGGTATGAGCTAGACAGAGTGGTTTTTATGTTATGTTGGAAAACTATTTTTAGGGTGGAATACTAATTGTTGGAAATGACCATGGAATGCAGTAGAAATAGTGAGTTCCTATCTATTAGTAAGTCCTGTAAACTCTGGGGCCTCAGAGACTTTATCAGTTGAGCAGCCATTATTCAAAAGAGTTTCAGGACAGACAGTGTCTTTAAGAGTGAGCAGGGTTCCAGTTAAGGTGACATTGTGTGACATATTTTAAGGTGGTAGGAAGTTTATTAAAGTAGATAGATGAGTTGAAAGCTGTTGAAAATGCTAATCACTCTTTCACCCTTGGTTTCTCCATTAGTACTGTCATTTCCCCTGGTTTTCTGGCTGCGACTTTGCCCTTCTTGATAGTTAATGCTGCTTCTTTCTTTGCCCATCTCTTCGACATTGGTGTTTTCTACCATTCCAGTTTTGTTTTTTATCTCTTCTGACTATACTGATTGAAGTTAAGCAATTTCATTTATTGCCTTAGCTTCAGATTTATTATTTATCTTTCTCATAGCTTTTGTACTTTTACATGTGTGTTATTTAGTCTGCTTATTGTGTCATGCCTTACTGTTTTCTACTTGGCAGAATTCTGTTAGTCCTTTAAGGCTCAACCTCTGATTTAATTTTCAATCAAATTTTAGTTATCTAGTCCTGTTCCTACCCTACCAGCTCTACATTAGATGTGGTCTATATTCCCTTAATACGTTGTATACCATCATCATAATGCTTGCTATAATATTTCAACTATTGGCTTTCTTGTTTGCCATCTCCCCTAGACTGAACTCAGTGAGGGTAAGGGCTACAATTGTTTTTAGATCCTGTTCTTCTCAATACTTAGGAGGTACCTAGAATTGGTAAATATTTGAATGAATAAGTTATTATATTGCCAACTTTGCCTGTATTGCCGCAGAAGATACTAATGCTAATAAGTCTCTATAAAAAACCCTGTTCACCCTTATCAGTCATTAAAGAAATGAGTTAATAATAAGGTACTGTTTTCAATAGGTAGTAAAGAATAGTAGTTAACAGCCATGAATTCTGTAACAAGAAGCCTACCTTAATTTGAATTCCAGTTCTGCCACTTACGGAATGATTTTGGACAAATCATTTAACCTTTCTGTGCCTCATTTTTCACATCTGGCAATCAGTAATATATAAGCATTAGTTGTTAATATTTTACATTTATAAATTTGTTCAATATATCCGGGTTAGAGTAAGACAACCACATATTGTTGATAGAAATTTAAATTGGTATAGTGTTTCTGGAAAGCAGTTTTCTTTTGATTGAATCATTTTATTTTTAATACTCTCTTAATCAAATCTGAAGTAACCTTTTAATAAAATCTGAAAATGAAATGAAATCTGAAAGACCAATATGTTCCAGAATAATATATGATAGTTTGCAGGCACCTTAAATCTCTCATGAGAAAGGGAATAG
Source organism: Colobus angolensis palliatus (assembly GCF_000951035.1). Classification (NCBI taxonomy): domain Eukaryota; kingdom Metazoa; phylum Chordata; class Mammalia; order Primates; family Cercopithecidae; genus Colobus; species Colobus angolensis. The sequence continues at coordinate 6,685,587 of NW_012119487.1, read as the reverse complement.
TGTTTAGTGTTATTCAACAATTAAATGTTTGCATTTTAGTGGCATGGAAAATTATTATGGTTTAACAGACAAGATATAAAACATAAAATATTTCAGATATGTTTCTAAAACCCTTAAGAAGGAGGTGTTAAGATACTGACTTGTGGTTGCTTTTGGGTGAGGGGATTTAACCTCTGTCAGACTAATGTTTGTTTATAAAGTGTGATTAAAGGCCTGGTGCAGTGGCTCACGCCTGTAATACCAGAACTTTGGGAGGCTGAGGCGGGCAGATTGCTTGAGCTCAAAAGTTGGAGACCAGCCTGGGCAACATAGTGAAACCCATCTCTATTAAAAATAAATTTAAAAAAAAATAAAAGTGTGATTAACAACTGACATGCTAAGTTTTTCTGTTTAACAACTAAATGAGGTAATGTGAAAGTTCTTTGGCTATCTTGTATTTTTTTAAGTCACTGTCGTTCATCTCTCATACTTTTATTGTAAAATCAAACTGTTGTATTAAAGAAGTATAACATCGTGTTTTCACATAATTCTCTACCATTGCATTTAAAAATGGGAACTTCTAGCTATATTTTGTTGGTGGTTATCCCTCCTGTTAATTTGCCATTAGTGCCTAGTTTGATAGAAATTATTTTCCTAATGTAAATTTATTTTATGATCATGGTGATGCCATTTTGGTTTGGCTTAGGCTTTTTTTTTTGTCTCTCTCTCTCTATTTAATCTGCAGCAACTGGAACAGATCCAGAAGGAGCTAAGTGTTTTGGAAGAGGATATTAAGAGAGTGGAAGTAAGGAATCAAGAATTTCTCGCATCCTTAGGAATTTTTCAATTTCATGAAATTGTCACCTTTCCATTAAGTTACCATGTTAAGTTTATGGGATTGGTCTTAGAAGAAAGTAACAACTGTTACTTTCATTTTAATTGAGAATAAATTTTTGTAAAAAAAAAAAAAAATCTCAACACTTGATGATAACGTGTAGTCTAAATTTGTTTTACAATGTTTTATTGCCATAATTTTTCTCGATTAGATTGACAAAAAAAAATCGCTTAGTTTTCTTGGAGTGCCATCATAACTTAAAACTGTCAATTATTACCACTAAAACGCTTTTTTTATTAACAATTTTTACATACCTACTCTGCGCATTTCTAGGAGTTAAGGTTAATTAAAAGAAATATAAGAATACATTACCAATATTCTGGGAATTTACGTTTAATATAGTTTACCTAAGAAAATTTATGGGAGGATCCTTGGGAGTCTTATAGGATATTATGATTTGAAGTTTTTGCCTTTGGCTGTATTTATTAAAAAATTTAGTTTGTGTTTTTAATTATTTATATGTGTTATAATTTTCTTTTGCTGATATGTAGAACATGTTAAAGATTAATGGATTTAATATTCAGTGGATGTTCAGTATCCTCTGTGGCATTCTTAAGTTGTTACACATTTATGTCACTTACTTGACTGTATAATTGAGCTGAGCTTGGATTAGCCAGAAATAATCCTATCTGATGATGCATCTTTAGTGGCATTTTAAAATTTGCTGTTTTTTCATTAATCAAAATTACATAAAAAAGGAAGCTAGATTGTCAGTGTGAAAGGCAAAATTTATATAATGGTTGATTAGGCCTATTCCTCTGGGTTACTGATCGAAAATTAGAGTTTAAGTCATTACTAAACAAAGCTAATATTTCAATCTTAATGTTTGTGGAGAATATATATAAAGCAGAGACTTGACATATTCTGGGTGTTTTTGGTGCTTTTGTGTTCAAGAGTTGAACCTGATGATCCAGTTATCTTACTCTCATATTTATCTTAGTATTTATCAATAGATAATCACCTGAATTAATGATGTACTAGTTCACTATTCACGTAGTATAATGTACATGTCATTTAAAATATTTACATTTATCTTTTTCTGTATTTGGTGGCTTCATTAATGATGAACAATATTTAGTAAACAATTTATAGTTCTTTAAGATTGTGTACCATAAAAAAGGCTTGTCTCTTAATTTTTCACATGTCCTTTCTTTTGTATTCTGTGGAGAGGAAGCCTTCAGAAATTTGATGTTGAGACAAATGGGGACTGATGAAAACCCGGGAATAGAAAGGAATATATCATGCCTGTTTTTGATTTATATATCTTCTATTTGAAATGTCTACTATAATTCAAATAATTTTATTTTCAGGAAATGAGTGGCTTATACTCTCCTGTCAGTGAGGATAGCACAGTGCCTCAATTTGAAGCTCCTTCTCCATCACACAGGTACAAGCGTCACACTTGCAATTGATTAGAATTCATGTTACAAAATGTGCATATGGTCTAGTTCTTTAGGAGCGTTTTCCATGCAATGTGTGAAACCCCTGAGAAATTACTTTGGTCATGATCTAGAAATGAGATTCATATGGCCCTTCTGTTTCCTTAATGCAATGAATTTCATGCCAGGAAGAGTTAGCGAGTAGAATACTATAATGTTATGAATTCACAGTTGGATTAAAAGTTTGATGACTTTCTTAAAGTAATGATAGCTTTAAATATCTTGTGAATTAAAGTCAGATGACATTAAAAAATCTAAATTTGAGAACATGAAGTGGTAATATTAGGGAAAAACGTGGTAAGATAAAACTTTGGACTTTCCCCCCTAACTTGTTAAATTTTATTGGGCAGATCACTTTTCCCACATTTAAAATGAGGGCAATAGACAGATCTATTAGTTTAGATTTCCTTGATATTTTCTTATAATTCCTTGTTATTAATTTAATTAATTATTCTCTATGTTATATTAGAATGGCGTTATATTTGTCATGACCATTTCCCAAGATTTTAGAATAATGCCCGGCTTCGTTTAGTAGTAGCTATTTGTAAAATATAGTGAATGTGTGTGTTTCCCTTTTAGCTTCAAAATTCTATCTCATGAAATACGTACTATCTCAGTCTTGAGTTTTGAATTTTTATGCTTGAAATGTTCAAACTAAGAACAGTTTTACATGAAATCATGTGTTTTTGGTTTGTTAAATCCACCCTCTGCTTAGGATAATGATGCATGGAATCTTAACAGACAAATAGTTTTAGGATAATGTGGACTCTCAGGAAGTCCAATTCTACTATGGTAGATTATAATAAGCTTCAGAAACTATCACTTTAGGAAAGCTGTTGTGGATCTAGTTTGGTACATCGTGTACAGAAAGAGTGCAGGGATGTTCTAGTTAAGGAGAATTCAGAGGTTTGACATTTTTCCCATTAATTATAGTATGGAGAATCTTTGTGAGTTCTGGTTGATTCTGGTGTTATTTTAGCTGTGTAATTCAGTTGATTTTCTTCTATATTTTTATTTCTTTGAAACATTTGAGAATGACTTGTCTGTATATATTGTTATCTTTAAGCCTAGAATTCAGTTCTGATATGCACAGGATCTTTGTCAGTGGAATATTTATTATGTAAGTACATACAGGGAAGAAAAAGTTGACATATCACAAAAAGTTCACTAATAATGATTCATTCCCATTGTCTTATTCCTCTCTGTTTAACAGTAGCAAATTTTTTTTTAATATATGTTGTTTCCAGATCTTTGTTACTCAGTCTGTCATTGATTATTGAATTTTATGAACTTGTGACAGTATAGTGAATTTACTTAATTGCTCTATCTATTGAATACCTCTGATGTACTAGGAGCTATTCTAGGTGTTGGATCTAGCTGACAAAGTCCCTGTCCTTTTGGAACTTACCTTTTGGAATGTGTGTATGGAGGTAGGGGGAGATCCTAAAAGGGCTAATGTATAGCATAGTAGTAGTATATAACATAATACAGTCATGCACTGCATAATGATGTTTCAGTCAGTGATGGACTGCATATATGATGGTGATCTCATAAGAAAATAATGATCTCATAAGCACATAAAGAGACCTAATATATGACACTTGATATTGGCATTGCAGATCAAGTAGGGGAAATGACTGATATTCAGTAATGGTGCTGGGACATTGGTTTTTTGCATATATATATTCACATATGTATACACATATGTGTGTATATTCACATATATACACATATATGTATGTATATATGTACATACATATCTGTGTGAGTGTATGTATATACATACATACACACACACACCATCTTGGTTTGTGTGAATATACTCTGTGATCACATAATGACAAAATTGCCTAATGACACATTTCTCAGAATGTGTCCCTGTCATTGAGTGATGCATGACTGCACTACCTTAGGAAGAATAATTAGGCATGGTAGGGGTTTGCAAGAGGATTCTGTTTTAGTTTTCATAGCCAGGATTCTCCAAGGAGGTGGCATCTAAGTTGACACATTAATCAAGTAAAGACTAATTATGATAGAAAGTTATGGGATGGTGTTAAACAACATCTGATTTAGATTTTAAAATGTTTACTTGGATTCCTGTGTGGAGGACAGAGAAGATACTACCAGTGTCCCTCTCAACCCCCTGACATTGGAAGCTAGGGAGAAAAGTTAGGAAGCATTGTAGCAGTCAGAAGAGTGGAGGTTGGTTTGCATTAGGATTTTATTGATGGAAGAGGTAAGAGTGGTGGTATTGTAAAATAAAGTAGCAGATCTTGTAAAACATACTAGATTGCATGAGGTTTATGAAAATGTTGTTGGAGAATTGCTAGAATTGCTTGCAAAGCTGTCATTAAATTAGATTCTAGCAGAGTTATATGGGTTAACAGTTCAAGAAGCGAAAATAGGCAAACAGTATTTTCTTCAAGAGTGTTTTGATGTTTTCTGTAAACAAGTGATTTGAGTATCACTGAAGGTTTCAGAGAGGCACTTGGGAAAAATGATGTAGCCCTTAAATACTCTTGAGTGAAAATGATCCTTAAGATTACGATTTGAAATCAGACATGCTGACATGAATATTATCTTTTATAATACTATTAATATTTGATTTTTCTTTAAGCAGCAGCATGTAGTTGCAATTTTACTCATCATTTTTCTTTCAGAATTATTAGCTTTATTATTTAAATGCCAGACAATTTTTGTTCTTATTCCTCACTAAAAAGTTTTGATCTCTCTTTTAAACAGGCTTACTTTACAAACTTCTTTCCTAGATTCGTTAGTTTTCTGTAATGATTATCTTTATTATATGTCAGGTCACTGAATCCTTTACATAGATTCTGGGTTTATGTTTAGATTATGTATTTAAATGAAAAAAGAAAAGCAGAAGCCAGATAATGGTATTCTGTCCCTTTCCCAGTCCCCCACAGAACTTTATATTCTACCTACTTTGATTAGCTATAATTGTCATATCCTGTTTTACTGCTTCTGCCTTGTTTAGATCCTTAGCATCACCTAATCTAGCAATAATCTTTTAACCTATCCTCTTATGTGTTATTGTCAGAAATATGATGTTTCTTTCCTGCTTAAAATTTTTCAGTAGCTGCCTATCATGTACGTTGGTTTAGATCCATCTCTTTGCATGACCCTCCGTAATTACCTAGCCCCAGCCTACTGTTTTTGTGCTTTAAAATTGTATGTAACTCTCAAAGCAGAATGTTAGAGTATCTTGCTTATACTGTTCCTTTTGCCTAGAAACTTCTCCTGGATTCAACTGTTAAGTAACTATCCCCAAAGACCTGAAACCTAGGGTGAGGGCTTTCTTTTTATTTTTTATTTTATTTATTTTTTGTTTTTATTATTATACTTTAAGTTCTAGGGTACATGTGCATAATGTGCAGGTTTGTTACATATGTATACTTGTGCCATGTTGGTGTGCTGCACCCATCAACTCGTCAGCACCCATCAACTCGTCATTTACATCAGGTATAACTCCCAATGCCATCCCTCCCCGCTCCCCGTAATACGCCCTGGTGTGTGATGTTCCCCTTCCCGAGTCCAAGTGATCTCATTGTTCAGTTCCCACCTATGAGTGAGAACATGCGGTGTTTGGTTTTCTGTTCTTGCGATAGTTTGCTGAGAATGATGGTTTCCAGCTGCATCCATGTCCCTACTGAGGACACGAACTCATCCTTTTTTTATGACTGCGTAGTATTCCGTGGTGTATATGTGCCATATTTTCTTAATCCAGTCTGTCACTGATGGACATTTGGGTTGATTCCAAGTCTTTGCTATTGTGAATAGTGCCGCAGTGAACATACTTGTGCATGTTTCTTTATAGCAGCATGATTTATAATCCTTTGGGTATATACCCAGTAATGGGATGGCTGGGTCATATGGTACTTCTAGTTCTAGATCCTTGAGAAATCGCCACACTGTTTTTCATAATGGTTGAACTAGTTTACAATCCCCCCAACAGTGTAAAAGTGTTCCTATTTCTCCACATCCTCTCCAGCACCTGTTGTTTCCTGACTTTTTAATGATTGCCATTCTAACTGGTATGAGATGGTATCTCATTGTGGTTTTGATTTGCATTTCTCTGATGGCCAGTGATGATGAGCATTTTTTCATGTGTCTGTTGGCTGTATGCATGTCATCTTTTGAGAAATGTCTGTTCATATCCTTTGCCCACTTTTTGATGGAATTGTTTTTTTTTTCTTGTAAATTTGATTGAGTTCTTTGTAGGTAACTATCCCCAAAGACCCCAAACCTAGGGTGAGGTCTTTCTATTCTTTTTTCAGATGCCCTTTCCCTAAAAACTTAAGGGAAGGGAAAGGAAGCAGGAGATAGAATTAACCACTTGTTTTGTAAAGATTTCTACTTATTTTGATCCTGTTTCTATAGTATGTGTTACTTTGGAAAAAATACATGTTTTCCATGCTGTACTGTAATTCTGTGAATATTGTTTTTTTCTTATACTTCCACATTTTTATGTATTTATATATAATAGGGACTTAAATATAAGGTTTTGAGTAAATATATACCTAACCTAGAATGTCATTTAATTTTCAGTTTGTGAATTTACTGAAGCATGACATTTAGTATACTTAATAAGTAAATTAATTATTTTAATCTTACTATAAAAGCTATCAGTTATGCTTCATTGAGGTGAGGTATTTAAAAAATAAAAATAAAAATCAGTTGAATTTTTTAACCTTTTAAGCTTTCATCCATTTCAAACCTTCCATATAATCACTCAAACCTATGACTGCTATACTTAGAACCTTTTTAATCTGTTTTAAATTCTAAGGAAGAAAGTCTTCACAATTCTCAATATAAACCATAGTTTACATTTTATTGTTGCATAGTTGTGTGTGTCAAATAATGAGTAAATTAGAGATTGGTAGGCAAGCATAGTCTCTTTTACCTATTGCGAAGTGGAATTGGTTCTTTTGTATAGGAAGGTGATTGTGAGGATATATATCCTAATTGCCCTTCTAGAGTATTATTAATGTTTTAGACATTTTTTAACTTTTTAGCTCAGACTTTATTTAAATAATACGGCAAAACATTTTTGTTAGGTTCTCTTCCTGGCAAATAGGACAGTGCTGATTTTTTTTAGATTAAAACATACTTAGACTAGGCTTGATTATCTCTGAATTTTTGAGAGCGTAAACTGGGTGGACTCTACATGGACTGACAAATGTGGATGTTAGGCTCTTTAAATCTTATTTAGTTTAATATTCTGTGTAATTGAATAGAAAGCACTGCTGAGTAACTTATTATCAAGCCTATGAAGCCATTAGCTTAGTATAAACCTAGTATTACCCTCTTGTGGTTAGCTGTAGATCTGGTGTGATGAGGAACATTGGCGTACAATTATTAGATTTTAAATCCTCGTCAAAGCCATTGCAGTAACTTTGCTTTTAAATTTCTGAATGTATCTTATTGATGTGATTTCTCTCTTAGAAATAATTATCTCATAATTGCTTTATTCTTTGTCTTTAAGCAGTTTTGGAATGGTGAGTTATTAGTCTCTTCTGTGTGTTCAGAACATCAGAGAACTTAGTTTGAAAAATGTTGTATTAGTTGAAGCTTCTCTATCTCCTTCAGCTGGGTATGCTTTATAAGATCCAGGTAGTTGCTGGAGTTAAATTTGCATAATAAGTCTTGTTTTTCTAAGATAGTATGTAAATGTAGTACAAAATACAAGTACTAAATAAAATTTTTTGATCTATAGTCTCTTATCTTTAAAATGCTTTTACTGATAAGAAATTGCTATTGATTGAAAGTTTAATTCATTTTTTAAAAAATTGTCATGCAGGTATGCATTAGTTTAAATTCTGAATTGCCTATTTCCTGTGCTAGAGGAAGGAGGAGATTTATGAATAAAATATGTAGGTAAGACTTATATAAGACACTTTTGATTTTATTTACTCTATCAAACATTTTTGAAGCATACCTTTTATTTGTGTTTCTATAATTTTGACAAAGTTCCAGATGAATCAAAGTATAGGGATAATAGGAAAAAGCAAGGAGTCATTTTATGGAGGCTAGGAATATTTAACATTAAAAATATGTATGTAGGGTAGTGATCTAATACCTTGTGAATTCATATATTTTATAATTTGAATACATTAATGATACTTAAGAAACAATATTGCGTAATAGCTTCTGGACTACATTAAGAAATTCCTCTAGTTTACTCTTGTCACTCTGTGCAATTATACTAATCTCTGGTCATTGAAAGAATATATGCTTGGGATGGGTATGGAGGACAGGGATGAGTCTTTAGTAGATGAAAAGTGAGCCATCTTCCCTATTTTTGCATAGTGAGTCTTTGGCTGGATTATTACCCCTGACATTGTCATCTACCACTTCACATGTTAATGCTTAAGTTCTTAGTACTTTTTGACAACTGTTATTGGTTCAACAACTTTATTTGATAAGTTTTTTTCTTAATGCAGGAAATGAAATGTTTTTATGATCAAGTTGAACTAATCCTTAAAGGGAAGCTTATGACAATACAGGAAATTATCTGTACACAGGCTAATACTTTTTCTCAAATCTTCAAGGTTAGGTGATTATAGATGGATTTTTAAGAAATTTCAACTACACTTGCATTGGAGAGTTTTGAACATACATGATGTTTTGCTGTATTTTAATGAAGCTTACCTTTATGTGAGAGTAGTAAAACCATTTGATTGTTTTATTCTTGTGAGTACTAAGGGTTACTTGACTTAATTCTGACCCTAAACTGTGCCAAGGAATTGAACTTGATGCCAAAGTCAGTAAAATAATTGAAGAATCTTAAGGAATCTTGATTGTGAACTAAAACAAAAACAAACACAAAACAGAGGAAACAAACTTCCATGGCAATAACGTAGGGGATACTCTTCGTACACCTGTAATTTCTTATTAAAATTGATAGGTAATACAAATTCAGTAAGTTCTGAAAACGTTTCTTAAAACTGTAATTTTCTTTAGAATAGTTGAAGAATTTATTTTCAGTCATTCAACCAGTATTTGCGGTGTACCAGGCATGTATAAAACACTGTGTTAGAACCCAATTATTGAGAGAAAATATTTGTAAATCATATATTGGATTACGTGCTAACATGCAAAATATACAAGGAACGAAATATACAAATATTCTATGAAACAACCTATTTTTAAAATGAGTAAAGTACTTGAACAGGTATTTCTCAAAAGAAACCATAGAAATGGCCAACAGATATATGGAAAAAATGCTGAACATCTCTAATCATTGGAGAAATGCAAATTAATGCACATCACCTCACATTTCTTAGATTGGCCATTATCAGAAAGATGAAACAAATGTTGATGAGGATGTGGAGAAAAGGGAGCTGTTATACACTGTTGGTGGTATTATAATTAGTACAACTACTTTGGAAGACATTATGGAGGTTCCTCAAAAAACTAAAAATAGAACTAAAAATAAAAATACGATCCTGCAATCCCGTTACTGGGAATATTCTCAAAGGAAATAAAATCACTATGAAAAAAATCCCATCTTCTTTGTCCCATTATTCACAGTAGCCATGCAAACAATGTAAGTATTTATGTAAATGGATGAATGGATTTAAAACATATGTTGTATGTGTGTATACATACATACACACACACACACACACACACACACACGAATACTATTGCACCTTAAAGAAAACCCAGGAAGTTCTGTCATTTGCACCAACACAAATGAACCTAGATGACATTATGTTAAGTGAAATAAGACAGGCACAGAAAGACAAATACTATATGATCTTGCTTACATGTGGAATCTAGAAAAGTTGAACTCACAGAAGTAGAGCATAGTATGGTGGTTAACAGAGATTAGAAGTGGATGGGGAGAGGGGAGAAGTTGGTCAGTGAGTACGAAGTTATAGTTAGAAAGAATCAGTTCTGGTGTTCTGTTGTGCGACAAGGTGGTTATAGTTAATGATAGTGAATTGTGTATTTTAGAATAGCAAAAGAGAGGATTTTAAATGTTCTCACAAATATTTGAGGTGGTGGATATGCTATACTCTGATCATTTCACAATGTATGCAGGGATCACAATATTTTATACCTCATAAATATTCACAATTATTATGTAAACTAAAAATAAAAATGTAAAAACACTGTTAGGCACTGGGATATATTGATGAATATGACAGACCCTAGAACCCTGTTCTCATGGTTACATATTCTTAGGAGGAAAAATAAGATATGTGGCTGAATTGATTATTCTCTTTAAAATTTGGTGTAAATAGACTTTTTGATTCCAATAATTTATAATCATCAAACTGTTTAACTCAAAAACTGTAGTAATTATGATTAATTGGTAGGCATTTCAGGATTTCTATAAAATATCCTTGAGTTCTTGTTAAGAACTAAAATCATCAACAGAATGAAGGATAAAAATCATATGATCATTTCAGTTGATACTTAAAAAGTGATGTTGATGCCAGGCGTGGTGGCTCACACCTGTAATCCCAGCACTTTGGGAGGCCAAGGCGGGTGGATCATGAGGTCAAGAGATCAAGACCATCCTGGCCAGCATGGTGAAACCCTGTCTCTACTAAAAATACAAAAAGCTGGGTGTGGTGGTGCACACCTGTAGTCCCAGCTACTCAGGAGGCTAAGGCAGGAGAAATTGCTTGAACCCAGGAGGCAGAGGTTGCAGTGAGCCGAGATTGTGCCACCGCACTCCAGCCTGGTGACAGAGCGAGACTCCGTCTCAAAAAAAAGAAAAGGAAAAAAAAAGTGATGTTGATGAAGTTCAACATTCCTTCATGATAAAAACCTTTGATAGACTGTTTATAAAAGGAACACACTTCAACGTAATAAAAGCCATATGTGACAGACCTATAGCTAGTCGTACTAAATGGTGAAAAAGTGAAACCTTTCCTCTTAGATCTGGAACTCAACAAGGATGCCCACTTTGACCATTGTTACTCAACATGGTACTGGAAGTCCTAGCTAGAGCAGTCAGATAAGAGAAAGAAATAAAGGGCATCCAGATTGGAAAGGAAGAAGTCAAATTATCCCTGTTTGCAGATGATATGATCATATATTTGGAAAAATCTATAGACTCCACCAAAAAACTATTAGAACGAAATGATACAGATTCAGTAAAGTTGCAGGATACAAAGTCAACATACAAAAAATCAGTAGCATGTTTATATGCCAGCAGTGAACAATGTGAAAAAGAATAAAAAGATATTCTTATTTATAAAGCCACAAATAAAACTAAGTACTTAGGAATTAACCAAAGAAGTGAAAGGTGTCTATAATGAAAACTATAAAGCACTGATGAAAGAAATTGAAGAAGACACAAGTAACTGGAAAGATATGCCATGTTAATGGATTGGAAGAATCAATATTGTTAAAATGTCCATACTACCCAAGCAATCTACAGATGCATTGCAATCACTATCAAAACACCAATGATATTCTTCACAGAAATCGAAAAAAAATCCTAAAATTTATATGGAATCACAAAAGACCCAGAAGAGCCAAAGCTGTCCTGAGCAAGAAGAATAAAAATAGAGGAATCATATTACCTGATTTTAAATTATACTGTATAGCTATAGTAACCAAAACAGCATTGCATAAAAACAGACACATGCCAATGGAACAGAATAGAAATAGAGGACCCCGAGACAAATTTACACACCTATAGCGAACTTGTTTTTGACAAAGGTGTTAAGAACATACATTGGGGAAAAGACATTCTCTTTAATAAATGGTGCTGGGAAAACTGGATATTTATGTGCAGAAGAATGAAACTTGATTCCTACTCTCATCATATGCAAAGATCAAATCAAAATGGATTAAAGACTTAAAGGCCTCAAACTATGAAACTACTACAAGAAAACATTGTGGAAACTCTGGGCAAAAAATTTTTGAGTAATACCCCACAATCACAGGCAACCAAAGCAAAAATGAACAAACGGGACCATATCAAGTTAAAAAGCTTCTGCACAGCAAAGGAAACAATCAACGAAGTGAAGAGATAGCCCACAGAATGGGAGAAAATATTTGCAAGCTACTTATCTGACAAGAGATTAATAACCAGAATATACAAGGAGCTTAGACAGTTCTATAGGGAAAAAAATGTAATAGTCATTTAAAAATGAGTAAAAGATTTGAATAGACACTTCTCAAAAGAAGAAAAAAATGGCAAACCAGTGTATATAGAAGTGTTCAACCTCATTGATCATCAGAAACGCAAATCACAACTACAATGTGATATCATCTCACCCCAGTTAAAATGGCTTTTATCCAAAAGTTAGGCAGTAACAAATGCTAGTGAAGATGTGGAGGAAAAGGAACCCTTGTCTTTGCTGGTGGGAATGTAAATTAGTACAACCACTATGGAGAACAGTTTGGAGGTTCCTCAAGAAATTAAAAATAGTAGTATATTACCTGACAATCCCACTGCTGGGTATATATCCAAAAGAAAGGAAACCCATATATGAAAGAGTTATCTGCGTTCCCACGTTTGTTGCAGCACTGTTCACAATAGCCAAGATTTGGAAGTAACCTATGTGCCCATCAACAGATGAATGAATTGAGAAAATGTGGTACACATACTCAATGGAATACTATTCAGCTGTAAAAAAGAATGAGATTCTGTTATTTGCAACAACATGGATAGAAATGTAGGTTATTATGTTAAGTGAAATAAGCTAGGCACAGAAAGATAAACAACACATGTTTTCAGTTATTTGTGGGATCTAAAAATCAATTGAACTCATGAAGATAGAGAATAGAAAGATGGTTACCAGAAGCTGGGAAAGGGTAGTACGGGGCTGGGGAGGTGGGAAAGTTTAATAGATTAAAAAAAAAATTAATTAGAAGGAATAAGGTCTAGTATTCGATAGCACAACAGGGCAACTATAGTCAATAATAATTTAATTGTACACTTAAATATAAAAGTATAATTGGATTGTTTGTAACACAAAGGATAAATGCTTGAGGGGATGGATATCCCCATTCTCCATGTTGTGATATTACATGTTACATGCCTGTTCCAAAATATCTCATGTACCTTGTAAGTATATACACCTGCTGTGTACCCAGAAACATTAAAAATTTAAAAAAAATTAAAAAGATCTAAAATCACTGCTTGACGAAGATGTTAAAAGTTCGTTTAGATTCTGAAATCTGAGGTGTGAAGAAGCCAAATTGCAGTGTTCATGAGTATCAACCAAGACTCCTATTTGAAATGCAGATTTTAAAAATCTGATTGATTAGGTTTGAGGTAGATCTCAGGTTCAAATGCAGGCCTGGGGTTGGGGCGTGGCAGAGATGCTACTTTAGAAAATATGGGAAGATTGATTTAGTAATTGATGATAAGCCTGTGTTACTTACATGTGCTTAAATAAATCCTTAAATCTGATATGCTTATTTTCCTTTTTATAAGAGAAAGTTCAAATATTCAACACAAACATTTTATAACTACATATTTCATGTTTTGTGCAGGATGGGGGTAAAGATTTTTAATTATTTTACTCTATTCTGTAAAGTTACACATTCTTCTATAATGTCTTTGAAACACCTCAGGTAAAGTTTCTGGGCTTGAGAGGGCCAGAAAAGTTAAAATCAAGTCTCTGTAAAGGAAACAAATTATTGGTATATACCAACCATTCCCTGTTAATTCCATTTGTATGCTGTGATCAAAGCCTCATGTTTATGGCTTTTTGTCCTTTCGGGTTAGAGTCATTTAGAGTCACATAGGAAACTTTTACCCCTTTAATTATTATAGATGTACTTTGATTCTAGGAGATCAGACGTGGGGGTACCTAAGGAAACCAAAGCTGCACAACTTTGCTTACGTATAAGGACAGCTGTATACAAATGTAAAATTTCATGTGCTGGTACCATTTACCATGTCTGCTGCTCATGCTCTCTCTCCTATCGAAGTCCCATCATATTTTTCCCATTCACCACATCCCCCAATCTTTGAATTTTTAGTTAATTGTTTTTGGAATGCTGCTTCTACTTATTTCTGGAATAATTCTGATGTTATTTCAGATAGTTCTTTTTTTTTTTTTTTTGTAAGCAGGTTCTTTTTTTAAAAGAACCCTGGTAGATTGTATCAACTATATCACCTGATAATTTAAAATTTCTACTGTGTGAATTACAAATAAATTGTAATCTACTCCAACTTGTTGGAAAGTAGTAATAGAATACAAACTAGTCAAATACACCACTTTGTGTAATGAACTGAAACTTTCGCTCATTTTGTTGGAGGCAGATCAGTCTTGTTGGTCTTATTCCTTTGAGCTTATTTTTGTCTATTTTTGCATTCTACCAACCGAAGTAGTTTACTTCCAAAAGTAATAAAGCAATAGACTCAGACCTGTTCCATCTTTTAGAAATTTTCCTTCCTGCTTGCTTTTTATATCTGCTAGCAGTAAGTTTCTTTCTAAGGAAACTCCTCTTACAAAGAAAACTTTTAAATGAGCTGCTCTTTTGCTTTCCTTTTTCAGTTTCAGAATTATTATGTATTAAACATTTTAAAAGGCAGTATAAATATTAGGTTCTATAGTCCCCGTATGCATTATGTAACTGTGACTCTTTGTAACCATATACTAATTAAAAGACAAGAGGGTGCTGTGTAAATTTTTTTCTGGAGTTCTAAAACACTGATAGCTTCTGTTGTTTGAAGAATAAATTGCCCCTATGTCTTCTGTAGAAATCATAGATAAGTACTCTATCCCTAGTACTTTTGTTGTTGTTCTAACCTTGCATTCCTTAAGTAAACCTAAATTTGTATGATATGTAAGTTCCCAAAATGTTTTTGGAAATCTTTTGGATCAGAGTATAGTCATATTCCTTTCCTGCCCTTACCGATTTTAGAAAAGGTAACAGAGTACGTATGCCATGTATCATATAATGCTGATGGAAGAATAAGAGGGACTTTCCCATAATCAAGCACATTAGTATTTCAACATTGAAACATGATGTCAGATGTGTTCAGACCAAGTTTTTTATTTTGACCTTTAAATAGGTTGCAAACAAGCATTTGATTTTCAGAGTTTTGAATTTTAGGTCTTATATAATCTTTTTGAGCCCAAACTTTTTTTTTTTAAGGCCAAACTATATTGCGAAAAATCTATTTATTGCTTAAAAAGCCATTGTCATCACCAATATTTATTTATACAAAATTTGTGTCCTTGAAATTCAGATACCATGAGAAGAGTTTAGTATTGTCTGTTTCCAAACAGGCAATGAGAGAAGATTTCATTTTAATTTGCAGTTGGATTTTGCATCAAAATCAGGAAATCTGTTTTAGAAATACTGTCCTAGAGGAGAACTGCATTTGTATGTTGCAACTGTCAAAGTAGTATTCCAGCTGTGGAATTGTGTCATTGCACTCCAGCCTGGGGTGACAGAGTGAGATCATAAACAAATGACATTTAAAGACATGAAAATAATGTCTGGTACATAGTAAGAACTCAATAAATGTTAGCTGCTGCCATTATTGTTGTTGACAGATTAGTCGCATAGATTTTGGGTGATATATTTGACTACTTGTGTCAAATGTTAAAGGGTATATGGAGTAAAACAAGAAAAAATACGAAGAATGATTTTTAGTATCGCTGGAGGTCTCTGCAAAATTGGGGCCACAACAATTTTGGTTGCTCAATAAATGGGATTTACTATTAATTTAAAATTAAATTAAAAATATTAAATTATTTAAAATTTAGTATTTTCAGGTTACTTCTTAGTGTTTTCTTTTGGAGAAACTGGTTCAGTAACTATATGTAGAACACTGGAAAGGAACGAGTTTTATTTGTAGCTCCATTTGATTTATTTAAATGTAGACTTTTTTTTCTCTCTTTTACATTTATAGCAAAAAAAATCAATGATAATAGTCTAATTTTATGTGAGTATGTGGCATTTTGGACTCTCTTTGATTCCTTTATTCGTAATTCCATATTTATTGTCTACGTTTATCCTAAAACGATCTCAGTGTGCTTTATTTTTGCTCATTGATTTAAAATTTCTCATTATAATTTAATTAGCTAATATATCTACTAATAATTTAAATTTAAACCATTCTTTTTCAATATAAAAGGCTAGTCTAAAATCAATATGCCCGTTATTTTTCCAAGAGTGAACCATTGTTTTCTCTTGGTTACCTCTTCATTATACTATACCTCATATGTGAAATTGACTTCATAATTTTACCTTCTAGTTAGGAAATATGTTTTTGCTTTTGAAGGAAAATAATGTAGGTGAAAATAGTTATATGACATCTACTTGCATAACTGAATTTCTTTAATACCTCAAATTAACAGCTACATTGTTTTTACTTATTTTAGCAAAGCTTCTCATTGTTACCAGCAAGAAGATTAGGAACGGTTTTATTATCTTTTGATTAAAGCGTATTACTCCTATATCAGTTTTACTCACTACCCTGAAAATTTTTTTCCTTGACGTCTTTTGATGTCTTTATTAAGTGTTTTTTGTTGTTTTGTTTTGTTTTGTTTTGTTTTGGAAGTGGAGTCTTGCTCTGTTACCCAGCACCGAGGCTAGAGTGCAATGGTGTTATCTTGGCTCACTGCAACCTTCTCCTCCCAGGTTCAAGAGATTCTCCTGCCTCAGCCTCTCTGATAGCTGGGGTTACACGCACTTTCCATCACGCCCGGCTCATTTTTTGTATTTTTGTAGAGTTGGGGTTTCACCATGTTGGCCAGGCTGGTCTTGAACTCCTGACTCAGATGATCCACCTGCCGCGGTTTCTTAAGCTAGTATAACTTTTATAATTTTATTGACATTTATTTGAAAAATACATGATTCTGTCTTATATTTATAGGTTACTGTTTTTCATTTTTCTCTTTAAAATATGTCTATGAATTGGGGACTTATCCAGGATTTTCCTGTTCTTCAGTTAGAGAACATAAAGTGCCTAGGTAGTTTATATAACATGGTGGTTCTTCTGGACTCTGGAACTTGACTGCTTGGGTTTGAATAATAACATTGCTGTTTCCCAGTGTTGTTATCTTGAGCCAAATATATAATCTGTCAGTGCTCGAGTTTTCTCACTTGAGAAATGAGAATGATAATAGTATTATCTACATTAGAGCTGTGAAGTTTATTTAGGTTAGTGCATAGTAAACCCTCAGTAATTGGTACTATTGATATTGTTATTGCCATCTAGTGACTGCGGATGAATCAAGAGTTAAGTAGTACTATAGCACCAGAGTCAAGAGGGACCCAGCCCTGTGAGTGCTTTCTAATATATATATTTTTTTTTTTGAAATGGAGTCTTGCTCTGTTGCCCAGGCTGGGGTGCAGTGGTATGATCTCTGCTCACTGTAGGCTCCACCTCCCGGGTTCATGCCATTCTCCTGCTTCAGCCTCCCGAGTAGCTGGGACTACAGGCGCTCGCTACCACGCCTGGCTAATTTTTTGTTTTTTTTAGTAGAGACGGGGTTTCACCATGTTAGCGAGGATGGTCTCAATCTCCTGACCTTGTGATCCACCCACCTCGGCCTCCCAAAGTGCTGAGATTATGGGCGTGAGCCACCGTGCCCGGCTGTATTCTTTTCTGTGTGTGTGCGTCTGTGTGTGTGTGTGTGTGTGTGTGTGTGTGTATGAATGTATGAATGTATGATATATAGCAGAATTAATGGATTTTATTATTCAAATTTTTCTGTTGCAGTCTGTATTATATCTTTTTCTTAGTGAATTACATTAAGAACTACTAGCAAATAAGTTTCATATTCTGTAATCATTAATAAGATACTATTTTTAATGCTTAGTTTTATCTGCAATAAACTGATGAGTATTTTTTAACATATATGAAATGTAGAATTGTATCACTGTATACACTGAGATATCAGTATTCATTTTTTTGGCTTACAGTCACAAAATTCTGAATCATAAATCTGTAAAAATGTATAGCTGGAAATGTTCTGTTCTATAGGCCTCTAAATATGCAGCTACACGATTTTAGTAATGTTATACAAACGCTGGGGGTTGAGTTTCATTAGTAGGAAGAACAGAGATTTTTAATGCATTGCATTACCTCACTTTCAGTCCTATTAGTCTCTGGATGGAGTAAACTGAAAATAGCATGCAGTCTTGTCATACCAGTGTGTGACTCTATAGGAAAGGCAAGCAATGGTTACAATTTATCTAAATAAACTCATGACAAGAACATTTGAATTCTTCATATGGTTAAGTTCTTTAAAGGCTCTTTTGTAATTCAGTTTTGCTATAGGAACTGTTAACACAATTAAGGTTTGTTTTTTTTTTTAATGTGCTATATTTTTTGTCGCTCATCTAACTTTATTTTTTCGTTGATACATAGTATTTTGTACATGTCTGTGGGGATACTTGTGATATTTTTTACATGCATAGAATGTGTAACGATCAAGTCACAGTATTTGGGAGTTATCCCATCACCTTGAGCATTTATCATTTCTTCTGGCTATTTTGGTTTTGGTTTTGGGTTTGGGTTTTTTTGGTTTTTTTTGTTTTTTTTTTTTGGAGACGGGGCCTCTCTTGCCCAGACTGGAATGCAGCGATGCGATCACAGCTCATTGTAGCCTTGACCATTTGAGATTAAGTGATCTTCCCACCTCACCCTCCTGAGTAGCTGGAACCCCAGGCTTGCACCACCACACACAGTTAATTATATGTAGAAAACGGGGTCTCACTATGTTTTCTGAGCTGGTCTTGAACTCCTGGGCTCCAGTGACCCTCCCACCTTGGCCTCCCAAAGTGCTAGGATTATAAGTATGAGCCACCGTGCCTGGCCTCTTCTAGCTGTTTTGAAATATACAATATATTGTTGTTAACTGTAGTCACCTTAGTCTGCTGTCAAACCTTAGAACTTACTTCTTTCATGTAATTGTGTGTTTGTACCCATTAACTATGCCTTTAAAAAAAGAAGACTTCTGTGTAGGCAGATTCGTATGATTTATTTTTGAAAATGTGAAGTTTTATGTTACTAATCTTGTTAATAAAAGAAACTAAAATTTATTGAATATTTACCGTATTTTGGCATCATACTGTGAACTTTACATGCATTATCTTATTTATTTATTTATTTATTTTTTATTTTTTATTTTTATTTATTTATTTTTTTTTTGTGAGACGGAGTCTCGCTCTGTCGCCCAGGCTGGAGTGCAGTGGCACGATCTCAGCTCGCTGCAAGCTCCGCCTCCCGGGTTCACGCCATTCTCCTGCCTCAGCCTCCAAGTAGCTGGGACTACAGACGCCGCCACCTCACCTGGCTAGTTTTTTGTATTTTTAGTAGAGACGGGGTTTCACCGTGTTAGCCAGGATGGTCTCGATCTCCTGAGCTCGTGATCCACCCGCCTCGGCCTCCCAAAGTGCTGGGATTACAGGCGTGAGCCACTGCGCCCGGCTGTATTATCTTACTTAAATCTCAAACTTCTCTGATGTGTCTTCATCATTTAGTAGATGGAGAAGCTAGAGCTCAAGTAAGATTAACCTCTTGCCCAGAGTCAGGCTGTTCACTTCTATGGGTAAAATCCAAACTGTGTTCTTCTAAGAGTACCTCCCATGCTTTTAACCTTTGAGGTTCTTTCAGTACTAAGTAATTAATCATCTTGTATATTTGCATATAGAACCATTCTAATTAGTAATCTCAATTTCTTAAATTTTATAGGGTAGAAAGAATGTAATTTTGTTGTTGTTGTTGTTTTTTGTTTTTTGAGACAGAGTCTCACCCTGTCACCCAGGCTGGAGTGCAGTGGTGTGATCTCAGCTCACTGGAATCTCCATCTCCCAAGTTCAAGTGATTCTACTGCCTCAGCCTCCCAAGTAGCTGGGATTACAAGAGCGTGCCACCACACCCAGCTAATTTTTTTATTTTTAGTAGAGATAGGGTTTCACCATGTTGGTCAGGCTGGTCTTGAACACCTGACCTCAGGTGATCTGCCCGCCTTTGCCGCCCAAAGTGCTGAGATAACAGGCATGAGTGACCATGCCTGTACTAAGCATGTTTATAGTAGAAATAGAGAGAAAGAATTTACAAAAAGTAAATCGTAATGTATACAGTTGGTATATATGTCATGTGGTTTTCAGTTGTTGATAGTTTTTTATGTAAGGCTTATTTAAAGATGGGAGGGAGATAGGAATGATGAAATGGTAAGATAGAAATGCCAAGATAGAGGAAGTAAAAGATAGTCTACGCTTCTGGATTTTTTTAAGGGTTAGATAGAATGTATAGAGGATATAATCAAATAAAAAGAACCAATGGAGAAAGCATATTATGTTTGACCAGAGCAGAGGAAGCTAGCATATT
Organism: Colobus angolensis palliatus; assembly: GCF_000951035.1. NCBI lineage: Eukaryota > Metazoa > Chordata > Mammalia > Primates > Cercopithecidae > Colobus > Colobus angolensis. Next base: position 6,664,979 of record NW_012119487.1, on the reverse strand, counting down.
GATTTTGGGTTACAAAGGCAAGATTATTATTATTTTACCATTTATTTTATTATTTTGATAGTTTTGTTTTTCACATGAGGTTTGATTATAGTATTTTGAAGCTGGGAGGGACTCGAGATAATATATAAATAGCTAGCCTTCATGACCTCGTTTTTATAGATGAGGAATCTTGAGTGATTGATTATAAGGTAACTATCCAAGAACACATAGCTTTTTAATGACATAGCAGGGTCTGTTAACCATAGATTTTGATTGCATGCTTGTGCTCTTTTCCCAATAGTGTAAATTTTCTTTTCCTTAAAGTTCCCCAAACCTGATTAACCTATCTGAAAATGAAATATAAACAAGTAAATCTATATAGACACCTGCCTTGTGATTATCCCCTGTTGACATTATTTCTTGGTTTGTATGTTTGAGGTGTTGAGTTGAAGTGGTAAATTGCTTAAATATTTGCTAATATGTCGTGGGTTGTCTATTTGATGTTTAATGATTGGCAATAAATGTTTTCTTTGCTTAGAAATTAGAAATACTGGGCTTATGTTTGATATACTTTAGATTTAGTTTTTCAGTTGTTAAAATTACGTAAATACTGAAATCACATTTTTCTCTCTTCATTTTGCAGTAGTATTATTGATTCCACAGAATACAGCCAACCTCCAGGTTTCAGTGGCAGTTCTCAGGTAAACGATATCTTTGTTTTAATGATACCACAAGTATAATTGTCTGAGTTATAAAGTCATAGATTAGTTTACTAAAGTGTCCTGTCACAAAGACCACCATTTTGAATGCAGTGGTGTTGATTAGCACTTGAATAGCGCTTATGCATAATGGCAGAATCAAATATTAATATTTGCTTTTTCAATGATAACTTAAGTTTATTTTCTTCACCAAATTGTGATGGAACAAATCTAAAGGGTTTTGCTTTGTTTTTGTTTTTTTGAGACACTCTGTCACGCAGGCTGGAATGCTGTAGCCTCGACCTCCTAGGCTCAAGCAATCCTCCTACCTCAGCCTCTCAAGTAACTGGGTCTGTGGGAGTGCACCACCATGCCCAGCTAATTTTTGTACTTATTGTAGAGATGGGGTTTCACCATGTTGTCCAGACTGGTCTCAAACTCCTGGACTCAAGTGATCTGTCTGCCTCACCCTCCCAGAGTGGTAGGATTGCGGGTGTAAGCCACTATCCCTGGCAGTTTTTTAACACTTACTGTTAATTTCAGAACCTGAGAGGAAGGAAATACTTTAGGAAAAAAAAAATGCATAATCAGGACATAGTTTATCTTAGAGATATGAAAATTATAAATCTGTCATTGAATTATGCTTCACTATGTTGAAACTTAAACCTTTTCCATGGAATAAAGACTATAGTCTTGAGTAAAATAGATATCAGCTTTACCTCTTTTAATTAGCTGTATGATTATTTTGAACTTTACTCTCTTCATCTTTGACTTAGAGATACTGATATCTGTCAAGCTTATTTTTGAGGCCTAATACGCTTTTTTTAACTTTTTATTTTTATATTTTATTTTATATTTTTGAGACAGAGTCTCACTCTGTCTCCAGGCTGGAGTGCAGTGGCACCATCTCGGCTCACTGCATCCTCCACCTCCCGGGTTCAGGCGATTTTCCTGCTTCAGCCTCCCGAGTAGCTGGGACTACAGGCACGTGCCACCACACCCAGCTGATTTTTTGTAATTTTAGTAGAGACGGAGTTTCACCATGTTGGCCAGGATGGTCTCCATCTCTTGACCTTGTGATCCTCCCTTCTTGACCTCTCCAAGTGCTGGGATTACAGGCATGAGCCAGTGCGCCCAGGCATTTTTAATTTTTATTTTTGAGATGGAGTCTCGCTCTGTCACCCAGGCTGGAGTGCAGTGGCATGATTTTGGCTCACTACAACCTCTGCCTTCTGGGTTCAAGCGATTCTCCAGCCTCAGCCTCCCGAGTGGCTGGGACTACAGGCGTGCACCACTGCATCCGGCTAATTTTTGTATTTTTAGTAGAGGGGGGGGTTTCACCATGTTGGCCAGGCGGGTCTCGAACTCCTGATCTCAGGTGATCTGCCCACCTCGGCCTCCCAGAGTCCTGGGATTCCAGTAATGAGCCACTGCTCCTGGCTGCGTTTTTAAACTTTTTATATTGAAATAAGTTTTGACTTAGAGAAAAATTACAAAAATACTACAAAGAATTCCTTTATAGTTTGCATCCAGATTATCTAAACACTTAACATTTATCACATTAGTTTTATCATTCTCATTCAGCCTTTCTTTTACATACATACATACAATTTCTTTTCTGGATTGTTTGAGTAAGGTACACACACATGTTTCTTTACCCTTAAATACTTCAGCATATATTTCCTTAGGAACAAGGATATTGTCTTATGTAATCACAATATAACTTTAAAATTCAGGCAGTTAATATCGATACAATATTATTTCTAAATTCTAGATTTTCAGATTTTAAGAATTACCCTAATATTGCCTGGGCAACATGGTGAGACCCCACCTCTACAAAAAATAAAAAAAATTAGTTGGGTATGGTGGCATGTGCTTGTGGTTTCAGCTACTCAGGAGGCTAAGGTGGGAGGATACCTTGAACCCAGGAGGCCATGGTTACAGTGAGCTGAGATCACGCCAGTATACTCCAGCCTGGGTGACAGAGTCAGACCCTGTCTCCCCGCCACCCCATCCCACCCCCCCAAAAAAAGAATTACCCTAATATCCTTTATAGTAAAACAAAAAACAGTGAGGTATTTTTAATGAACATTTATTTGTATATTCACTTTATTTAAAAAAATAGTATACCTATTTTTATCTAAGTGAACAGTAAATCCTTTTGGATTATATCACTTCTGTTTTACTTGTCTCCAAACTTGGATGACTACCTTGTTACTTTTATGATTAGTTTACGTGACTACTCTGTACATCATCCTGTATTATGTTCATGTACAATGCATACATTTGGCCTATTGTTTTTTTATACTGAGTTTGTAGATTGGTTTGTGTCTGTTTCTGAACAGCCATGAAAATACCAGATTCAATTATTTTTATAAGACATAATGGAATACATTAGGAGAAAATTTAAAGCCTTAAATTGAAATATACCATAGGAACTTGAGAGAGAATAGCAGTCCCTGTATCTGGAAACTGGCTTAGCATTTATAACTAGCCATTTATGTTCTCCTTTTGAACATAATTTCACAGAACATCAACATCAGACAAGGCTACTGTCTCTGACTGATGAAGCGAAACAAAAAGCAAGAGCACTCCATAAAGTTGTCTAGCCACATTTAAAAAACAAAGTCACTGTGCAAACTATAGAAAGAAAAAAAAAAAACAAACATACCCTGACCAATGTGAGTGATTTCTGCTTCTTTACCAGTTAAAACTGTAGCTTTCCTGTAGGCTTCTGTGCTCCTAGATAAGATTTGTCATTACGTAAGTTACTGAATTATAGAATCATTCCCGTTTGACAGTATCTAATCCACAGTGAAGCCCCACTTTCTTGAACCCTCCCACAAATTATTTAACAAGTGCCTTACTGAGCCATCTCTCACTTATTCATATTTATTGCAACTAGCAATAAATAAAACTTGTTTAACTACAGGTGTTTTTTTAATTGGTTTTTGGCTGGAGGACGTAGACCAAACTCTATATAGGGGAACAAGAAGAGGTTTCCACAGTTACCTTTTATATTAACATTGTTTTGGAAATTCTAGCAAATCCTATGAGCTAGAAAACAGTAGAAATTGACTCTGAATACAACCTTCAGAATGTGAGAAAATGTTTGCAGATCCCATCTGACAAGGGATTAATAACCAGAATATATAATGGAATCAAACAATTTGACTGCAAAAAAAATCCAATTTAAAAATTGACAGAAACTCTAAATAGACATTTTCGAAAGAAGATATACAAGTGGTCAATAGGTATATGAAAAAATGCTTATCATTAACCATCAGGGAAGTGAAAGTCAAAACCACAATGAGATACCGTCTCACCACAGTTAGAATGGTATTATCAAAAAGATAGAAGTAACAAATGTTAGAAAGGGCGTGGAGAAAGAGTGAATGCCCCTGTACTGTTGAGAATGTGAAGTAGTACAGCCATTATGAAAAAGAGTATGGAGGTTCCTCAGAAAACTAAAAATAGAACTGTCATATGTTCCAGCAACCCCATTGCTGGGTATATATCCAAAAAAAAGGAAATCGGTATGTTGAAGAGATATCTGCACTCCCATGTTTATTGCAGCACTATTTACAATAGTCAATATTTGGAATTGACCTTTAGGTGTCCATCAACAGATGAAAGGATAAAGAAAATGTGGTGTATATACATATTGGAATATTATTCAGCCATAAAAAAGAATGAAATCTTGTAATTTGCAGCAACATGGATGGAACTGGAGATCATTAAATTAAGTGAAGTAAGCCAGGAACCAAAAGACAATCAAACATCACATATTGTCAGTCTTAAATGGGAGCAAAAAAAAAAAAAAAAAGTGGATCTCATGGAGGCAGAGCATGGAATGGAGATAGTAGGCAGAGAAGGGAAAGGTATGGGGGGTGGGGATGGAGAGAAGTTGCTTAGTGGGTACAAAAATATAGTTAGTTTGGGTGAATGAGTTCTAGTATTTGATAATACAGTAGGGAAATTATAGTTAATACTTTATTGTATATTTCAGAATAGCTAGAAGAGAAGAATTGCAGTGTTTCCAACACAAGAAATGATAAATGAGATGATAGAAATCCCAGTTACCCTAATTGATTATTACATTGTATTTGTCTATCGAAATAATACATGTACCCCCCACAGATGTGTACAACCATGATATAGCAACTTTTCTAAAAAGAAATTGGAGGAAAAAGAAAAACAATCAATCTTTTTTTTGAAATATTTTGGAGTAGCACTTACTTTTATGTGGTGAAGGAGACTTTTGGTTTGAGATAGTACTCTGAGACAGTGTGTTAATATCGTCGCATCCCCTCCCGCAAGAAATCCTGTTGCTGTATTGCTCTCCTCACACCTAAAACTTAGAAGAATTTGTAGATGATTAAAAGAGAAAATACGGAGTAAGAGCTGCCTAATCTGTGAGTCACTATATGCATGGTAAATGCATGCTTAAGGATTAAATAACAGGTCACCCAGGAGAATTCTTAGCATCTGTTAGAGGACTGGGTAGTTTTTGAGGAGGAAACCCTACTAGTATTGAGATGGAGCTGACATGATACATTGCACTGAAGGCCTTACCCTTCATTTCTAGCTGTGCTCCAAATAATAGCTAGACCTAAAATAAATTGACACAAGAACAATTGAAATAGTGGGTAGTCGAGTATAAGCCTGGCAAATGCAAACTAAAGAATACTGTAAAACTAAAATAACTCCAAAAGTATGAATAAAATAGGACAGTTTTTCCACATAAATAAAAGGTATATTTTCCAAAAGTAGTAAAATTTTGTATCACGAAAGACTGGAATTTATGTAAAGCAAAATCTGTTAGAAATTAAATAATTAGGGGCTGGGCGTGGTGGTTCACACCTGTAATTCCAGCACTTTGGGAGGCCAGGGCAGGCGGATTGCGAGGTCAAGAGATCGAAACCATCCAGGCCAAAATGGTGATACCCTGTCTCTACTAAAAATACAAAAAATTAGCTGGGCATGGTGGTGCGTGCCTGTAGTCCCAGCTACTCGGGAGGCTGAGGCAGGAGAATTCCTTTAACCCGGGAGGTAGTGGTTGTATTGAGCCGAGATTGCACCATTGCACTCCAGCCTGGCGACAGAGCAAGACTCCGTCTCAAAAAATAATAATAATAATTAGGTAGCATGTATTTTGCAGTTACTTTTCATAGGCAGTGTTTGAACTATTCATATGTATTAACTAACTTTCAGAACTACTCTGAGATAAATACTATTATTATTTTTATTTTTTGAGGCGAGGTCTCGCTCTGTTGCCCATGCTGGAGCGCAGTGGCACCATCTTGGCTTACTGCAACCTCCTCCACCTCCCGGGTTCAGGTGATTCTCCTGCGTCGGCCTCCTGAGTAGCTGGGACTACATACACACACCACCACACCCTGCTGATTTTTGTATTTTTAATAGAGACGGGGTTTCACCATGTTGGCCAGGATGGTCTCGATCTCTTGATCTCATGATCTGCCTGCCTCAGCCTCCCAAAGTGCCGGGATTGCAGATGTGAGCCTCTGTACCCTGCTGATAAATACTATTATTATTTTTTATTGAAAAGGAAACTGGAACACAGAGAAGTTATAGAGGTTGACTCAGTTAATATAGCTAGTAAGAGGAGGGAGCTGAGATTTAAACCCAGACATTATGGCTTCAGAGTCTTTGCTTTTAAATACTCATTTATTCAAGCAGCAGGTTTTGGGGGTTTTGTTGTTGTTGTCGTTTTTTTGTTTTTTGTTTTTTGTTTTAAACGTACCTGATATTTACGAGGCTCTGAGGATACCTCATTGGACAAAAGAAAAACAGATAGAAATCCCTGCTATAATGAAGTTTCCAATCTAGTTGGTTAGATACTTACAGCAAAAGTATAGATGACTCCTGAATGACCAGGATGTGAGGAAGCAGAGATATTTCTATGAATGTCCCTGGGAAAACTTTCTAGGCAGAGAACAAGAAGTAAATAATCCCTGAGGTGGAGAATGCCTTACATAGTTCAGAAGTCGTGTAGTTGGAGAGAAGTGAACAAGGGAGATAAAAATAGAAGATGAGGTAAAAGAACATAACAGGCTACATTTCACGTATGGCTTTCTTAGGCTATTAGAAGACTTTAGATTTTTTGAGTAAAATTAGTTAAGCATGATTTAGTAGGTACTTGTCTCCATACGTACTTTGCATCAAAGGATATATGTTATTTATTGTAATCCTTGGAGAATTTCAAAAAATTGATTGAATCTAAGACAAGATAAATAGTGTCATCTGCATTGTGTGACTTACAGCCTCAAATAAACAAACAGAGACAGTCTAGAAAAGAGTAAATGAAGACTCCTCTGAGTACCTGTGTGTTAAAAAATCAGTGCATTCAAAAAATACTGCTAGTGGAAATATTGTTTGTCAGAAATTTCTGAAATGTGGTCAGAATTGTACTAAACATTCATAGTCTTGAATGCTTTCATTTTTAGATAAGAATAAAAATAAATGAGATTATTATTTACCCAAGAGGCTACATTATCACTAGATGATAAATATAGAAAGACCAAAAAAAAGCCTGTATACAACATAAGTTGAAATTAGCTATTATCATGATACTGAGTACATTATAATAAGACAGTGTTGATGCATACTAATCAAAATCACATTCTTAATGAAATGTAATTTTAAAGATTATAAAATATTAAAAAATAGTTCAGATCAATTTTAGAACAATTTGGATAGACCAGTAACCATAATTACTAATTTAGTTAGATTCCAATTTAAAATAAATCCCAGTAGTTTTTTTTAAGGGTGTGTAGAATGTGGCCAATTAACGTTAAACTTCATTAGTAGAATGAATTATTCAGAGGTTAATGATGAATTTACCTCATCAACTATTAAAATGTACTCTAAGACTGCTATAACAAAAGAAGCAGAATAAAAATTTAAAATCTACCTAAAAGTAATTATTTAGTCTGTGATAAAGGTGGTCATGTAGATCAGTGGTGGTGAAAGGAGAGATTAAATGCATGGTGTTGGGACAAATGGGAAACTCTTTGAAGGAAATTTAGCTTGTTTTCACTTACTGAAAGAGTTTAGATCAGCTAAACAACAATTGAAACAACAATAAAACTATAGAAATTAAGAAGGAAATCTACCCTACATATAAGAAAGCACCACAAACAAAATTTAAACCCAAATTGGGAAAGGTGTCATAATTAGGGCAAGTAAATGGCTTAATTGCTTCAAAATATTAAAAGCTTTGATTTTTTTTTTTTTTTTTTGAGATGGAGTCTCACTCTGTCTCCAGGCTGGAGTGCAGTGGCGTGATCTCAGCTCACTGCAGCCTTCACTTCCCAGGTTTAAGCAGTTCTCCAGCCTCAGCCTCCTGAGTAGCTGAGACTACAGGTGCGCACCACCACACCCAGCTAATTTTTGTATTTTTAGTAGAGACAGGATTTCACCATGTTGAACAGGATGGTCTCGATCTCTTGTCCTCGTGATCTGCCTGCCTTGGCCTCTCAAAGTGCTGGGATTACAGGCGTGAGCCATCGTGCCCGGCCAATTTTATCTTTTTAATAAAAGCTCCAAATAGGGTAAGAAGATGGTGCAGGACATCAATATTTTTAAAAGACAAAAATTCACACATTCAGCTTACATGAAATAATACTCAATTTTGCAAATAAATAATAGCAAAATATAGAATAATACAGGGTACTAAAGAAATCATCTGATAGTTATGGGTAAAATCAAAGGAATGTTCCAAAATGGGAAATACTCTTACTTGCAGTGAGTGTATGTGCTCGAGCATGTGCCTATTGGGGAAGGGTAGGTGGAGGAAGGGAGAGTGGTAATTGAGTTGATAGTCTTCCAGGAAGATAATTTGGCAGTATATACATATGATCAATGCTAAAATAGTTTGATTTGCTAATTATTCACAAAGAAATTTATTTTAAGGAATGATTCTAAGTACTATGTAAAGATTATATACCGGTATTAATCATATGTGTGTGAAAATTCTGGAAAAATAAACATACCTAGCCATAGTAGTTGCAGAAATAGTGCTCAACTATAGGATGGATTACTTTACTGCTCTTAAAAATACTATTTAGTAGTTGAAATTGAATGGAAAAATAATACATATATATAACAATATAATATATATGTATATAATAATATATGTATATAATAACAATATAATGTAAGTGAAGCCAGAAATGTATGAACTTTATAGAGTTATATTTCTGAACTTTTGTAATTGCCTATTGATTTTACTTCAGAGTTGTTATATAACCATAGAACAATTAGCAAAATTAGAAAATTAATGTTGATATATCTGAGAAAACTTTAAATTTTTAATTTTAAATTTTTTACAATTTAAATTTCAGCAATGTATTCACTAATGTCCTTTATAGAAAAAAAAATTCTGGTCCAGGACCATTCTGAATGACTTGTTGCATTTATTTGTCATGTCTCTTTAATCTCCTCTAAATTGGTACAGTTTTTCAGTTTATGACATCAACATTTTTGAAGAGTATAAGTTATTTATTTTATAGGATGTTCCTCAGTTTGAATTTGTCTTGTGTTTCTTTATGCCTAAGATTCAGATTATCTGTTTTCATCAGGAATACTATAGTAGTCCTATTTTGTCATCCTTAGTTTGTCATATCTGGAGGCATATGATATCTATTTGTCTCAGTGTCTCAGTGCTGGTGATGTTAACTTTGATCACTTGATTAAGATGGTGGCTGCCATATTTCACTGCTGTAAAGTTACCATATTCTTCCCTTTGAGCCTCCATTATTATATCTTATAATAATAATCATTGGTATGTTAGTTGTCCAAATGATGATTTTCTGAGTTTTTATATCTTCCACATTTATTAGTTAGTCCTTCTGTTTGTTTATATCATTGTGGGATCCTGGGTCATTAATATATATATCCTGTTATTAATTTTGAAACTCAAGTCATCTTATATTTGGCTAGTTGGAGCTCCTTCAGACTGATTTCTGTATCCTTTTGACATATTTCTGTCATTCTTTATAAGTACTTTCGTAGACAATAATGTTCCAGCTTCATTCCATACTGGCATTGCCCCAGTCCTGGAATCAGTCTTGTATCCAAGAAACCTCTTTTCTTTTAGTGGAGAAATATATTTTAAAACCAAAAATCTTAAGTACGCTCATTGTTCTTGGAGTATCATTGCTCGCAAGCTTTCTCAGTGGACAGAGCTAGGAAATATATGTATTTGTATGTATTAATATATATTGTTATATATTTACACCCATAATATATAAGCATTAGTTGCATATTAATCACTGTGTTTGATTACTGAAGGACTCCCAGGAATCAGACAGTTTATATTTCTGGAACAGTGTGATTACAGGCAATACAGCCCAGCAGCAATAGTGTATTTATTGAAAGGGATCTAGAGAATTCAGTCATAATATTCTTTGTCCTTCCACTGCTAGGTTGCACAGGAATTGCTTTGTTACCACGTTTAGAATCACTACTGGCTTGGGTTTGAAGCACCTGAGTACCAGGAGATCCAAGGTCTGCTTTTGGTTGGAGTCTCTGATGTTGAGCTAGTCATGTAACCATTCAGTGGATTCACCTTGCCTACTGCCTAGATAGAGTCAATTTATCAAGACAGGAATTGTGATAAAGTGTAATTCACCCAGAGCCAGCTGTGCTGGTACTCTAATCGGTCTCCCCGAGCATTTGGGGATAAGAATTTTTAAGGACAACTTGGTGGGTTGGGGGAAGCCAGTGAGCCAGGAGTGCCTGATTGGTTAGATAGGAGATGATATCATAGGGAATTAAAGTTGTCCTCTTGTACTGGGCCAGTTCTGGGTAGGGGGTACAAGATCAGATGGGCCAGTTAATCAATCTGAGTAGTGCCAGCTGATCCATCAAGTGCAGCAGGGTCTGCAAAGTATCTCAAGCACTGATCTTAAGAGCAGTTTAGGGAAGGTCAGAATCTTGTAGCCTCCAGCTGCGTAACTTCTAAACCATAATTTCTAATCTTGTGGCCAGTGTTAGTTGTCTAGTCGCCGGCAAGAAGGAGGTTTGTTTTTGGGAAAGTGCTGTTATGGTCTTTGTTTTAAACTGCAACCTGTAAATTGGCTGGGTGAAATGCTTACACCTGTAATCCCAGCACTTTGGGAGGTCAAGGTGGATGGATTACCTGAGGTCAAGAGTTCAAGACCAGCGTGGCCAACATGGAGAAACCTCATCTCTACAAAAAATACAAAAATTAGCAGGGTGTGGTGATGTATGCCTGTAATCTCAGCTACTCAGGATGCTGAGGCAGGAGAATCACTTGAATCCATAAGGCAGAGGCTGCAGTGAGCTGAGCTCGTGCCACTGCAGTCCAGCCTGGGCAGCAGAGCGAGACTCCGTCTCAAAAAAACAAAACAAAACAAAACAAAAGACAACAAACCTATAAAGTAAGTTCCTCCCAAAGTTAGTTAAGCCTGTGCCCAGTAATGAACAAGGACAACTTGGAGGAAGCAAGATGGAGTCAGTTAGGTTAAATCTCTTTCCCTGTCTTAGTCATAATTTTGCAAAGGTGGTTTCAGTCACTTAGATGTGTACATTTTGGTTATGTAACCAGCTTTAACAAACACTACTGAAACCAGGTACAAATCATGCAAATCATGAATTCAATCATTATTACTAAGCAATGCTGACCAACTGATGCGTTCTGCTCCAAAACAACTCACTGACTCATGATTACAGAAAATTATTTTATCTTTAGTTAATGTATTCTATAGTGTAGGCAAGGGTCGGTCCTCTGGAGAGAACTAGGTGGTCAGTCCATACAAGCTGAGGTCAGGCCATGCTATTCTAGCATCTCTAGAGTTCATTTTAGCATTTGTCCTTTCTATATTTATAATTTCCTCTTCTGATGGAAACCTAACTTTCATGAACAAAATACATTTACTTATTTGCATAGTCGTAGAATATATATACAAAAGATAGCATGAAAATTGCTGAGAAAACAAATCTAACTAGAGATATTTCTTTGAAATTCCGTTTGTCTTTAGCCTGAGAATATATACTGAAAATATAGTATATTCAAAGGTTATTTAGATTTGTTTAATTTTTTTTCAATTTTACTTGTGACATTTCTTTAAAATACTTTCATTTACTTCTATTTGTATTTTACCCCACTTTCCATCCTTATATATATCCTTTTTGAATATGTAAAATATTAACCTGATTCTAAAAATCAGAGCTGTATAAAAAGTTATAATCAATAACTGCTACCCTTTCAACCCTTCTACCAATTTCCCTACCTCCATGTTTTCCACTCCGTTTCTACTTTACCCTCTATAGTTCACCAGTTTTATTAGTCAGATTTACAGATGCATATGCACATTTTCTTATTTTTGCTGTCTTTCACAAAGGGTAGCTTTCTAGTAATCTTTTTCTGTACTTTGCTTTGTTTGACAATTTATGAGGAAAGTAACTCTATAGAAGTTCATAGAAGTCCTCCTCATTCTTTTTTACAGCTGCATGAAACTTCTTCATGTGGTTGTACCATAATTTATTTAATCACTTTGTTATATAATGACAAGTAGGTAGTTTCCATTATTTTGAAATTACAGCCAGTACAGCAGTGACTAAGTTGTGCCTGTGTATTTTCATATTATTGGAGGTATACCTTCAGTGTAAATACCTAGAAGTGGGATTGCTGGGTCAAAGGTATGGATGGATAGTACCAAATAAACCACCCCCCAAAAGCAGTTTGTATCTTCACCAACAACTTGTAAATATGTCTGTTTTCCCCACAGCATCTCGAATGTAATGACTTCTTATAGTTTTTAATTTTTGCCAGTATATTAGGCGAGAAATGTATCTTAAAATAGTTTTGTGTTTCTTTAATTATGACTGAGATTGACTATGTTTTCATATGTTTACTGGTTTACTAATATACTTACTAGTGAGTAGCACACTCGTATCTTTAGCTGACAGACCGTTTTCTTCTATTAGATGCTTGACTTTTTTGTTTCAATTTATGAGACTTTGTTATATTAGGAATACTAGTCTGTTACCTATGACCTGTGTTGCCTATAGTTTCTTCCGATTTTGTGTTTTTTTATTTAACCATTCAAAAGTTTTTAGTTAAAATTATCAATTTTTAAAAATTACATCTAGATCTTTGAATCATGGTTAAAAGCTTCTCCCTACAACCAGGATGTAGAGAAACCCATTCTTTCTTAAAATACTTCTCATCTTTATTTTTTTACATTTAAATTCTCCATCTGTTAGGAGTTTATTCTAGTGTATGTTTTGAAATGTGGATTTAGTGTCATCCATCCAAATGGCTAGCCATGTGCCCCAGCCCTATTTTAAAAAGTTCATCTATCTGCTGGTCTGTTTCTGGGAAGTCTGTATTGTTATCACCTCTTTATTGTAGAGGCTTTATGATATGTTTTAATGTCTGATATTTCTTTTCTTCCCCTTTCTTAGCTTGTCTTTTTCATTGTTTTGCAGAATATTTCTTCCTGTTTGTTTTTTCATAGGAACTTTAGTATCAGTTTATCTAGCTTCATAAAAAAGCTTCTTAGGATTTTTTATTGAAACTGCCTTTATGTTATCAATTATCTTAGGAAGAATTGACATCTTTATGATACTGATTTTAACTCTAGGCTTTGCTTATATTTTTCATAAGTTTATTTCTAAGCATTTTTTTAAAGCTGAAATTTTGTTTTTAAAAGTAAATTTTAAAATTAAACTTTTAATTTTGAGATATTAATAATTACAGAGTTATATGCAGTTATAAGAAATCTGAAATCTAAAAATCCAGAATTTGAAATGTTCCAAGATTTGAAACTTTTTGAACTGCGATATGATGCCCAAAAGAAGTGCTAATTGGGGCATTTTGGACTTTGGATTTTCAGATTGGGGGTGCTTAGTTGGTAAATACAATGCAAATATTCCAAGGTAGGGAGGAGGAGAATGGTTTGCAGAGCTTCCATGCCCTCTCTGGGCGTGCATGCTCTCCTGATCCTCCTAGACCTCAGTGTGTTCACCATCCTGGAAACTCATTCAATCTTACTGTTCAAGAGCTTTATGGAGTTTTATAGAGTTTAATCTCCAGGCCTCAGCCATTTCCTGGAGGTCGGTGTGTGTGCAAAAGTTCCAACTCTCTAATTACTTGGTGGTCTTTTGACCAGCCTTATCCTGAGGTTTTGTAGGTGTCCCACCCTAAGTCACTTCACTAAATTCAGGTATGATCAAAATGAACTTGCTATGAATAACAAAAGATGCTGATATTACTCAGGAAACTCCAAGGATTTTAGGAACTGTGTGTGAGGAACTGTAACTGCCTAGTGGGTTCTCCTTCCCCACTGCCTAGACAGAACCGATTTATCAAGACGGGGGGGAATTGCAATAGAGAAGGAGTAATTCACACAGAGCCAGCTATGCTTAAGATCAGAGTTTTATTAGTCAAATCAGTCTCCCCAAGCATTTGGGGATCAGAGATTTTAAGGATAATTTGGTGGGTGGGGGAAGTCCAGTGAGTCAAGAGTGCTGATTAGTGGGGTCAGAGATGAAATCATGGGGAATTGACTCCACTGAGTCAGTTCCTGGGCCAGGGCCACAAGATCGGATGAGCCAGTTAATCTATCTGGGTGGTGCCAGCTGATCCATCAAGTGCTGGGTCTGCAAAGTATCTCAAGCACTGATCTTAGGAACAGTTTAAGGAGGGTCAGAATCTTGTAGCCTCCAGCTGCATGACTCCTAAACCTTAATTTCTAATCTTGTGGCTAATTTGTTAGTCCTACAAAGAATGTCTAGTCCCCAGGCAAGAAGGAGGTTTGTTTTGGGAAAGGGCTGTTTCCCTGTTTGTTTTAAGCTATAAAGTAAGTTCTTCCCAAAGTTAGTTCAGTCTATGCCCAGGAATGAACAAGGACAGCTTGGAGGTTAGAAGCAAGGTGGTTGGTTAGGTCAGATCTCTTTCACTGTCTTAGCTGTAATTTTGCAGTGGCAGTTTCAGAACTTTGTACAGAAACCAAGTATATTTCTTAGACCACATTTCCTTTTCATGTGTGTAGTGATATTGTTGCAAAACTTTCTCCTTAGTTCAGCTAAAACCAGGCTCTCATCACGTGACCAGGAAAAATTAGGCTTGCAGGCACATACAAGGGTGAGGAAAATGTAATTTATTGGGCGAAAAGGAAAAAGGGAAAAATAACTCTCAGCAAAGTGAGGCAGAATCCTGCTAGCAGATTTCTTGCCTCACAGATTGAATCCCAGGTCACCACCCAGGCACAGGAGAGGCCAGGCTCCTCCCTGCTGCAAATGACAAACTTTCTGAGGTCCCACGCCATCCTCTCAGTGTGCAGGTGGACATTATTCAGAAAGAATTAGCTGGGAAAGGGTATGCTTCATCCAGGATAGGCTGTCTGGTTTTTCAGCCTTCAGGCTGTTCTAGGCTTGAAAGGAGGGGTTTTTGCCTGGGGACCCTACCCTACTGTCTCTATCATTTTCTCCTCTGAAGTATATCTAACTGCCATAAAGATAAGGATAAGGAGGAAGGTTAATCTTAACTGCTTTCTGCTGACAGGGTGTGCTGTTTTGGGAAAATGGCAGTCAGATCTCCCTGAGAGGACTATCTGAGGGTCCTGGCAAAAGGGGCCATTGTCCAAGGCTCCGGCTGCGTGACCATTTGGGGCCTAAAGGCAAGAAGAGACAAACTGGGTTATTAGAAAACATGTATCAAAACAAAGTAAGGGGGGAGAGGGTGAGGACAGCTCAAAAATCTGGAGATCTTTTACTAGTTAGTGCAGGGAGATGGGGACAGAAGCCTGACTAGTAAAACCAACTTTTACCCTTTTGCTGGCGTGTTGGGCTTCTGGGTTCCCTTCCCCTGAGCCCAATCCTAAGCCAACCAGTTTAAGGTTTGGGAAATTAACTTTTCCCTGTTTGGAGGATGCATCCAAGGGGAGTGTCCCATAGTACAAACACACAATTACTTATCAGTCAAGAGAGGACAGAGGAGGAGAAAAGAAAAAGAAGGCTTGCTTTTTTTTTCAAAGGAGTCCCAGGGGTTCAGGATGGACTCAAAAGGGTTACAGACTGAAGATGAATGGCTACTCATCTAGAAAGAAAGGAGCAAGGTGCCCCAGGTTCCCTTTTCTTCCTAGCAAATACCTGGGGTATTTTGAGGTAGGGAGAGTGAGATGTTCCTCTTTCTTTCCTCTGTCCTTGGATCCCAGGTCCCAGCGACCACGACAGGGTGCCACCCATGGGTGTCAAAGTGGCTTTCACTGATGTTAACGGGGGGAGGGGCATGCTACGGGGTGGGAGTATTCACTCTTACCCATGTACACCATATCTTCCCTGCTGTCAGTAGTCTTTGAATTCCCTGGACCTTATTTATGCCATGGATAGTAGCATGACCTTTATGCAATGGGAATCTTGGTTTAATCAGTAAGAAATTAGTCATGCTCACCTATGCTGTTCCTTTTTAAATTCTGTTATCATCTGCCTCTGGATCCATCAGATCCAGTTTTCTTTCCTATGGCTTTGACCTAAAGCTTGGAATTGAGTTTGAGACAAAAATGTGTCTTAGGGAGCGGGGAGTGTTGCATGGATTCCTTTTCTTAAGCTGAATGCTAAGGTGAAGCTGTGGAATTGAGTCCTCCTCCAACGAGGGAGAAAAGGATGTCTTATGACACCCCAGATAACTGATAGCTATAGTTATGCCTGCTAAGATTTGGGTGCATAGTTCTTGTCTTTGGTTAGCTCCCTTGTTCTTAGTTTCCTAAAAAGGAATCCTTGGGCATCCTATTTATTCCCATCACACAGCAGAACAGTTGCTCAGAACTAGAATATTGATCCAGATTTCTATATTACCCATCCCTTTTGTTTTTTTTTTTTTCTTTTTTTTTTTGAGCTGCAGCTGGAAACTACTGGTTGGTTCACCAGAACAAGCAGGGTTAGTCTAAAATGTAGGCAAAAACTTAAAAATAACTAAGGAGTTTAGAATTTAATGACAAATGTATGATAAGTCTTGAAACATAATTTATCTCTCTCCAGTCCCCTTTTTTTTTTGAGACAAAGTCTCACTCTTGTCCCCAGGCTGGAGTACAACAGCGCTATCTTGGCTCACTGCAACCTCCGCCTCTTGGGTACAAGCGATTCTCCTGCCTTAGCTTCCCAAGTAGCTGGGATTGCAGGTGCCTGCCTCCGCACCTGGGTAATTTTTGTATTTTTAGTAAAGATGGGGTTTCATCATGTTGGCCAGGCTAGTCTCGAACTCCTGACCTCAGGTGATCCGCCTGCCTCAGCCTCCCTAAGTGCTGGGTTTACAGGCATGAGCCACCACACCCAGCTAGTCCTTATTTTTGTTAAAAAACAAATCTTGATAGGATTGAGTTGTTCACAAAATAGACTTTAGTCTTATACTTGGCCTGATTATTTGTGTAAAGTGCAGCGAGCTTAATTATTTTTACATCGGCCTTTTAGATTGGCTTGGATGGAACTCTGTTCCACAAGAAATCCTGATAAGACCTTTTATAGCCGAGCCCAGCCATCAGTTTGTATCCTCAAATGCCTGTGAATTGGGTGATCCGGCCCTCTTAATGTCTCAAAATAAAGTTGGAGCTCCTGGGCCTGTCAGAAGGTGACATTCTTCACTTATCACAGATCAGGAACCCTGTAGTGGCTGTGTAGACAAGGCTATGAGGCCAGTTTTCCCAAGGGGCTTTTATTGGCTCTGCAAGTCAAGTTTAACTCCTTAAAGGGAAGCATACCCTTCAAGTTAAGCCTTGGTAAAACAGCATTTCTCCAGTTGCATCCTGTTGCAAAAGAAAATGGATTCTTATTTCACTGATGTAAACAACTATATTGCCATAAGTTAAGAACACTTACAACTAGTTTCCAAATTCTGAAGAAGCCAGGCGGGGGCGGGGAGAGACAAATATGCTTCAAATTTTGTTCACAGAAATGTACCATACTCAATTATTAGAGGCTGTAAATAGTTCAGAATAAGTTTCCTTGGCTCTGAAAAAACAAAACAAGGATCAGCAATATTGCAAACGAAAGTCAAAAAGATTGCCTCAGTTTTCTGAGTTCAGTTCATTTAGTTAACTCTTATTTTACTTGATATTCATGAATATTTTAGCTCTTCATGAGTCCTGCATGTTTTTCCTGTATTGTAATGTTACAATCTCCAACGTTATTAGAAATCTGTATTTGAGAGTGCCTGTTAGAGTCGTATAGCTTGTTATAAGCCATTTTTTTAAAAAAGGATCAAAACAAGACAGCAATTATCTGTGAAAAACAAAATATCCAGGGTAGTTACAGTTAGAAACACAATTGACAGAGTAGTTCAATTATCTCTGTGGTTTACAGTAGCTTAACATGACAACCTTAATTACGACAGATAACATATACTTTAGACATTAGAATTTTTGGAATCCCATACAATTTTGAAACATATATTAGTAGTCACCAAAATAAAACCTAAAGAAGATTGAACACCATTTTGGCAATCTCATGTAAGTAAACATGTTCTGTTTACCTCTCTTTTGGATACTCCAGGGACTCACTGCAGCATCCAAAAGCTGGGCGTCAGGAAAGACAATTTCAAAACTGAAGTTTGATTTTGGGAAGCCTGTTAAATATGTTAGAGGTTTAAAACTCTTGATGTTATGAAATAGAATTGCAGATTATTCCAGATAAGGTATTTATTTTGCCAAAATGATGACTCAGAAATCTGAAAAACAAAAACCTTTTATAACCTTTTACAAATTTTCCTAAAGAGCAGATTAGTTCCTTAAGAGTATGTTTTTCTGCTTTTATTTTAATGCTTAGTTTACAGAAAAACCATATGCCTTTTTGAAGTTAGTATGTTAACACAGAATTTATTTTGGAAGATTAATTTTTATAATCCCTCCATCACTTGTTTGAACTTTTAGCTTTATCTTATCTAATTCAAAACAATCCTTAGACCCTAGGCAAAATTTTACATTTCCATGCCTTCTTATAATGTTTTATTAAAAACACATCATAACACACCTCACATGTAAATCTATTTCCAGTAGTTTCAATTACATATTATAATGGTAACTCTTAGCAATCTTAACTTTAATGTAAAACCTGGTAAGCTGTTTTAATTAATTGCTTGGTGCAGCCAAGGTTTGACTTCTTCCAGGATAATTAAGGGCATAGTGAGTTCCGTATGTCGCCAGGTTTTACCAAATGTGAAGCTGTCAAGTTAAATGGTTCTCATAAACCAAAAAAAGCAGGTTATAACCTTAAAGCATTTAGCAAACCTAATATCTGACCTATATAATTTAGTTTACCTATTTACATTTTAATGACATCTGCTTTTACCAATAATCTTGAAGGCTGTTTTTATTTCTCAAAGATTAAAGTCACATGAACTGAAAGGTACGACAGCTTTTATTTTCCTTTTAAAAAATATTTGATCAAAGCATTTATCTTCCTTTAGGCCAATTAATTAGAGCTTTTTTTTTTTTTTTTTTTTTGAGGTGGAGTTTCACTCTGTTTTCCAGGCTGGAGTGCAGCGGCACGATCACTGCAACCTCCGCTTCCTGGGTTCATGCGATTCTCCCACCTCAGCCTCCCTTGTAGCTGGGATTACAGGCATATGCCACCATATCTGGCTACTTTTTGTATTTTTAGTAGAGATGGGGTTTCCCCATGCTGGCCAGGTGGGTCTCAAACTCCTGACCTCAGGTGATTCATCCGCCTCAGCTTCCCAAAGTGCTAGGATTACAGGCTTCAGCTGCTGCACCCAGCCTATTAGAGCTGTTTTTTTATAGCCATCACATACACAATACATAAATAAGTACACAGATAGAAGAAAACGCAGTTGTCATAAGATCTTTCATTTGCCAATCTCCTAATTGGATTATTGGCCCCTGGGTGGAACCTTTAAGAGACAGGGCTAGGAAAACATTCAGTTTCTAAGGCCTAACAAACAGGCATAAATGAGGCAGAAACAGATTTTGAGAGAGATCTGTTTGCTTTTAATTACTGGTGTTCCATGAGAAAAAAAAGAGGTCCCCCTTCCTTCTCATGTGTGCATTGAGAGTGGCAAGGAAAAATGGAGAAAAATAATTCAGTTGGCTGAGAAAAAGACTTTTTCAACAAAACAAGGTCCAAGAAAAGAAAAACATAAAGACCTTATATATATGCCTACAACTTGGATATCTACTTTTAATTAAGCTGAGTGTTGTTTAAGAAAATTCTTTTAAATTCCCTATTACCTGACTTTAGCCATCCCAAGTGGCTAATATTTCTGACTTTCAGACTTTACTAAGGGCTCAAAGTAAAATCCAAGGCGGTTCGTGGAAGGGAAGAGAATCAACAAATAGCAAAGGCTGCACAGATTCCAAACCAGAAAGGACTCATTCCCTAAGCCAGGATTGAACACCAGGCCACAAATGTAAAATGGCAGAGGCAGAGCAAAACATTGCCTTGTGGTTATAGGTCTGGCTCCCAAGGAAGTAAAACAAGATGGAGGCAGCAGAGTTTGCTACTTACCATACAGAAAGTCATTTAAAGCAGACCAGATTGGCTACAGCTTAAGACCAACATCCTAAATCCTTTTTCATAGTTAAAACTTTACAGAGAATATAAACAGTGACAGTTGGGGTCTTGGCCTAGTAAAACATTTTCTAAAAAGAAAAAAGAAATCCTCTCACATAAAAGTTAACTGCTAATAGGTAGACAAAAAAAAAAAAAGTTCATAATGTAAGGGTAACCCTGGGGGAAGAACCTCTTAGTCTTATACAAATGGGTTCCTTTCCCTCTGTCTCAGACCAATGGTAGTCTGGCCAGTCAGCCACACAGGGCCCAGGCCCCCAAGGCCGCCTTGAGACCTGGGCAGTGGCTGTGCCTTATTCCCGTCCTGTATGGCCGTTGGACACTGCACACTCATGTGGCAGACATGGCCACACACCCAAACCAGGAGGTAAGGGGAGCAGGGAGCTGCCATTCACCTAACCATCCTGAGCCCAAGTCTGTGGCCATTGAAGTGGGTGTGGACCACCTTCAGTATTGTAAAAGAAAAGACAGGGGCCCTTACGGTCCTGAAAAAAAAGAAGAGGCATGCCGTAGGACCACAAGGCTCAAAAGCGAAAGTGAGAGGCTTTAGGTTCACATTTTACTCACCCTTCCTTTGGCCCCACACTGGGCAGCAAAAATGTTGCAGAACTTTCTCCTTAGTTCAGCTAAAACCAGGCTCTTGTCACACAACTAGGAAAGATTAGGCTTGTGGACACCTAGAAGGGTGAGGAAAGTGGAATTTATTGGGCAAAAAGGAAAAAAAAAAAAAATGCTCAGCAAAGCGAGAGAGAGTCCTTCTAGCAGGTAAAGCACAGTGCATACTTCCCATTTTGACGCAGAATAGTAAAAAGGTAATGCAAAGGCCTGGATATAATGCAGTTAATTTGTGTGGCCTTGTTAAGGGCATCCTTAAGTGAACTGATTCTTAGATTTTTATATGTTTTTTTAAAAAATTATGAATAGTAGTGAAGAACAGTATCTACCAGCCGGATTTGGTGCCATTGCCTTTATTTGTGCTAAGAGACCAGCAGTCTTATACTGATCTTTGCTTTTGTATCACAAGTACAAACATAAGCACAATGAAAATTGCAAAGAGTTTTTTTTTTTGAGACAGGGTCTTGCTCTCTCACCCTGGCTGGAGTGCTGTGGTAGGATCTCAGCTCACTGCAGCCACCCCCTGGGCTCAAGCCATCCTCCTACCTCACCCTCCCCAATAGCTGGGACTGCAGGTGTGCGCCACCATGTCCAGCTAATTTTTTGTGTGTTTTGTATAGAGACAGGGTTTTGCCTTGCTGCACAGGCTGGTCTGGATCTCCTGGATTCAAGCCATCTGCCTGACTTCCCAAAGAGTTGGGATTACAGGTGTGAGCCACCACACCAGGCCGCAAATAGCATCTTACATTTTTAAGAACAGCTTTGTCCTCCCAGATTCCTGAAAAGATCTTAGAGAGCCCCCAGTGGTCCTCAGCCACATTTTGGGGATCACACTATGATAACCACTATTCTGAATTGTGTACTTTTTTGCTTTAAAGCTAGTCATTAAATGTGCTTGTATGAAAATATGTGTATGGGGTTAATAATTTATAATTTTGTATGTATTCCTTGAACTTACAAAGTTTACTTATTGTGCAGATAATGATAGTTTTCCATGCAGTGTTAATTTATGAAATTAGTTTGAGAAAAAAGTATTTATAGATTGGAAAAATTTCAGGTTACAGTCAACCATACAGACACTTTTAGTTTCATTTAAAGTAGGAGTCTTCTCTTAGTGGAATTGACAGAGAAGTTTGCCATGGTAAGTTACTTCTTTGATTAGACAAGCATTGATTTCATTAGTCTTTTGAAGATCTCAGTGCTTTTGTACTTCACTATTTTATATTAAGTATATGAAATAGAATATTCAGTTTTGATTGCTGCTTTTCTGTTTTCATGTTAATTGCATTTATTGGGAATTAAAGTTGTTATATTTGTAAAGATTTTTCATAATTTACAGGCTGACCATAAGTTTTTTTTTGTATAATCATCTAATTTGCTCTTTTATCTTCATAGTATGCCTATTAACTTTCTAGCATTTATTTGAGGACTTTTCTTTTTTTTTTTTTTTTTTAACTTTTTCCAATGACCAAATAAGATAGGCTTCTGTTTTTGCTGTGGTGAAATTTAATTATCTTTGAGTTTGGTAGATGTGATCGTTTTTCTTTAGAGCCAAGGTAGGTAAAATTAACATGATTGATGAATATTTCTGTTTGATTTGTGTCATATTTATATCTACCTCTAGGTAAAAGAGCTTATCTTGAGATTGTTTTATTTGAGGATTAGCCTTGTAGACTATCTGCATCCAGTATATATTTTCAAAACATTTATCTCTGCATACATAGCACATTTCTATTTTTTATATTAATATTATTTGTAATTTAATAATTAAACTGGCATATGACGAAGACCCAAGTGTTGCATATTTACCGACAATTTTGAGGCAACCTAGTTGCTTGTAGGGTTTTCGAATAAAGGATTTGCTCTAGGGTTTTGAATAAATTTAAGAAATGTCAAGAATAAATATTGGAAAATAATTGAGACAGTGAGTTTACTATAAAAACTGGAAGCCAAATAAATAAGTAAAATAAAATAAAACAGTGTTGCTGATTACTTCTTTTTTGTTTTATATGCCCTGGTTCTGATTATTGTTAATTATTCTCATCTTTCAGACTTTGAAGTCTTATATGTTTTTCCATTAAACAGATCACTTTTTTTTCTCTTTTCTTTTTGAGACAGAGTCTCGCTCTGTCACCAGACTGGAGTGCAGTGGTGCAATCTTGGCTCACTGCAACCTCAACCTCTGCCTCCTGGGTTCAAGCGATTCTCCTGCCTCAGCCTCCCGAGTAGCTGGGACCACAGGTGTGCACCCCCCATGCCCAGCTAATTTTTTTTGTTGTTTTTTGAGACGGAGTCTCTCGCTCTGTCACCCAGGTTGGAGTGCAGTGGCGTGATCTCTGTTCACTGCAAGCTCCGCCTCCCATGTTCATGGCATTCTCCTGCCTCAGCCTCCCAAGTAGCTGGGACTGTGGGCACCCACCACTATGCCCAGCTAAGTTTTTTTGCGTTTTTAGTAGAGACAGAGTTTCACCGTGTTAGCCAGGATGGTCTCGATCGCCTGACCTCGTGATCCACCCTTCTCAGCCTCCCAAAGTGCTGGGATTATAGGCGTGAGCTACCACGCCTGGCTGCTAATTTTTGTATTTTGAG
The DNA here is from genome assembly GCF_000951035.1 of Colobus angolensis palliatus. Taxonomy (NCBI): domain Eukaryota; kingdom Metazoa; phylum Chordata; class Mammalia; order Primates; family Cercopithecidae; genus Colobus; species Colobus angolensis. The sequence continues at coordinate 6,641,526 of NW_012119487.1, read as the reverse complement.
ACAAGGTTTCACCATGTTGGCCAGGATAGTCTCAGTCTCTTGACCTCGTGATCTGCCCACCTTGGCCTCTGAAACTGCTGGGATTACAGGCATGAGCCACTGACTGCGCCCAGTCAGATCACTTTTTAAGAGATCTATAGGCTAAAATCTAGAATTACAACATTAGTATTTATAAAAAAATATGTTGGTACCTACAAAGGAATATATTTCATTAATATGTAAATTAGAAATATAGTAAAACTTTCATGGAACCAGCTTTTGTGTTATTTAATAATAGAACATTAAAAGTAGTATACAGGTTACTCATGTGTTCCTAACCAATTTTATCACCTGCTTCCTATCCAAATATAATTATTTTTCTGATATTTATGTTTATCAATATGTTGACTTTTTAAAAAGTTTTACCACATGTATACACACCCCTATATTATTTGTTTTGGCTATATTTGAACTTTATAAAAATATTTTAGTATGTAGGTTTCTGAGATTTGTTTTCTCAGAGATTAATTGCTGATGCCTGTGGCTGTAGTTGATTGTCACTGATATATAATATTCCATTGTGTTAATATATTACAATTTTTCAATTCAGTCTGTATACATTATATGTATTTCTAGTGTTTTTGTTGTTCTTGCTATTAAGGGCATCTTTGTACATGTCTCCAGATGCAAAGGTGCAAGAGTTTCCCTAGATATGTACCTAAGAGAGGAACTGAAGGGCATTGGGTATGCAAAATTTGTATTTTGAGTTAATAACAAATTGTTTTCCAGCATGCTTTTATCAATTTAAAACTCCCACTACATGAGTATATGAGTTCCAGGTTCTCAGCATTCTTGCTGATAATTAGTATTGTTGGACTTCAAAATGATTGTCACCTTAGTGGTAATAAATAGAACATAGTTGTGACTTTAATTTTTATTTTCCTGTCACTATAAAACAGCACCTTTTCTTATATTTATTATATTAATATTATAATAAAGTGACGTAGAGACAT
>NW_012119487.1:6592886-6640413 GCF_000951035.1 Colobus angolensis palliatus | reverse complement strand
AGCAGCCTTCTATTAATATTATATTATTATTATTAGATCTTTTTGCTGTATAGCCAAAAACACAGTTTCACCTTAGTGTGTCTAATTGTGGGTTTCTTTTTAATTATCTCACTTGATCAGAATAATTTCTCTATGTATTCTTGTCTGTTTTCAGTTCTGGAAAAATCTCAGCCATCAACTCTTCCAATATTTCTTTTAGTTTCTTGATCTTCTGGGTCTCTGGGTATATTTCAAGCTATTATTCTTTATGCCTCTTATATTGTTTTTCAAATTTTTTGTCTTCCTGGCTTTTATCCTACATTCTGGGCAGTTCTTTCAGATTTCTCTTCTAGTTTGTAAATTCTGTTTTCAATTTCTCTACTTGTGGTCCCTGGGCTTAATTCTCCAAATCCCAATTCAGTTACTTGTTTTTGTTTAGGTATTGTCCTCCTCTTGTCCCTGCCCTGTGCTGCTGCTGTTACATTTTGTTTATCATTACATCTCTGAGTTCACCTTCCTGTTTGTCTGTTAAGTCTTTGAAAATTATCTTACTTTCCTTTGAGTTATTGACAGAGAGAGTCAAAAGCTATAAAATATTTAAAGAAGTTTATTTAGAGTCAAATAAACTTTTTTTAAAAGAGGTTTATTTGGAGCCCAAAAAAAAGCCAAAATGAGTGACCTTGGCCCGAGGCACAGTCTCAAGAGGTCCTGAGAACATGTGCCCAAGGTAGTTGGTATAGATTTTAAGGATACATAAGACACCCTATCATTACTTATGAAGTTTACAGTGATTCGATCTGGAAAGGCGGGACAGCAGGCAGGGACACGGGGTGGGAACAGGGATTGGCTTACAGGTCACACATGGATTCAAAGATTTTTTGATTGGCTCTTGGTTCAAAGAGTTAAGTTACTATCTGAAGACCTGAAATTAATAGAAAGGAGAGTCTGGGTTAAGATAAGGGGTTCTGAAGACCAAAATTTTTATGTAGATGAAGTCTCATAGGTGGCCACCTTTAGAGGCAGTAGATGGCAGATGTTTCCTAATTAGGCTGGACTCTCAGTTAATCTCTTCAGGATTGGGAGGGCCTGGAAGGGGAAGGGTGTAGTTATGTTAACACAGATGCAAAATTTTCCCCACAAAAGGCTGCTTTGCAGGGTCATTTCAAAATATAGCAAAAAACATATTTGGGGATAAAGTATATTGATTTCCTTCTTTATCTGTCATGTGACATTATTCAGAGTCAGCTTGAAAACTAAGAGAGATTATATAGGGTTAAATAAAACCCATCTGATGAGATGTTATCGTTTGTAGGGCATGACTCCGCAGTCGTCTTAAATAGGAATTTGAGCAAGAAAGAAAAAAACTCAGTTTCGTTCTTAGATTGAGGCAGTGCTTTAAAATATGATTCTTACCTCCTCCCATCTAGTTCTATCAAAGCAGGGATACACTGTAGTATACACTACAGTACCTTAGTACTTTTTACTTTATGCATTTGGCATTGTGGTATGGTTATTGGTGAAGTTGTGCCAGCAAGTAAATAACATATATTTAGGACCAAAAACCTTTGTTTTTTATAGGATTTATATGCTAACATTTTTCAAGTTTATTGCCTTTCTATGTGATTTTGTTATTTTGTTCTTGTAATGAATATATCAAACTCTTTGGCATGTGTATATTATTGCCTCCTAATCTGATAATCAATATTAAATAGATTTTTTTTTTTTTTTTTGGAGACGGAGTTTTGCTCTTGTTGCCCAGGCTGGAGTGCAGTGGCATGATCTCGGCTCACCGCAACCTCCGCCTCCCTGGTTCAGGTGATTCTCCAGCCTCAGCCTCCCAAGTAGCTGGGATTACAGGCATGCACCACCATGCCCAGCTAATTTTGTATTTTTAGTGGAGATGGGGTTTCTCCATGTTGGTCGGGCTGGTCTTGAACTACCGACCTCCAGTGATGCACCCGACTCGGCCTCCCAAAGTGCTGGGATTACAGGTGTGAGCCACTGTGCCCAGCCAAGTAGCTATTTCTTATAGTTAAGAACTATTCCAATAATTCCAGGTTGTAAGGCTACAGTGTAGGGATAATGAAAAAGTAACTCATTTTCCTTTTTTTTTTTTTGAAAGTAATAATAATAAAATAATTTTTTATTTTGCCTTCTTTGAAATGGAGGTAAAATACATATAAAGAAAAGCACAAATCTTACGTATTTGCTTGAATGAGATTTGACAGACACATACATGTGATTGCACAACGCCTAGTTGAACATATGAAACATTCATCTTGCCTTATACTACTTTCAAATTCAGTCCCAGTTCTTCAGGGGCAAATATTATACTGACTTCTAGAAACTCATAACTCACCTGTTTTTAATCTTTATATGACTAAGTTATGTAATAACATTACCTTTTGTGTATGACTGTTATTCAGTGTTTTTGAGATTCATTCTGTTTTGTATGTATCAGCAGTTCATTCTTTTTATTATTATCATTATTATACTTTAAGTTCTAGGGTAATGTGCATAACATGCAGGTTTGTCACATATGTATATATGTGCCATGTTGGTTTACTGCACCCATTAACTCATCATTTACATTAGGTATCCCTAATTCTACCCCTCCCCCCTTCCCCACCCCACAACAGGCCCTGGTGTGTGATGTTCCCTGCCCTGTGTCCAATTGTTCTCATTGTTCAGTTCCCACCTATGAGTGAGAACATGTGGTGTTTGGTTTTCTGGCCTTGCGATAGTTTGCTGCGAATGATGGTTTCCAGCTTCATCCATGTCGCTACAAAGGACATGAACTCATCCTTTTTTATGGCTGCATAATATTCCATGGTGTATATGTGCCATATTTTCTTAATCCAGTCTATCATTGATGGACATTTGGGTTGTTTCCAAGTCTTTGCTATTGTGAATAGCACTGCAATAAACATACAAGGGCATGGGTCTTTGTAGTAGCATGATTTACAATCCTTTGGGTATATACCCAGTAATGAGATGGCTAGGTCAAATGGTATTTCTAGTTCTAGATCCTTGAGGAATCGCCACACTGTCTTCCACAATGGTTCAACTAGTTTACAGTCCCACCAGCAGTGTAAAAGTGTTCCAATTTCTCCACATCCTCTCCAGCACCTGTTGTTCCCCGACTTTTTAACGATTGCCATTCTAACTGGTGTAAGATGGTATCTCACTGTGGTTTTGATTTGCATTTGTCTGATGACCAGTGATGATGAGCATTTTTTCATATGTCTGTTTGCTGCATAAATGTCTTCATTTAAAAGAATAAATGTATTCTTTTAAATGTCTGTTTATATCACTTTTATATTGCCCACTTTTTGATGGGGTTGCCCACTTTTTGATGGGGTTGTTTGATTTTTCCTTGTAAATTTGTGAGAAGTGTCTATTCATATCCTTTTCGATGGGGTTGTTTGATTTTTTCTTGTAAATTTGTGAGAAGTGTCTAGTTGCCCACTTTTTGATGGGGTTGTTTGATTTTTCCTTGTAAATTTGTTTAAGTTCTTTGTAGATTCTGGATATTAGCCCTTTGTCAGATGGGTAGATTGCAAAAATTTTCTCCCATTTGTAGGTTGCCCGTTCACTCTGATGGTAGTTTCTTTTGCTGTGCAGCAGCTCTTTAGTTTAATTAGATCCCATTTATCAATTTTGGCTTTTGTTGCCATTGCTTTTGATGTTTGTTACGAAGTCCTCCATGCCTATTTCCTGAATGGTATTGCCTAGGTTTTCTTCAAGGGTTTTTATGGTTTTAGGTCTAACATTTAACTCTTTAATCCACCTTGAATTAATTTTTGTATAAGATGTAAGGAAGGGATCCAGTTTCAGCTTTCTACATATGGCTAGCCAATTCTCCTAGCACCATTTATTAAATAGGGAATCCTTTCCCCATTTCTTGTTTTTGTCAGGTTTGTCAAAGATCAGATGGTTGTAGCTGTGTGTTGTTATTTCTGAGGCATCTGTTCTGTTCCATTGGTCTCTATCTCTGTTTTGGTACCAGTACCATACTGTTTTGGTTACTGCAGCCTTGTAGTATAGTTTGAAGTCAGGTAGTATGATGCCTCCAGCTTTGTTGTTTTTGCTTAGGATTGTCTTGGCCATGTGGACTCCTTTTTGGTTCCATATGAACTTTAAAGTAGTTTTTTCCAATTCTGGGAAGAAACTCATTGGTAGCTTAATAGGGATGGCATTGAATTTAAAAATTACCTTGGGCAGAAGTGGCCATTTTTACGGTGTTGATTCTTCCTATCCATGAGCATGGAATGTTCTTCCATTAGTTTGTGTCCTCTTATTTCGTTGGAAAAAGTAAGTCATTTTCTATTTGATAATTATTTTCTAACAATTTCTGGATATTAAAATTCCCAAAATTCTAAATTTTAGAATGGCATAATGAATTCTGTCTTCATTTTATTTGTAGAATTGAAGATGTTTCCCATTTTAGTCTTGTAAAACTGTCCTTTAGAGCTTATTTTAAAAATCATTATTAGTTTTAATCATTCTGTGAATGAATTTGGTAACTATTTTCACGTTAAAAGACAATTTTGAAAATATCTCAGAATTATAGTTTTTTACCATTTGTAATCATTTTACTGTGATGAATTTCTGAAGGTAAATAAATGCTCAAACATTTGAGTATTCTGTGCAAAAGAAGAGTATTGTTTATTCTAAGTTACGTGTCTTACTATTTTAGACAAAGAAACAGCCTTGGTATAACAGCACATTAGCATCAAGACGAAAACGACTTACTGCTCATTTTGAAGACTTGGAGCAGTGTTACTTTTCTACAAGGATGTCTCGTATCTCAGGTATATATTTAGACCTTCTCAAATTATCTGAAATCTACATTTCAGATCTGTTTCTGGGTTTCTGTGCTGAATTTACGGAAGGTCCTAATTGCAAAGCAAAAGTGTGTATTTCTGACGTAGTCTACCAGATCATCATGGAGGTTCTTAGTGATCTTAGAGAATGTTATTTTCCAGTGACGATTGTTTTCTGTATTTGCAAATTCTGAATCTTTATCTGGCAAGCTAGATAAAGTTAAAAAGAAAGTCAGCCATGAATATGTAGCTAACAAAATTAAGTTTCATTCAGTTGCCTCCTATTTAACATTAAATAAACATGAAGTTCTAGGCACTGTCCTCTGTGCTGAGAATAAAAGATGAAAGAACTGGTTTCTGTCGTTAAGGAGTGTTGTAAATAGAGTCAGGGAAAGCAACAGATAAAGCAGTTCTGTGTGATGTTATGTGTTAAATAAATTTACAGGAGTATCATGAAAATAGTTAATATTCACTAATATAACTGGTAGTAAAAAAATCTAGGCTGAGTTGAAAATGGAGAGGTGTAAGGGAATGATCAGTGTAGGGATTTCAGATGAGTTGTATATGTGCTATTCTAGTATGAATTAATTGAAAAAGATACTTAGAAACATGTTCAAAGTAGAGGAAATAACATATGCACAGACGTGGATGTGATAGCGTAGGATATTTCTATTACTGTAAAAAAGTAATTTAATTTTTCCTCTTTTTCTTAACTCTGTTATTCAGTCTTTCCCAGTGTCTTTGCTCATCTATGAAGTAGAGACATTAACCCTAATGGGTTTTTTAATGATTGTAAGTGACATGTATAAGATACAATGCTTGGTACCTGTTGGGTGCTCAATTAATTCATGTCATTAATGGGGCATCTGCTTAAAATAAACCCCACTAAGGGAGAAAAAACATAGTCTGATATTTTATTGGTTGTTAAAAACTGGGTGTTGGTTTTCTCTTGGATAAATATGTTTATTTTATTTATAATCTACATGTTGCTTAGATCCTACAAATTTGCCTCATGATTGGTGGTATAGGAAAAATTATATTAGATTTACAAAGCATTTTTCCTCTGAATACCAAGGGAGAAGCCAAGATTTGCTTGTTTTTTGGATTAACAACAAACAGTTTTTATACATGGAAAGCTTTCATTTATTGCCTGTGAATTGAGCCCCTTACTGTGCTTACGTAATAATCTATAAATATAAACTGCCATAGGAAGTTGTTAAGTTGAAAGTAGCCCAATACCTGCATTCTGACTGGCAGAGTTCATGTTAACCCTTTCATACATTATTTGTTGGTATGATGTTGAAATACAACTATAGGCAAGTGGCAGACCTTTAAAAAAAGAGGTGGGAAAGAGATTGGGGTAGGCTATTATTAATAATCTTTAAGTCACTAACAGCATAGGCATGGTATGGAATAGTAAAGGTCATCACAAGTCAGTTTATTGTTGGGAGTGTAGCTTTACAAGACAGTAGAATAATAAAACCATGAGGAAAATTAGATAGATTTTTATTTGTGTGGGTATGGCTGTATTGTACCTAAAACATGTCTCTAGTTTTCAGGAATCTTATGTTAGCTAGCTAGTGTAATTATATTGCTGGATTTTAAGTTCCTCCTAGTACCTTTGACTGTAAAGGGGAAATTTTAACTTCTCTGAAATGGTGTAGCTAAGAGGTTGATTGTCCTTTGTGTATTTTCAAATGAGAATCTGTAAATCCATCTGTATTCCCTAACTTTTATTTCCAACTTTCAAACTGAGAGATGAATATTAAAGAGCTATTACTTTGGAGTTTCAATTGTAATTGAAAGAGGAAGTTAATTATAAAGCATTAGGAGAAAGAAAAGAGACGTTGAATACACTTTTACAAACCAATTTGTAATTAGGATAGGAGAGGTGATATACCAGCAGATATGTTTGGATGTTGATGATAAAATACCACGCAAACGAAATTCTACCTTTTTGTAACCTCATAAGTTAAAACCAATTACTGTACTTTCAGATACTGAAATAGCTAGTTTTATTGTTTTCTTTATGGTTTCTGTTGAAAGTAGCCATTAATGAGCTTATATGATAGGCAGAAATCCAGTTAGCCTAGAACAGGACTGTTAACCTAGAACAGAATACACAATATTGAATGCTGGTTTTATGTACTTAGGAATTGATATCAAAATGGGAATGAATAGGATAACATAGAAACAGGTTTTAAATTAAGAAAACCAGCCATCTTTCCAGTATGTGGAATGTTAAATAACTCACAGTAATAGGTTTCCATATAAAAATAATCATTAACTATTATATCCAGACCACTCTGCAATACGGTTGTGATTTTTAGTTTTGCAAATAACCCATGTTTTGTTTATAATATGTGGAATTTCCTGAGAATAATTTTTGTAGAGCGAGAGTTTTATCTCAATACCATTATGGTATTGCCTATTAGGTAATTCCTTTTGCTCTCTTTAGAATGGAAGCACAACTAATTGTACCTTTTAAATTTAGGTATTTTGATGAATTGGCTTAGTGTTTAAATCTTTAAAATTTGTAAAATATCAGGGACAAAAGCTCACTCAGTTTCCTCAAGTAATGTTATTTATTTTTCTTTTTTCTTTTTCTTTCTTTTGAAACGGAGTTTTGCTCTTGTTGCCCAGGCTGGAATACAGTGGCATGATCTTGGCTCACCACAACCTCTGCCTCCCGGGTTCAAGCAGTTCTCCTGCCTAGCCTCCCAAGTAGCTGGGATTACAGGCATGCACCACCATGCCCAGCTAATTTTGTGTTTTTAGTAGAGACAGGGCTTTTCCATGTTGGTCAGGCTGGTCTCGAACTCCCGGCCTCAGATAATCCGCCTGCCTCAGCCTCCCAAAGTGTTGGGATTATAGGTGTGAGCCACCGCACCAGGCCTTGTTTTTTTGTTTTTGTTTTTTTTTTATAATAATTGTTACATAAATTTCGTCATGCAAACAGTTGTTTTCAAGATAACCTAGTATCTCCAGATAACATAAGTTCTTCACTGTGCTTTATATTTTCTGTATAACTCTTTTTACTTAATAATTCTGGCATCTTTTATTATGCTTACTCTTACCTCAGATGGCACTTAAGAAGGGAAATCATGAACGTTTACCTTGAAAAGTTTGTGTGTGTGTGTGTGTGTGTGTGTATGAGCTTAGAATAAAGAAGCTATGAAAATACAGTGGTGTAACAAACTTGTCTCAGTTTCAGTCTAGGAAGCTAAAGTGCTCATTGTTTTTATCATTCTTCAGAAACGAAAGTATAAGTTCAAATGACACAGTGCTGAAAAGCAATGAGTTTTTAAATTTATGCTTTTAGTGTAGGTCTGCTTGTATTAATAGACTGGAGAGTAGATTAGTTCTATTCTCAGGTACTTCGTAAACTGATTTTATGTTTTAAATCCCACATGATTTGTCTTCAGATAGTTTACTGAAGTGAACTTTACCCAAGGTATTTGTATATTTTTCCACTGGATAGAATTATTGTTTTTTCATATTTCACCAAGAGATTTGAATGAAAATTTATTTTTTCTTAATGAAGGCACTCTTTGAGGTAAATGGGAGCAATTTCAAACTTTTTTTGTTTGTTTTTTAGAATTAATAGTTCATAACATTGTAGTTTTCTGCTCTCTTCCTGTAATAGAATTTGAAACATTTCAGTGTATTATTTGAGCAAATATTTCTTCTTATTTATGAACTATTTTATCTAAAATGTTATTGTAAACTGGATTTTAAACAAAACATGGGCATAAATATGTATGCCAGTAACCATGTTCTTTCAAACTAACAAACACCCATCCAATATATGTACTCTTCTTAACATCCTCACATTCTCCATTGATGGATTTTTATTTTAATGACTCTCAAATAGTAGCTCTTTTATTATTATTATTTTTATTTTTTCAAGAAATTATTGCCAAAAAAATGAGAATTCATAGTGGAAAGAGATAGTGTCTTTCAAAGAACCAAGAAATTTTTTATTAATGCTGAAAAATTAACCAATTAACTTGTGCAGACTAGTCTTTAGTAAAATCTAAATATTGTTTTTTGTGTTTAGAATGTAACTTTTAATTTGTGGATGTAGCTCTTTGATTTACTTTGCAGCTCAATTCATCTATTTTCTTTTTTTGTTTGTTTTTTTTTCTTCATATAGATGACAGTCGAACTGCAAGCCAGTTGGATGAATTTCAGGAATGCTTGTCCAAGTTTACTCGATATAATTCAGTACGACCTTTAGCCACATTGTCATATGCTAGTGATCTCTATAATGGTTCCAGTATAGTCTCTAGGTAAGTATTGGGCAAATTACTATTTTCTTTTGTAAAAATATCTAGAATCTAATTGAATTTGAGAAACACTTATAGCTTTATTTTTAAAAGGGTGGGTTCTGAAGCAGCCTGCCAATTATTAGTTCTGTGATTTTAGGCAAGTTCCTGAGTTTCTATATGCCAAATTTCTTCATCTCCAAAATGGAGTAATTGATAGTATCCATCTCATAAGGTTGTAGCTTGTTTTCTTGTACTATCTATGTCTGGTTTTGATGACAGTATGCTCTCCTCATAAGTGCTCGCACCTCTGGATTTTCTGGAAGTTTGTATAGAATTGGTGTTATTTCTTCCTTAAGTATTTTGTAGAATTTGCCAGTGAAGCTTCCAGAAATGAATTTTAATTACCAATTCAATTTTCTTAAGAGATTTAGAGTTAATCAGGTTATCCATTTCTTCTTGGTTTAGCATTATAATTAGTTTGTGTCTTTTAAGACATTTGTCCATCTTATCAGGGCTGTTAAACTTTTTGGCCTACAATTATTCCTAATATTGCCTTATTATTCTCTTAATATCTTTGGATTGTATGATGATTTTCCCTCTTTCATTCCTGACAGTGGATTTTGTTTCTTACCTTTTTCCTGAAGAGTCTAGCTGAGGAGTTTATCAGTTTTGTTGATCTTCCCAGAGAGCCAGCTCTTAGTTTTATTGATAGGCTGTATTTGTCTGTTTTCTGTGATCATTAATCTTTGCTCTTAATTATTTTCATTCTTCTACTTTTTGAGGGTTTAATTTGCTCTTATATGCTAATTTCTTAAGGTAAAAATTGAGGTCGTTTAGTTGATACCTTCTTTTCTAATATAGTTATTTTGTGGTATACATTTCCCTGTAAGTACTGTATTAGCCACATCACAGAAAAACTGATGTGCTACTTTTCCATTTTAATATAGTTCAAAGTACTATTTTAGCTTTCTTTTTATTTTTTAAAAAATTTGTTTTTTAAAATTGACAGATAAAATTTTATGTGTTTATTGCATACAGCATGTTTTGAAGTATATATCAAAATACCTTTTAATTTCCATTTTGATTTTTCTCTTTGACCCATGATTACTGAGGCTGTTACTAGTTTCCAAATATTGGGATTTTCCAGTGATCTTTCCGTTACTGATTTTTTTATTTTTAAGAGACGGGGTCTAATTATGCTGCCTAGGCTATCCTCAGACTCCTGGGCTCATGCAGTCCTCCTGCCTCAGCTTCCCAAGTAGCTTTGACTATTACTGCACGTAGCTTGCATTATATTATTTTTATCATTATTTGAAATGTTTAATGAAAGTTTATAATATACAGGAAAATAGAATGGAATAAGTCTCAAGTCTTCATATAACCATCACCCACATTCAGCAGTGGTTAAGATTTTTCTGTACAAGTTTTATGTATCCTCTTCATTTTGATTACTTTTTGCTTAAGTATTTTATTATTTTTTTCCATGTTCCCCGACCACTTTTATTTTTTTATTGTTTTTTAATGTTTTCAACTTTTTTTATAGATTAAATGGTACACACGGTACACATGCAGGTTTGTTACATGAGTATATTGCATGACACTGGGGCTTGGGGTCCTAACGTTTCTGTCACCCAGGCAGTGAGCATAGGTACACAACAAGTGTTTTATAAGCCCACGCCCCCTGCCTTCTCCCACCTCCCCATCTAGGAGCTCCCCAGTAACTGTTGTTCCCATATTTACATTCATATGTCTTCAGTGTTTAGCTGTCACTTACAAGTGAGAAGATACATTATTTGGTTTTCTGTTCTTGCGTTAATTCACTTAGGATAATGGCCTCCAGCTTCACTCTTGTTGCTGCAAAGGACATGGTTTTATTCTTTTTTAAGGCTGTATTGTATTCCATGTGCCACATTTTCTTCATCCAGTCCACCATTGATGGCCACCTAGATTGATTACATGCCTTTGTTACTGTGAATAACACTGCAATGAACATACTAGTGCATGTGTCTTTATGGTAGAACAACTTACTTTCTTTTGTGCATATACCCACTAATGGGATTGCTGGGTCAATTGGTAGTTTTGTTGTAAGTTATATGATGAAACTCCAGCCGCTTTCTGTAGTGGTTGATCTAGTTTGCGTTCATAGGAACAGCATATAAGCATTCCCTTTTCTTCACAGCCTTGCCAGTATCTATTGTTTTTTGACTTTTTAATAATTGCCATTCTGTGATGAGATGGTATCTCATCCTGGTTTTGATTTTTATTTCTCTGATGGTTAGTGATGTTGAGCTTTTTTTCATATGCTTGTTGGCAACTTGTGTGTGTTCTTTTGAGAAGTGTCTGTTTGTGTCTTCTCATTTTTTATTGGATTTTTTGTTTTTCATAGGTCGATTTAAGTTTCTTGTAGATTTTGAATATTAGGCCTTTGTCAGAGGCGTAGTTTGCAAATACTTTCACCCATTCCATAGGTTGTTTAGTCTGTTGGCAATTTCTTCTGCTGTGTAGAAGCTCTTTAATTTAATTAGGTCCCACTTGTCAATTTATGTTTTTGTTGCAATTGCTTTTGAAGACTTAACCATAAATTATTTGCCAAAGCCTATGTCAGGAAGGATATTTCCTAGCTTTTCTTCTAAGATTTTTATAGTTTGAGGTCTTAGATTTAGGTTTTAATTGATCTTGAGTTATTGTATATGATGAAAAGTAACGGTCCAATTTTATTCTTCTGCACGTGGCTAGCTAGTTATCCAAGCACCATTGATTGAATAGGGAGTCCTTTCCCCATGGCTTATTTTTGTTAATTTTGTTCAAGATCAGATGGTGTAGGTTTGCAGCTTTATGCCTGAGTTCTCTATTCTATTCCATTGGTCTTATGTCTGTTTTTGTATCTACCAGTGCCATGCTGTTTTGGTTACTGTAGCCTGATAGTATAAATTGAAGTTGGGTGGTGTGATGCCTCCAAGTATGTTCATTTTGCTTACGACTGCTTTGGCCATTCAAGCTCTTTTTTTGTTCCATGTGAATTTTAGAATAGTTTTTTTCTAATTCTGTGAAAAATGACGTTGGTATTTTAGGGTAACATTGAATTTATAAATTGCTTTGAACAATATTGCCATTTTAACAATATTGATTCTTCCTAATCATGCTTACGGAAGAATTTTCCATTTGTTTGTTTCATCTTCGATTTCTTTCAACAGGGCTTTGTGTTCTCATTGTAGAGATCTTTCACCTCCTTGCTTAGATGAGTTCCTAGGTATTTTATTTTCTTTGTGACTATTGTAAATAGGATTGTGTTTTTTTGTTTCTTTCTCAGCTAGAACATTATTAGTATATGGAAATGCATCAAATTTTGTACGTCAATTTTGTATTCTGAAACTTTACTGAATTTGTTTATGAGTTCCAGGAGTCTTTTGACAGAGTCTTTATGGTTTTCTGTGTATAAAATCATATTGTCAGCAAAAGGAGATAATTTGACGTATTCTTTTCCTGTTTGGATGCCATTTATTTCTTACTATTGACAGATTGCTCTGGTTAGGACTTCCAGTATTATGTTGAATAGGAGTGGTGAAAGTGGGCATCCTTGTCTTGTTCTGGTTGTCAAAGGGAATGGTTTCAGCTTTTGCCCATTCACTATTATGTTGGCTATGGATTTGTCATAGATGACTCTTACTGTTTTGGATTATGTTCTTTTGATGCCTAGTCTGTTAAGGGTTGTTATCATGAGGAGATGTTGGATTTTATCAAAGACTTTTTCTGCATCTTTTGAGATGATCATGTATTTTTTGTTTTTTATTCTATTTATGTGGTAAATCACATTTATTGATCTGCATATTGTGAATCTAGCCTTGCATTGCAAGAATAAAGCATACTTGATTGTGGCAAATTAACTTTTGATGTGTTCCTGGGTTCAGCTTACAAAATACTTGTATTTTATAATACAGAGTATTTTATTATAATAATAATAATTTTATAATACAGAGTATTTTGTTGAGAATTGTTGTACCTGTGTTTATGAGGGATATTTGCTTGAAGTTTTCTTTTATCATTGTGTCTCTGCCAGATTTTGGTATCAGGATGATGCTGGATTCATCGAATGAATTAGGGAGAAGCCCCTCCTTGATTTTTTAGAAGTTTCAGTAGGATTGGTATCAATTCTTTGTACATCTGTTAGAACGTGTCTGTGAATCATCTGGTCCAGGGCTCTTTTTGGTTGGTAGTTTTGTTTTGTTTTGTTTTGTTTAAATTACCGATTCAATTTCTGAACTTGTTACTGGTCAGTTCAGATTTTCACTTTCTTATTGTTTGAATCTTGGGAGGCTGTGTGTTTCCAGGAATTTATCCATTTCCTCTAGATTTTCTAGTCTGTGTGCATAGAGATGTTCATAATAATCTCTGAGGATCTTTTGTATTTCTGGGGTGTTGGTTGTAATGTCATCTTTGTCATTTCTGATTGCACTTATTTTGATCTTCTCTTGTTTTTTCTTTGTTAATCTTGTTAGTGGTTTATTAATCTTGATTACTCTTCTGAAGAACCAACTCTTGATCTTACTGATCTTTTCTATGGACTTTTGGGTCTCAATTTCATTCAGTTCTTCTCTGACTTTAGTTTTTTCTTCTACTAGCTTTGGGATTAGATTGTTCTTTTTCTTCTAGTTCCTCTACATGTGATGTAAGGTCATTAATTTGAGATCTTCCTAACCTCTTGATGAAGGCATTTTAGTGATATAAATTTTCCTCTCTACACTGCTTTAGCTGCATCCAAAGATTTTTGGTAAATTATATCTGTGTTTTCATTAATTTCAAAGAATTTTTTTATTCCTGCCTTAATTTCTTTGTTTATCCAAGGGTTATTCAGAAGTACATTGTTTAATTTTAATGTTTTGTGAGATCTTCTTGATACTGATTTCTGTGTGTATTCACTGTGGTCCAAGAGTTATGCTTGGTGTGATTTCGGTTTTTTTTTTGTTTTTTAAATTTATTGAGATTTGCTTTATAAGGCTGAGCATGTGGTCTATCTTAAAACATGTCCCTTAAAACAGATGAGAAGTTTGTATATTCTGTGGTTGTTGGGTGTAGTACTACTCTGTGTATGTGTATCCCGTTAGTCAAGTGTAGAGTTTAAGTCCAGAATTTCATTGTTAGTGTTCTGCCTCTGTGATCTGTCTAAAGGTGTGAATCACGTATTGAAGTCCCCCACTATTTTTTTTTTTTTTTTTTTAAGATGGAGTTTTGCTCTTGTTACCCAGGCTGGAGTGCAATGGCATGATCTCGGCTCACTGCAACCTCCACCTCCCAGGTTCAAGCAATTCTCCTGCCTCAGCCTCTCGAGTAGCTGGCATTATAGGCGCCTGCCCACCATGCCTGGCTAATTTTTGTATTTTTAGTAGGACTAGGTTTCATTAGGTTGGCCAGGCTGGTCTCGAACTCCTGACTTGGAGATCTGCCCACCTCGCCTTCCCAAAGTGCTGGTATTACAGGCATGAGCCGTCGCGCCCAGCCTGAAGTCCCCCACTATTGTTGTGTGGCTAAGTCTTCTTGTAGTCAAGAATAACTCGTTTTATGAATCTGGGTGCTCCAGTGTTGGGTGTGTATATGCTTAAGTATTTTAAAGCAAATCTCAGAAACTTATCTGCATCTCTTAAAATGGATATTGTTAAACCACAGGGCTGCATCACATCTAAGCAAATTAACAGTAATTCCTTGGTGTAATCAGATTGCTAGTTCATGTTCAAATATCTTAGAATAACTAACCCTAAAAAGATGTTTTTTGAGGCACATCAGGAATTTGGTAACTTTTAACTTGTCAAATATTACTAAAACTTGGCATGCTTTTCATTTACAGGACTAAGATTTTAATTTATTATGTATATGAAGATCTTAAAATCTAAGCCATTAGCTAAAGAAACTATTGCAGGAGATCTTTTATTGTATTCAAACAGCTGTTTAACTCAGTAATGAATAAGACAAAAATCATATGTTCCTTTATTTTTCTGTGTGTTGGCATTTGAGTAAAATTTGAAAATGCAGCAGGTTATGGGATGCATTTTATTACATGATTTAATTAACAAAGAATCATTGATAACCTAGCACAGGCTAGACCAGACTAGGCGTATGATCATGAGCAGGCTGGACGTGATGCTTGGATTCAGGAGAGCTCGCAATCTTACTTTAGTGCCCTTAGACCAGACTAGGCATATGATCATGAGCAGGCCGGACGTGATTCTTGGATTCAGGAGAGCCCACAATCTTATTTTAGTGCCCTTATAGATAAGAGATAAAAAAATAGTCTACGAAACAGTTTAGTTTGGAGCAACAGATTTGCATTCTTACTTAAATTATTAACTGTATTAAGAATGTTTACTATGCTTTTAAGGACTTCAGAAATGTAGATTGAATGTGAAATGGCAAGAATAAGTATCAAAGTTTATTTATAATATTGACCTGATATGTATGCACTTATCTGTAGTTATGTGACTTAGTTAAAATATGATCCATATTAGAGCTCTGCCGTAGTGTTGATTTATGGCCTTGACCATTGTGAATTTATCCTGTATTGTATTTTCTTCCTTAAAAAAAATCAAAACTTTATTCTTAACATTGTTACAAAAGTGGCATCTCTACATGGAAAATGTGTGATTGGTTTTCAGTCTCTTTCATAAAAGAGTAATAATCTTTTTTATTTTTATTTTTTTCATTCCTGAAAGCCATGTTAGCTTGGTTTTGGGGAAGAGAGGGCTTTTTTCTTTTTCTTTTTTTTTTCTTGAGACAGAGTCTCGCACTGTCTCCCAGGCTGGAGTGCAGTGGCACAATCTCGGCTCACTACAAGCTCCGCCTCCTGGGTTCACGCCATTCTCCTGCCTCAGCCTCCTGAGTAGCTGGGACTACAGGCGCCCGCCACCATGCCCAGCTAATTTTTTGTATTTTTAGTAAAGACAGGGTTTCTCCATGTTAGCCAGGATGGTCTAGATCTCCTGACCTCATGATCTGCCTGCCTTGGCCTCCCAACATGCTGGGATTACAGGCGTGAGCCACCTTGCCCGGCCAAGAGAGTTTCATTATTGCTTTTTTAAAGCTTGATTTAATGTAGTGTTGGATTTTTTAAAATTGCTAATAAACCCTAATCATACTGACATTTATATGAAAACATTGTGCACTCTGAGGCAGAAATATATTCTTGGGAAGACCTAAACAAGATCTTCGTTTGGAGATACTTATTTAAATTGTGGTTAGATTAAAACATTTTGATTAATATAAAAAATTTTAAAGATACCTTTGGTTGGGCCATCTTGCATGCTACGTTCGTTTTTTTTCTATTAATTACACCGAGTTAGTGTTTTTTAAAGAAAAAATTCCAATTTTAAAGTTTCTTAGGCATGAGAGATGAAGACTAGCAAGAAAGGATGACATAGCTAAAGAAATGAAGGTGTAAAAAACTCTCACAGTGGCTGGGCACAGTGGCTCATGCCCGTAATCGCAGCACTTTGGGAGGCCGAGACGAGCGGATAACGAGGTCAGGAGATCGAGACCATCCTGGCTAACACAGTGAAACCCCGTCTCTACTAAAAATACAAAAAAATTAACCGGGTGTGGTGGCGGGTGCCTGTGGTCCCAACTACTTGGGAGGCTGAGGCAGGAGAATGACGTAAACCCAGGAGGGAGAACTTTCAGTGAGCCGAGATCGAGCCACTGCAATCCAGCCTGGGCGACGGAGCGACACTCCACCTCAGACAAACAAAAAACTCTCACAGCTCTGGTGATTTTTTTGCTTTTCTTAGTTTCTCATATTCAAACACATCATTGATGATAAATTTACATAAAGCCTTTTAATTCCTCCCAAAAAATGAAATTTTACTAATTTCTTTCAGAAAGAGGAATAAAGAGGCCAGGTGAGGAGGCTCACACCAATAAAGAGGCCAAGTGAGGAGTAATCCCAGCAGTTTGTGGGGCAGGGGCCAAGGCAGGCAGATCACTTGAGGCCAGGAGTTCAAGACCAGCCTGGCCAGCATGGCGAATCTCCATCTCTACTAAAAATACAAAAATTAGCCAGGCATGGTGGCGTGTGCCTGTAATCCCAGCTACTTGGGATGCTGAGACAGGAGAATCACTTGAACCTAGAGGCAGCGGTTGCAGTGAACTGAGATCACTGCACTGGGCAACAGAGTGAGACTCTGTCTCAAACAAAAAAAGAGGCCTAAACAAGTATTTGAGAAGGCAGATAATGTTGAATTTGTTGCATTATTTTGTTACTTTGCAAAAGATATAATTATTCTTACTATAAAATTGCTTGACATAGTGTTGGTCACTTAATGAAGTGATAATCTGAGAGAAAAGGCCAAACCAGAAATGTATTTTTTTTCCTTTGGTTATTTGGAGTTAAAACCATACCCATCGGACCACAAGGTGGCAGCATTTGTTTACTTTGACACTACGTCAAGTGTTAAACGAGACAAGGTATGGAATTGGTGACATACAGTGAAGTTCACTCTCTTAAGTAGAAGATGGTCCTAGTTTAGCAACGGCAAGGAACAGGAAAGAAGACAGTTATTGCATTCTTTTTACACATAGCAATGATAGCATATTTTGCATTTTTTCTTCGATTAGGTGTTCCGTGTCCACCAGAGAGAAATAGTTTGAAGCTTTGTAGTTTAAACTTAATATACTTAGTAGTGATGGTTGTCTTTTGAATTCCTAGTTTGAATTTTGTACAGCTAGATTGTTATGGTCAAAATTGTTGTACACTCTACCTCTCGAGAGTTGTTCAGTATTTTTACTTACATTTGTTCAAACTGTTGGAATGGAGTTGTATCAAGCATTAGTAAATTCCTAAGAAGAAAATAGTTATCTATGGTGGCATTGGTTGATGCTAGAATAGTCTCTATACTGGTAATGTGGAGTGTGTTACCTGCTCTTTTTTAGACAACATTATAAATATTTTACATCAATTCCCTAATTCATTTAATTCTTGTATCAACCCTGTGTTGCAAGGTATTGCTATTAATCTCATTTTACATATGAAAAAACTCAGACAGAAATTTTGTAACTTGTCCAAGGTAAACATAATGCTAATAACAGACAGAACTCAGATTTAGATACAGGCGTACCTGAATTCTAGTGCTCTTCTGTTCACTTAACGACTTATTGAAACCTTGTAAAGTTTCAGAAAACACTTTTCCTTTGAGGCACCCAGAAGAAAGAGAGGAATTAATTCTTTTGAGGTTCTGGCACTGTGTATCCCTGTTTCTGTAAGGAGGTCAAAATAATGAACATTTTTTATACTAATTTTTTGACATGTAATACTGCACCTTAGATGTCACTTTTTAACCATAGTTTGAAAAAACTATTCAAATTAAACTTTATGTTTCTACAATATTTACAAGGATCATTTTTGCTAAGTTTCAATTTATAATGACAGCAAATGCAGATCCAGATTTAGGGTAACTTTCAATATGTTCCTTATTGTGGAATACTTGTGAGCTTTCAATTTATACTTAAAAAGAGATCTCTAAGTAATTATTGACTTGTTTTCTAAGGAATAGATATGATTTTTAAGACTGCCAGTGTACTTTCTGTTTTTGTCAGAAGGTATTTACATTATTGTCTTAAGCGTTATTGACCATCTGAGGTTGGTTGAGAAATGAGATGAATGGGAGTGCAGAGGGAGGGATTTCCTTCCCAAATTTTGCCTGGGATCAGTCTTTTATAGCAGTTATTTTTAAAGCTGTGTTTTAGGCTGGGAGATTCATCCAGGCAGGGGTCTTACCTGTCTTATTTCTTGCATATTCCTATGTCTGTAAATATTTGTTAAATGAATGCATGAATGAATGAAAAACTGTTTTACCTGCTGGGAGAGGATCCAGAGTAAGTAGGACTCTAGCATTTGTCCATATATGTCTACATATTTGCTTGTTGATAAGTATTCCTTTGAAGAAATAATCCTTAGGCTATACAAGAAGTTTGTGAATTACCAATGACATGTGACAGAAATATAAATTCATGCTAACAACTTAAAAAGGAATGCAAGATTGTCAGCAAGTGTTGGTGAGTTTTCTGCTTCTATGGTAATTCAAAACATACGTGATTCAAAATATAGGTTTAAAAGGAAACACAAACAATCTAAGCTTACACTTTGAAAGTCACCAAATGCACTCCCACCCTAATAACTTCTACCCTAAGAGTTTCCTGTTCTAATCTCAACTTGGTTTTCCTGTCTTATTTTCCCTTGCCTTTGTGAGAGGCTTGTCAGTAGTACAGAGTGCAGCCATAAGCTGAAATAATTTTACACATATCCACAAAACAAACATTAATTAGGTTAGCATTTCAAATTTTAGTAAACTTGTGAAGGTTTGTCACAAACCTGTGTTAGGTATCCAAGAAATAAAAGTAGAACTTACGTCTAGAAGCCACATTTTAAGGTTAATATAAGGAAGATCTTTGTAGTCAGCAGTGTGCTGAGGTAGAATAACCTTCCTCAGGAGGCAGTTGCCATACATTCTTATGACTTTTTAAAACCAAATTCTAGCCTTTTTATTTAGAAAATCTTTCTGTGATACTAAGATCAGTTATATATTCACATATATTTGTCTAGAATTTTTTATGCTTAATTTTTTTCAAAATCATACCTATTCATGTCAAACAGGTTAAGTGCTGAGAATGTAAGAGTGATGTACATGGTAGTGAGGACACAGACAGTTAAGCGAGTGTACTAGGCTGTTCTTGCCTTGCTTTTTCCAGCACAGGAAACATGGTGCTGGCATCTGCTCAGATTCTAGGGAGGCCTCATCGTCATGGTGGAAGTGAAGTGGGAGCAGGCAAGTCACAAAGAAGGAGCAAGCGAGAGAGAGTGAGGAGGGAGGTACCACACATTTATAAAATGATGAGATCTTGTGAGAATTCACTATCATGAAGATAGCACCAAGCCAGAAGGGATTCATCCCCATGATCCAGACACCTCAGGTCACGCCACACCTCCAACATTATGGATTACAAGTTCAGTATGAGATTTGGGCAGGTACAAATATCCAAACTCTATCAGTGAGTATATAGAATAAAGTGTTTTAAGTGCTATGAAAGTATTTACAGTATACAGTATGGGGAATAGTTGGACAGAAGCAGGAGTGGTCGGGCATGGGAGCTCATGCCCATAATACCATTGCTTTGAGAAGCAGAGGCGGGAGGATTGCTTGAGGCCAGGAGTTTAAAACCAACCCGGGAAGCATAGCAAGACCCCATTTCTACAAAAAAAAAAAAATCAAAAATTAGCCAGGCCTGTGGTGTGTACCTGTAGTACTAATGAGGAGGGTGAGGTGGAAGGATCTCTTGAGCCCAGGAGTTCAAGGTTACAGTGAGCTATGGTGGCACTACTGCACTCCAGCCTGGATGACAGAGGTTTATTTTTTTGTTTGTTTTTTTGGTTTTTTTTGGTTTTGTTTGTTTTGTTTTTTGTTTGTTTGTTTTTTGAGATGCAGTCTTGCTCTGTTGCCCAGGCTGGAGTGCAGTGATGCAGTCTTGGCTCACTGCAACCTCTGCCTTTTGGGTTCAAGCTATTCTCTTGCCTCAGCCTCCTGAGTGGTTGGGATTACAGGCTTCTGCCACCACAACCAGCTAATTTTTGTATTTTTAGTAGAGACGGAGTTTTGCCATGTTGGCCAGGCTGGTCTCAAACTCCTGAACTCAGGTGAACCACCCACCTTGGCCTCCCAAAGTACTGTGATTACAGGCGTGAGCCACTGCGCCTGACTGGCAGAGTTTTTAATTTTAAAAAAAAAGTTAAAAAAAAAAAAAAAGAAGAAGTACAAGTGGAAATAGATCCAGTATATAGGTTCTGGGAGGTCTGTGGGGCAAGGCAGAAGAAGTATTTAAGAATATATAAGAACTAGGGTAGCCAGAACTTGTGATTGATTTGATGTTGACCTTGAAGCAGAGGGAAATAACTTCTAAGGTTTTGGCTGGAGCAGCTGGGCAGGGAAAATACGGGTATCATTTACATAGGTAGGGATACTGGAGGAGGAGCTTGTTTAAGTAGCAACAGGGTTCATGGGGGATATCTAACATTTGACATAAATTCTCTGGTTATACAGAGATGAGGTGAGGGCTGTGAATTTGGAAACTTTCGCAGTTAGTAATTGACACCATAGTTGTAGATATATAGAACACTGACTAACATTTGAAGACTTGTTAGCTAAGGAGGAACTAGTAAAGCAGACTGAGAAAATTGGAAAGGAGGATGAAAGAGTGTATTGCCATGCAATCCAAAGGGAAAAGGAGATAAACTGGTGGATTAGATCATGAGATCTTACAGATGGGATTGAATCTAAAGCAAAGTAAGACTTCTTGCCTTAGTTAGAAGGAAGACCACTTCCTTTTGGGTAATATAAGGAAACAAGAGAGTGGATGCAGAGGTGGGTACTTTTTTAGGTTTGGTGGCAGGGTGTTAAAGGGTCATTAAAAGAGCTTATGCAGTAAGCAAGTGAGGGAGGACCCTCTGGAGATGGTGGTCAGGGAGAAGTGCTCACATCTTTGGCAAGAATACTTTTTCATCTTTGTACTTCTAGCACTGGATAGTCTGCTGGATATCTATTGGGTATTCCTGTTTACCTGATATACCTGAGGAATACTCAATTGGAGAATAAATAACTCAAATTCAAGGTAGAAAATAAATAGTAAATGCTTGTGGCAAGTTGATAAAATACTGTGGGAGTTGACTAAAGAGAGTTCTCTTGAGGTGATGACTTTTAGTTTCCTGGAGACATTTGAAATGCTTCTTTAAAATTTAATGAATTCCTATAGATTCTTTCTGTGCTTGATTTTAAAGATAGGATGCAGCACTAACATACTTCATTTTATGACTTCATTATATCCAAAACCATGTATTTCATATAATTTCTTTTTCTTTTCTTTTTTTTTTTTTTAATGAGATGAAGTCTCACCCTGTTGCTCAGGCTGGAGTGCAGTGGCATAATCCTGACTTCTTACAGCCTTGACCTCCCGGGCTCAAGTGATCCTCCTACCTCAGCCCCTGTGGCTGGGACTGCAGGCGCCTGCCACCATGCCTGGCTAATTTTTGTATTTTTTGTAGAGACAGGATCTCACCATGTTGCTCAGGCCATTCTCAAACTTCTGTCCACCATTGATCTGCCTGCCTTGGCCTCCCAAAGTACAGGGATTACAGTTATATTTCTTGCAGAAGTTTGTGGGGAGGTAGTAATTGTTAAAGATTGGGCTGTTGTACTTAGCAAGTTTAAGGGGAAGGTATTTTGCATTTCCTCTGGATAAAACATGTGGAAGAAAAATAAGAGAATATAGTTATTCACATATATTCAGTTATATAGACTACTTCTGGAGGAGAAGGCCTTGGTAACTCTTTAGAGTGCAACTCGTAATTTAAAACAGGAGTTAGAAGTATCAGTCTGAATGAAGTTCATTCATTCAAGGTTTCATGTAGTTTGGAAAAAAATGTGTTTTTATGTCAGTTATCTGGTTTAACTGGAAATAGGCTCAATTAATCATATTTAAATAAGATGAAATGAGAACTTCTTTGAAATTATTCTGTGTTTTATGTGGCATGTTGTGAATACTATGTGTTTGGCATTCTTACCCTTTCCGACTTACTAACCTGTTTTTAGGATAGTGCCTCATAATCATCTGGAGATATTGTTGAAACACAGATTGATGGGCTCCAATCTCAGAGTTTTCTAATCCTGTAGTCTGTGCTCTGTGTAAGAATTTGCATGGAAGGAAGGAAGGCATTTCTAACAAGAAATATTTACATTTTTAATTCTTTTTTTTCTTTCTTTTTTCTTTTTTTTTGAGACAGAGCCTTGCTCTGTCACCCAGGCTGGAGTGCAGTGGTGCAATCTCGGCTCACGACAAGCTCCGCCTCCTGGGTTCATGTCATTCTCCTGCCTCAGCCTCACAAGTAGCTGGGACTACAGGCACCCGCTACCACGCCCAGCTAATTTTTTGTATTTTTAGTAGAGATGGGGTTTCACTGTGTTAGCCAAGATGGTCTCAATCTCCTGACCTTGTGATCCGCCCTCCTCGACCTCCCAAAGTGCTGGGATTACAGACGTGAGCCACCGCGCCCAGCCTAATTAGTTAGGGAAAGATCATAATTACTTTTTGATAGACTTTATTTTATGGAGCAGTTTTAGGTTCCTAGTACGGAGATCTCCCATATACCTCCTGTTCCCACACATGCATAGCATCACCCGTTACCAACATTCCCCACCAGAGTGGTACATTTTGAAATGGGAAAATTCCCTTGTCCCCCTTGCAGGGTGTGTGATGGCAGTGTGGCTTGTTTCTTTGGTGCCCTGCTGCTCAGAGGATTTTTGACCCTACAGGGAGCAGGCAGACAGGCAGGTCGTGGGAGCGTGGGCTCCGACCCCACAGCAGTGTCTAGGGGTAAACGTTTTTAGCTCCTGAAGCCCCAGTGGGCGTATGTTGTAGAGTGCTGTTTTGGTTTTGCAATCTGTAGGTAGCTTGTGTTAATCAGCTCAATGAGACCTTCTGCCTTATCACAAGGACAGAGGGCTTTCTGTATCCTGGGGTTCTTGCCTTAGCGTACTGGAAAAATTGGATCACACGTGGGCTTGGAGAATGAGTGCAAGCTTTTTTATTAAGTGGTGGTAGCTGTCAGGGAGGTGGATGGGGAGGCCAGAAGGAGGATGGAGTGGGAAGGTGGTTTTCCCCTGGAGTCAGGCTGCCCAGCGGCCAGGCTGTCTTCCAGCCATTCCAGCCAAATTCTGCATCCTGCTGCTGGTTAATGGCCTGCTGGTGTCTGCTGGTGCCTGTTGGTGTGCTCTTCCACCGATGTGTTCCTTTCCACGTCCAGCCACTGTGTCTCTGCCTACTGGGGTGTCAGAGTTTTTATAGGTGCAGGATGGGGGTGCAGCGGGTCAGAGTGGTCTTGGAAAATGCAACATTTGGGCACAAAAACAGAAATGCATGTCCTCACCTCGGTCCGTGGGCACGGGCCTGGGGTTGGAGTACTCACCAGGGACCCAGACCGTCTCCTTCCAGCACTTCCCTGCCCCTCTTCCGTATCAATTTGTTACAATTTGTACCTACAACGACACATTATTATCACCCTAAGTCTATAGTTTACATGAGGGGTCACTCTTAGTGTTGTATGTTCTATGCATTTGAATTAATACATGGCATATATCTACCATTATAATATATTTTTTATAGTTTTTATATTTATACTTTGTGAATCAACAAAAATAGAGTTAAAAACCATTTAGTTTCTAGAGCTTCTTATGAATGGATTGCATGTGTACCAAGGTACTTATTCCATCTGTCCCTGGGAAAGTTGTATAGGGGCTGGGTCTGGAAAACAGCTGGTAACCAACTGTTCCAAGGGCAGAAGGGATCAAGCACATATAACTTACTTGTCTTAGTGCTGAACATTAATAACGAAACTCTAGTTTAGAGACCAGAACAAAGGAAATATCTTTGTTTTTCTCAAAAAAGCTGTTACAGTTAATAACAGTTACAGTAAATAACACAAAACATTTTGTAGGATTGAGAGGGAAGTTTTGAACTTTAAAAATTTGGTCTCCTCATTTATTCTTTTTTATGTTTTTGACAATTAAGATAAAATAGCAAAGTCTTTTCCATTTTATCGCTGGTAGGAGTTTAGTAGGAGTTCACTTTACTATGTAGGGGAGGAAAAGCTTTTCTCTACCCTTTCAGGTTCAGTGGCTGGGCCTGGGGAATAAGTTGACAACAAATTGACAAGAGAAAAGGCACAAACACTTATTTGAAGTTAAAAGTTTTACATGACATGGGGCATGGGGGCTGAAGAGGTGGGGGAGGTTCATAAAAGAAGGGAGAACCCCGAAGAAATGGCTAGATTTGGAGGCTTTTATATCATTTGAACAAAGGACAATAAAGAGAAATAACAAGAGAAAGGAAAGGGACTTTCAGCTGCTAGGGTCAACAAATACATGCGGAAACTAATGGTAGATAAGGACTTCTTAGTCCTGAAAGACTTGTGTAGATTCTTTTTTGGTGCCATCTCATCTTTGTGATAAAATCATTATCCCCAGGCCAGGTGCAGTGGCTCATGCCTGTAATCCCAGCACTTTGGGAGGCCGAGGCAGGTGGGTCGCGAGGTCGGGAGTTCGAGACCAGCCTGGCCAACATGGTGAAACCTTGTCTCTACTAAAAATACAAAAATTAGCTGAGCATAGTGGCGTGCACCTGTAATCCCAGCTACTTGGGAGGCTGAGGCAGGAGAATTGCTTGAACCCGGGAGGCAGAGGTTGCGGTGAGCCAAGATCACGCCCCTGTATTCCAACCTAGGCGATGGAGCAAGACTCCATCTTTTAAAAAAAAAAAAAAAAAAAATCATCCTCTTCCTGGTACAGGAAGTGGGGTGGGGGAAACATCTTTCCAAAAGGAGTTTATGTTCTGTTTTCAGGCATGTAGGGAAGGGCAGAAAGCTCATCCTATGTTTACTCTTTTTCTGTTGTCTTCAGCTCAAAATAATTTTATGGCAGAGTAGCGTATTTTGGGGTGGCATGTTTTGATCTCTTACAGCTGCAACTTACAATAACTGATGTTGCTATATGTAAAACTTAATCTGGTGACAAGTGTTTTATAACATAAATATTTGACAAAGCTTCAATTCACCATTTGTCCTAGGTATGATAGTTTCCCCATATATTGCTTCCCTCGGACATTTTTAGACATTTAAAACTTCTTAGTAAGATAGGACATTACTGTAAGAGCATTTGTCCGCATGTACTATTTCAGTTTTTTTCCCTATCTGAGTTAATTCCTCTATCTGCTGTTCACAGTAAAGAGTTCCATAACATACTAACCCTTCACCTAAACAGATTTTAACTTCTGGCAGTCTCATCTGACTGAAACATAGTAAGGAAGGCTTACATGAAATAAAAAGGCACTGGAATAAAATAAATGCCATTAAATTAATGAGTAAAACTCCTATTAGTTTATTGGGTTATTTCAAGCCTATTGACTTATATAAAATTTCTAATAATCTTAGATATATGATTTGTGTCTCTCTAAATTATCAAGGGGAGAGTGATTGCAATAGGTAGGTTAAATGGCAGCAGCAAGAAGCGGTAGCTACGGCAAGCTTGAAAAAGGGGAAGAGGCCGGGCATGGTGGCTCACGCTTGTCATCTTAACATTTTAGGAGGCTGAGGCAGGCAGACTGCTTGAGCCTAGGAGCTTGAGACCAGTCTGGGCAACGTGGTGAAACTCCATCTCTACAAAAATGCAAAAATTGGCTGGATTCAGGAGACTGAGGCAGGGGGATCGATTGAGCCTGGGAGGTCAAGGCTGCAGTGAGCCATGATCATGCCACTGAACCCCAGCCTGGGCAACAGAGCAAGACACCATCTCAAAAAAAAGAAAAGAAAGAAAATGGGGAAAGAATTCATAACACTGCAGATAGGATCCCAAAAAGTAAAGCTGCTTATATTTATTTCATATGAGGTCAAATGGTTTTAGATATTTTAATACACCCTGAGCTCATTGAGGTATATTAGAGTGTGGTAGCTAATGTTTATAGGGCTATTCACATTACTATGTTCAGTATATTCATATGAAGGGAGTAAAGAATATATTACATTCGACAAATTACACTTGGGTGTTCAAAAGTTGGTTCTAAAATTTACTGAACTAATATTTTGAGCATATATTATCTTAGAGCAGTATGTAGATATGTCCTGGAAATGCTAGTGTCTCCATTAGCCTTTAAAAATAATATTAAAAAATATATCCGTATTTATATAAATGAAAAATGACAATTTTTTTGTAATTTTTCAGTTTTTTGGAATTGTACGTTTTCAAACTTTACATTGAATTTGTGTATATGCAAGGAAGCTTATTTTGATTGAGAAAAGTAAGGGGTTTTTTAAAATTTGTAAACTATGGACCATGGGCCAGATTTGGCCCATTACCTCATTTTGAAAAATCCATCAGGTACGGATGGTTTTTCCACTTTTAACTGGTTGAAAAAGATTTGTTTAAGCTCTCAGGATGTACTGCTATACTTGATTAAACTTCTGTCATATTTTCAGACATCAAACTGTGTCTGCGAAAGAAAGTGGCTTTTGTCAGATTTTCTGATCTATTTATGATGAGTGGCTATTTTATGTTTTATCATTACTTACTTAACAGAAATAACCTATCACTTAGCCTGTCATATAGTAGACACTCCATCATTGGGTTGATGAGAGCTACAGATTTTGTTTACATAATAACAAATTCTGGTATGTACAGCAGAAAGTTTCCTATTTGTGTATTTTTACAGTTATTTATCAAATAGAGCCCCCCCAAAAAATGCCCTGAAATAAGACAGAAGCTAACCTATGGTTAGGCAACTTAGCTGTATCATACTAACATTGAAACAGGGCTCTTTTTCTACCACTAATGATGTTTAGTTGTGTTCACATTCTCTCTCTTCCTCTTCCCTTCTCCCCATCCACGTCAGTAGGTGATTTTGTGGATAACTTCTGAAGTTATAAAACTCGATGCTTTGATCTGTGCTTGAGAGAGATTAATTTGCAGTCTGATTTACATAATTTAAGAAATATAAAATCACAAGTTAGATAGTTTTTAAAATCACCTTTACTGAAGTATAATTTATATACAGTAAAGCATGCAGTTTGATTTTTGGTATTTGTGTTAATGACAGTCAAAATATAAAACATTTTCAAAAATTTACTCTTCCACCACTTGCAGTTAATTCCACCCCTCTTTCAAACCCTGCCACAGGCAGCTATTTATCTGTTTCCCGTCACTATAAAATAATTCAACCATTTAAAAATTTCTCATAAATGGAACCATACAGTATCTATTCTTTTGTGTCTAGCTCATTTTGCCCAGCTTGTTTTTGATATTCGTTCATGTTGATGCCCATATTAATAATTTGTTTATTTACTTATTGAGTAGTATTTTGTTTTCTAAATATTCTACAGTTTATTCATTTGAATAATTGTATAATTTATTTGAATAGACTTGTTTGGGTTTTTAGTTTGTTACTATTATGAATAATGAGTATTCATATACAGGTCATTTTGGATATTAATGTTTATATTTATTTCTTTGGGTAAATACCGGGATTTGGAATTGCTATGCTGTATGGTTAGGATGTGTTTAACATTTTAAGAAGCTGCCAAAATGATTTTTAAAGTGATTGGATTATTTTACCACTTTAATTAACAGTTAAAAAAATTCCAGCTGTTCAAAATCCTCAGCAACTCTTGGCATTGTTATTCTTAAATATCAGGCATTTTATTAGTGGGTATGTAATGGCATTTTCTTGTTATTTTTCTATACTTTTCCCTTATCACTAGTGGTGTTTAATGCACTTATTAGCCATTTGTATGTCTTTTGTGAATTGTCTATTCAAATCTTTTGACCAGTATTTAAAAATCAGGTCTTTCTCAGCTGGGCGCTGTGTCTCATGCCTATAATCCCAGCACGTTGGGAGGCTGAGGCGAGCGGATCACGAGGTCAGGAGATCGAGACCATCCTAGCTAACCTGGTGAAACCCCATCTCTACTAAAAATACAAAAAAAAAAATTAGCCAGGCATGGTGGCAGGCACCTGTAGTGCCAGCTACTCAGGAGGCTGAGGCAGGAGAATGGCGTGAACCCGGAAGGCAGAGATTGCAGTGAGCCGAGATCATGCCACCGCACTCCAGCCTAGGTGACAGAGCGAGACTCTGTCTCAAAAAAAAATCATCATCATCATCATCATCATCATCATCATCATGTCTTTCTCTTGTTTAGTGATTAGAATTCCTTTTATATTACGGATGTGAGTTCTTTCTCAGATATATGTGTTATCAGATTTTTCTTCCTTGCCTCTGGCTCATCTTTCTATTTTCTTAATAGCATCTTTCAAGGAACATGAGTAGTAATTTTGATGAATTCCAGTTCATCCATTTAAAAAATTTTTCTACCCTGTAGAAATGTTTCTGCCCCGAAGATTTTTCTTCTATATTTTCTTCTATAATTGTAATAACTTTAGCTTTTAGTTACAGGCTTATAATCTATTTCAAGTTATTTTTTATTTAGATTGTGAGGTAATGGTTTAGGTTCATTTTTTTCTTTTTTCTTTCTTTTTTTTTTTTTTTTTTGAGGTGGAGTTTCACTCTTGTTGCCCAGGCTGGAGTGCAATGGCGTGATCTCAGTTCACTGCAGCCTCTGCCTCCCGGGTTCAAGTGATTCTCCTGCCTCAGCCTCCCAAGTAGGTAGGATTACAGGCGCACGCCACCACGCCTAGTAAATTTTGTATTTTTAGTAGAGATGGGGTTTCTCCATGTTGGTCAGGCTGGTCTGGAACTCCTGACCTCAGGTGATCCACCCTCCTCGGCCTCCCAGGTGCTAGGATTACAGGTGTGAGCCGCCGTGCCTGGCTGAGGTTCAGTTTTTTCCTCCCAATATAGATACCCACTTGTTCCAAGCATCATTTGATCAAAAGGTTTTTCTGTTGGCATCTTTGTTTAAAATGAATTGACTGTATATATGTGAGTCTGCTTAACTGTCTGTTCTGTTATATTGATCTGTATGTCTGCTCTTGATTACTGTAGTTTTATAATAAGGCTTGAAATTCGATAATATAAGTTCTCCATCTTTGTTTCTCTTTTCAAAAGTTATACTGGCTAGTATAAGTCCCTTACATTTCCATATAGGTTTTAGAATAAGAGCTCTTCTTTTTTTTCTTGCTGCAATGGTTTGAACACATTTATCTGGCAAAACTCACATTTTCTTTTATATTTTTCTTCAGTGTTTTTTACTACTTGTTTCTGTAAGAAACACAAAATGGGTTTCTGATTTTTTAAGTCTGCTGTGTTAACTGATATTTTGGGGACACATTTTTAAATATAAATGATGAAATTTTCTTCTAAACTATAAACTTATGCTCCACATTAGTTCTTGGTAGGATGAAATAGTTTCTTTATATCATAGTTTTATGGTTTCCTGATGAAACATCACAGCAATGACATTACTGATTTAATATTGTGATCCTGTTGGCTGCTTTGTAAATACTGCTGGAGAACAGAACTGAGAAATTAGATGTATTTTATTTTGCAGTTTCAAAAGTTAAGAACTGGCCAGGCGCGGTGGCTCAAGCCTGTAATCCCAGCACTTTGGGAGGCCGAGACGGGCGGATCACGAGGTCAGGAGATCGAGACCATCCTGGCTAACACGGTGAAACCCCGTCTCTACTAAAAAATACAAAAAACTAGCCGGGTGAGGTGGCGGGCGCCTGTAGTCCCAGCTACTCGGGAGGCTGCGGCAGGAGAATGGCGTAAACTGGTAGGCGGAGCTTGCAGTGAGCTGAGATCCGGCCACTGCACTCCAGCCCGGGCGACCGAGCAAGACTCCGTCTCAGAAAAAAAAGAAAAAAAAAAAGTTAAGAACTGAAACTAGCTTTCATTCTCTTTTGAGTGGTGTACTTTTACTAAATACACATTTCAAAGTATTTACTAAAAACATTTTAAAGAGGACAAAACGTCATAGTAACTTTGGGTACAAAAATATGTTTTGTTTTTCAGCTCTTGTTATTTTCTCTACTAGATGTTCTAAATGAACAAAAGTTGATATTAAGTATATTGATTTTCAAGGGCATCAAGATGCATCTTTAATTTTAAGTGCTTTAAGGAGAAAGATATTTTATCACAAGGTAAACACTTGATATTCACAAAAGTGTTTCAGAATATAATCTATCACGTAGTGTATTTATTTGTTTTAGCTATTCAATGATAGCCAGAGGAAATAGGAAAGTAAATTTTTTTAAAGTAATTGTTTTAAAGCAAGATCTTGAGGTTTTATGGAATTCAAACAAAATGAGCCACCTAATAAAAATAATAGAATAAAAATATGCGTAGACTTTAAAATGTGGCTTCAGTTTAGTACCTATGATATAAAATCAAGTCCATCCATTAATTCAGAATAAGGTCAGCAGTTGTCTAGCAGGTTGCTATTAAAAAAAGAGTTTAAGGTCAGCAAACTTAATACCTGCAATCCAAATTTCAACTCATTGCCTGACTTTGTAACACTAAGAATATTTTTTATATTTGCAAAGGTTGAAAAAAAATGCAAAGGATAATATTATGTGATGTGAAAATTCAGATTCTAGTGTTCATAAATGAAGTTTTGTTGGAACCACTGACACTGTTCTGACATAAAATTAATAGATATTGGCTGGGCGCAGTGGCTCATGCCTATAATCCTAGCACTTTGGGAGACCGAGCTGGGTGGATCACTAGGTCAGGACTTCGAGACCGGCCTGACCAACATGGTGAAACCCCATCTCTACTAAAAATACAAAAATTAGCCAGGCGTGGTGGTGTGTGCCTGTAATCCCAGCTACTCAGGAGGCTGAGGCAGGAGAATCGCTTGAACCCGGGAGGCGGAGGTTGCAGTGAGC
Organism: Colobus angolensis palliatus; assembly: GCF_000951035.1. Classification (NCBI taxonomy): domain Eukaryota; kingdom Metazoa; phylum Chordata; class Mammalia; order Primates; family Cercopithecidae; genus Colobus; species Colobus angolensis. Next base: position 6,608,922 of record NW_012119487.1, on the reverse strand, counting down.
CGAGATCACACCATTGTACTCCAGCCTGGGCAACAGAGCAAGACTCCATCTCAAATAAATAAATTAATAAATAAAGATTTCACAAATTCCCTAACTACAATTTTTTAAAAATTACAGTGTCTCAATTCTAATATAAAGGAGAAATAAAAGGAAAATACTTTAAATGAAGATGATTTTAATTTATAAATACTTAGCTATTCTGTATGGTTAAGAAGATGATCAAAGAATAATTTATGACTCACTTGTTTTATTGCCATACAAAGATTTTTTTTTCCTTAGGTTCACAATGCTTAAGAGGGAGAGAATAATGTGAACAAGTTTCACACAGAATAATACACTTGATAGATGAGTTACATTAACCACATAGTGAGTGAGCTCCAAAATTATTAAAGTCTGGTTGCTCAATTAGGATGGAAGCAGGCCTCAGTGGAAAGTAAAGTTTAATTAAACATTGAAGTGTGCTTTTGTGTGAGCACAGCTGAGATCCGCAGCTATCTGTAAGGTCCCTTGAAGTGATGAGGGCAGTGCTGGTGTTAGAAAGCAAGGCTTCAAAGCTCCAAGCCATGTCACAACCTAAGCATTCCATCTTCTCAGAAGTGGCTGACAGAGTCAAACTTGACACAGACTAAGCTCTCAAAGTGCTGTCAGGCTCTTAATTATATATGTTTGAAGTTCAGTAGTTGAAGTCAGTAACTCACATATGGGATCTGAGGAGGTGTGTTATCACATTCCAGAGGGGAGGAGGAGAAGTTCCAAGTTCACGTGTGGGATCTGATAAGAGGCCACATTCTTGAAGTGGGGAGGGAATACACTCTAAATTCTTACTATAGCAAAGGGTATCATTCATGTAGCAAACTATGTAAATGTTTAGAATCATTTCAGAACTACACAGCAGGTATACCTGCATTAGACAATATAATGGATAATAAGATTCTTACACCTACTTATAATTAGTAAGTTTGGAATGTTCAGCAAATATTGGGAATGCAGGGGTAGTTTGTCTTTCTATGTAAAGTGGATTTCATTTCTATGCTCAGTTAATTATAGGATGTTCATTTGCATAAGGATGAGAAGTATAAATATTTTTGGAGGTATAATGTAGATTGTGAGACAATATAATCAGTAGGATTGGAAGAGTAAGGGCAACAATAGCTTTATCCTTCGCTCAGAGTAGAAACTTAGTAGGTACATTGAATCCTTTATTTCTTTCTGTAGTAATTAATAAAGTAATTTTTTAGTCACTAGACAGAAATACTACAATTCCCATTTAGGAGACTAAGACAGAAAACAAAGAAATCAGGTGGTCAAATACTTTGTTTTAATTAAAAATGCAGTTGAAACAACATATATCACAAAATAAGATGACAGATACAAAAGTAAACATGTGATTGATAAATTTAAGTAGGCTGAACTTCCTATCAGTAAGAAAATATTTTTATAGTAGATTATAACAAACCACAAATGTGTGCTTATATAAAAGAGTTCTTAAAACTTTGAAATGTGAAAGTTGAAAGTAAGATTTAATTCAGGCTAGAAAGCATGAAATCAGTCTCTCCTTGTCACATACACACACACACACACACACACACACACACACACCCATTATAATGATCAACGTTCAGTCTACACTGAAGTTTAAGTCTAATTGTAGATATCTTTATTATTAAAAAATATCTGTGTTAACTGTAAGACAAAATAAACACATTTAGTGGTATGAATCACATCTTAGTCCATGACAGATTAAGTGTACAAAAAGTAAATGTTAATAAAACTGTAGAAGCCCTAAATAACATAATTAACAAGCTAGAACACATATACAAACATTTATAAAGAGTATACCTTATTTTAAATTGTCCATGGAACATCAGAAAATGTAAAGAATCTAGATCATATACCAAATCTCAAATTATAGAATATAAAAATTAACATTTTCTGATCACAACACAGTAAAGTCAAACATTTATTACAAACTTACAAAACAGGAAAAATATACCACATGGAAATTTAATAGCTTCTTTGGCGACTCTAGGATCAAAATGGAAATCAGACCAGTGTGATGAAACTTCTGTGTATCAGAACCTGTGGGACATAGCTAAAAGTGCTCAGAATAGAACTCCTTACTCTAAAGGAATTAACTGAAAAAATACTGATAAAGAAGATATAAAACAATTTAATTAAACATCCAAGTAAAGAAATTAGAGAAAGAACAAAGTAAACTAAATAAAATAGAAGGAAATTAAATAAATATAAAAATAAGAATACATTATGAGAAACAATTACTAATCAATTCATGAGCTTTTAAAAACAAAAGATGAAAATTGTTAGTCAACCTAATCAAGTAAAACTGGAAGAAATTACTAGATGTTTGGCAGGGGATTCAGCAACTCAATTTCAGACAAGTTAACGATCCCTATTAGATTAAAATTGGAGCTGTCAAGTACACATGAGGTAGTAGTGTAGAGAGAGGCCTGGTTTGGGTGACAAACATTTGATAGTCATCAGTGCACTATATAGATTGAAAGCCATGAGCCCATATGATATCACCAGAGAAATCCAGGAAGATAAAAAGGAGGTGAGGTACAAGAGCTTAGCTTAGCTCTGAGATGCTTTTATTTTATTTTATTTTATTTTGTTTTGTTTTGTTTTGTTTTTATTTTTTGAGATGGAGTTTCGCTCTTGTTGCCCAGCCTGGGGTTCAGTGGTATGATCTCGGCTCACTGCAACCTCCGCTTCCCGGGTTCAAGCGATTCTCATGCCTCAGCCTCCTGAGTTAGCTGGGATTACAGCTGCCTACCACCATGCACGCCTCATTTTTTTGTATTTTTAGTAGAAACTGGGTTTCATCATGTTGGCCAGGCTGGTCTCAGAGTCCTGACCTCAGCTGATCCACCCACCTTGGCCTCCCAAAGTGATGGGATTACAGGCTTGAGCCACCGCACCCGGCCTGGGATGCTTTATTATCAAAGTGAAGATGAGGAGGAATGACCAAAGTAGACTGTGATGGAGTTGTCAGTAAGATAGGAGAAAAATCACTCTATTGTGGAAGAGAGAGTGATCATCTATGTCAGCTATTCTTGATGTTTAAGGAAGGTCAGAATTCGGATTTGACTGTTCTCTTTAGCAACCTAGAGGTCATTATTGACCTTCATACAGCATTTTCAGTGATGGAGGTAAAAGCTTGATTCCAGTGAGTTAAGGAGAATGAGAGAAGAGATTATGGAAAACTTTTTTTTTGTAAAATTATGGTATTAGAAAGGAAAGCAATAGGATAGTAGCTAAAATAGAAATACGATTATAAGAAGTATTTTGTTTTTTACTTGAAAAGGAAGAAAAACATGGAAAGGCTTATGGAAAAGATCCAGGATAGATGGAAAAATTGATTGATACAGGAGAGAAGAGGGAAATTTAGGAAAGAATCTTTGAGTAGGTAAGCAAGGATGGAACTTACAGCACAAGTATATATTTTGGTTACATCTAGGAGCACATGCGTTCAGAATGACAAGAAAGGCCACAGAATATATCAAAGCATGTTGGTATAAATGCTGATAAGTGGAAAATGTGGTTAGTGGGAGCCTTTGGAAAGTATCTTCTTGTTCTTTTTATATTTTTCAATAAACTTAAAAACAGAATAATTTGGCCGGGCATAGTGGGTCATGTCTGTAAATCCCAGCACTTTAGGAGGCTGAGACAGACAGATACCTGAGGTCAGGAGTTTGAGACCAGTGTGGCTGACATGGTGAAACCCTGTCTCTACTAAAAATACAAAAATTAGCTGGGCATGGTGACACACGCCTGTAATCCCAGCTACTCGGGAGGCCTGAGGCAGGAGAATCGGTTGAACCTGTGAGGCGGAGGTTGCATCAGCCGAGATTGCGCCCACCTTACCCCAGCCTGGGTGACAGAGTGAGGCACCATCTAAAAAAAAAAAAAAAAAATAATTTGCTGAGAGTGATTGTGAAGGTATGGGAAATTTGTGAAGAATAAAAAAAATTATGTAACTTCTTTCTATGAGTGAGAGGATGAGAGTAGTTTCCTATGAAGTTAGTGTCAAGTGCTCCCCTTAGGGATAGTGATCATGAATTTAAAATGAGACCAGGGAACATGGTTGCTTGTTTTTTCTCTAACCATTTTCAAATCTGCCAGTTCAAATGTAGAGTAAGTAGAGAAATTTATCTAGGGTTAGTTTTGCCAGGGAGGTAAAGTACAAAAAATAAGAGAATGAAAATGGTAACCGAGTACAAAGTTGTGTGAGGGAGTTACATTTACTGGCCATGTAATTTATGTTGGGAAAGAAGAAAGTAAATACATGACAGAATGAGGAGCAGTGGTTATAGGATCCAGAGATTTTTAGATCACATTGGCCTTGAGGGATTGTTGGAGACAATGAATCAACTGGAAAGAATGGAAGTAGTTGTCAGAAAGTGTTATGTCATAAGGTGAAGGAGGGAGTGAAGTTATTGGTAACGAAGAAAAGTGTTTAGGGTGTGGTCATGGTTGTGTGAAGTGGAAGTGGGCAGAATAAAAGATCTTTGGAGAAGAGGAAGTCAAGAAAACTGATAGACCAGGATATTAATCATCTATATATAGTTACTAAAATAACAATTATGAAAGGAATAATTTTTAAGAAAATGGCAGTGAGCTGAAAGTTAGAATTTCCAAGAACTCATGGGTTGGTAGAAGGAGCATCAAGGACACTTATTGGATGGTATATGTTACAGGAGATTTTGAGCTGGGGGGTTTCAGGGAGAAGAGAGAAAAATGACTGGAAGAAGCTGTGTGTAGTAAGGACACCAACTTTACTTCCCAGGCCTCTTTGAACATGGAATGTGGGAAGACTTTGAGGAAGCAGTATATTCAGGGGAGAGCTGGGTTTCAGTTAGAATGAGAAAGCAAAGGAAACATTTAGGGAAGAAATTGCGATTATTAATGGCATTATCTGGGTGGAGAGAGATTTAGCTTTTACTTAATAGAAAAGTACACATATTTTTTTGACCTAGCGCTTCATATTCTGGGTGTGTTTAAGAGTATTCTTGCTTATGTGGCAATTGACACATATAGAAGGGTTGTTGTTTTTTTTCCAGCATTGTTTAACAGTAAAAGACTAGAAATGTTCCTGTTTAAGTAATTTGATACATCCAGATGATGTAAATCTGTGCAACCATAGGGGACAAAATGAGGTAGCCCTCATATATGCTAATATGACCATCTTCTCCACAAACCTGAGGATCGTGTTGTTGCACTGCAAGTCACTAGGGTAGGAATTGTTCAGCTTCATTATAATTTATGGGAACATAAGATGTCCTTAAATGGCACATAACTGTAATTTTTTTTTTTTTTAACATTTTGGTTTTTTCAGCAGCTAGGTATCTGGCAAATAACTGGCAGTCTGGACATTTGATGGCTGAAAATATTCACGGTTCATTCTTTTCTTCGAATAAGTCCCAATAATCATTGCCTCCTGAATTCCTCTATCAATATTTTGTCTTATCATTTGACATTTGCTTATATTGTCTGTAATCTCTTCTACTAATTATAAACCCGATGAGGGTATCTTATTCTTTTTTTAATCCCTTTATGTTTAACTTGTTGCACAGGCTAAATTATTATGTTATTATCACTATATCTAATACAATGTATATTATTATTCTGTGTTATTATTCTTATTTTGCCTATGTATATGTTCTTTGAAGACCAGCTCGTTTGTTCTAATTGAAATTGCATGGCAAGTTTGCATGATGATTGAGATCATAGACTCTGGAACCAGTTGCTTAAATTTGAATTATCTGGTGTATCCTTGGACAAATTACTTAACATCAGTATATCTCACTTTCTTTATACAGTGGAGATTTGAAGCTTGTAAATTTATGTAAAGTGGTTAGAACAATGCTTGACACATCTCAAGCATTATGTATGTTATGGAAGTTTTAAGTAGTATTGATTGGAAGAAAGTTGAGTAACATCAATTCTTTTTTTTTTTTTTTTTTTTTGAGACGGAGTCTTGCTCTGTTGCCCAGGCTGGAGTGCAGTGGCCGGATCTCAGCTCACTGCAAGCCCCGCCTCCCGGGTTTACGCCATTCTCCTGCCTCAGCCTCCCAAGTAGCTGGGACTACAGGCGCCCGCCACCTCGCCCGGCTCGTTTTTTGTATTTTTTAGTAGAGACGGGGTTTCACTGTGTTATCCAGGATGGTCTCGATCTCCTGACCTCGTGATCCGCCCGTCTCGGCCTCCCAAAGTGCTGGGATTACAGGCTTGAGCCACCGCGCCCGGCCGAGTAACATCAATTCTTAATTTACTCTTTTGTATTTTTTAAAGATCTGCTTATCACTGTTCATTAAAATGGCCAGTTTCTAAAATTATGTTTTGTTTCTTTGAAGTTATAGTTACCTGCTCTTGAGGCACACTATCATGGTAATGAATGAGAATGAGAACTTTGACAACTGCTGTTACTTTATATTTTAATTTGATAAATTGGGCTCTAGCATCCAGGAACACTAATCCATGTTTGTTAATGCTTATAATTGCAAAAAGATATGACAGACAGTGGAAACACTGACAAAATTCACTGCTTGGGCTTATAGAGGGCTTTCATTGCTTCGTGCCACATTGTACTGGAGGTATGCATTAATCAGCTGTCCTGTGCGATTTCTTGCCTTGCTGCTTAATCACTTGATTAATGACCTTTTTGACAAAGAATAAAACTAGTTTCCTACAGCTGAATTACATATTTCAGCTGTTGATATAAGTCACTTTCTTTTAACAGTTGAAATATTTCAAAATGTGAAAGAAAAATGCAGTTTATGTCCCCAGAAACACTATTTTTCAAAAGTATACTTGTATGTTTTGAAATCAAAAACAAATTCTGTGAAATTGAATTTGTCATCGCAGTAAACTTTCATAAACCTGTTGTTTTTATTATTACTGCTGACAGTGGATGGCAGAAATAAACGTTGTATAACAGTAATAAGACTTAAAATTTATTTTTGAATTTAATTGCATAAGCAACATTTCAATTAATTAGTTTACCTTTGATTTAGTCTCAGCCTAACTAGTCACTGTTTAACTTTTGAAGTACTTTTGCTTGATTTACCAGATTTCATAATAAAAGTAATTGAAATATCATACTGTTATGTAAGAGGTCATCTGTTTTGTATTAGCTCTAGAAAGCTCTCTGCACCTGAAAATTACAGTGTCCATTTCAGTTAGCTCATCATCTGTTTTTAGAATCTCATTATGTTGATGTTTGAGAATATATGTGATTAAATATGTCAGAGATAAGGAGCAGATGTTTCAGTATCTGGAAGTACTTAAATCCTGAGTCTTAGTGATGTGGAAATTCTTCCATTAAAAAAGATGGTTGGGTGGGGGGGGGAGACTTGTATGTCTTTCTTTCTTTTTTAATCAGTATTTTCTAGAAATAATATTATCCTTTATACTTTTTGATTAATATTTCTGTTAAAATCTATTATTTTTACACTATAAAAAGATCTTGTAACCCCCAAAATATTTTTTAAAACATACTCTACAGGTTCTTGATACCTTAATATATTAAAAGCAAAACATAACGAAAATGTAAGAAAACAATAGCAATGAAGTCAAAACAAAAAGTTAACTGCTTAGTATGAGAGTTAAAAGTGAGCTAATGTCACTAAATAATAACATGTTGAAGAAAGAGAGAGAGCTGTCTTGAATAACAGGGTACCTAACAGCAGAAGACATAATAGACATATTTAGGTCATCATCTGAATTCTTTTGATAGCATTTTTACCTATGCATCAGTTTTCTCCCTGTAATGTATTTAAGCTATTATTTTGATAGGTTAGTGTTTAAACATACTATATATGTTAAAACTAATAGTTTAGTAATGGCATACTTTTACTGGCACAACATTGGAATGGTGTTGACTTATTAGCTGTGTATATGTGTAAGTGGATAAAAAGTATTTAGTGATAACATAACTGGTTCACTTGAAATCTCAGCTATACCAAAACCTCCTAAGTTAAAAACAGGATTTCAGTTCTGATAATAATTCTGTCCTTGACCAGATAAAGTAGTAGTTCTCCTTCAGTGACATGAGACTATGGGTGTAAATTGAGTTGAGATAGATGAGTAGTTGTCATCATTATAGTACGGTGCATTAAAATCCACATGGCAGCGAGTAGTAGCTGAGGCAGCAGTTCAATTGAGGTTGTACAAATAAATCTATTGCATTGCTATAGTATCATACTTTACTGGAGGAAACATTTGCTGAATTGTACTCTAGTCAGTGACACTTAACTGAATAAAAATTTTTTAAGAATTGGCTGGGCGTTGTGGCTCACGCCTGAAATCTGTAATCCCAGCACTTGGGGAGACTGAGATGGGAGGATTGCTTGAACCCAGGAGTTCAAGACCAGCCCAGGCAACATAGTGAGACCCCCATCTCTGTAAAAAATATTTTTTTAATTCTTTAAAATTTATATAAAATTAAGGAAGCGTTTAAAGCTGTAATGAAAATTGGGCATCTCAATGTGTGTCTTTAAGGGAAATATTCCTTCTTGTTGTTTTTTAAGACAGAATCTTGCTGTGTCACCTAGGCTGGAGTGCAAGTGACACAGTCATGGCTCAAATACCTGGGTTCAGGCAGTCCTCCTGCCTCAGCCTCCAAAGTAGCTGGGGACAAGAACATATAACCATGCCTCACTAATTTTTTCATTTTTTTGTGATGATCGGGTCTCAATGTGTTGCCCAGGCTGGTCTCAAGCGCCTGGGCTCAAGGGATCCTCCCACCTTGGCCTCCCAAAGTGCTGGGATAGCAGGCATGAGCCACCAAGCCCAGCCTGAAATATTCTTAATGTGTCTCTTTCTTATCATCATCAGTTCAGCAAGCTTCTTAATAAATCATTAATCATTAACTGTTCTGTGAATGGATATCACATGTAATCCATTAAGAAAATGGATGGTTTTTTTATTGTATGTAGGTGTTTGTATTTTTATGAATTAAATGAATGCTTGATAGATGCAGAGCACTAGCTAGGCATTTTGAGAGAAGAAACACACATACATAGATACTGAAGACACATTCATACATATTAGATTTTAAACCTTTAGCCTTTACACTTTGAGTTTTACATTAAGAGCTTTGATCTGTGATAAAGCATAGTAATTATTAATACCAACACTGAAACCGGACCACTTTGTGTTTGAATACCATCTCAGCCACTTACAAACTGACTAACTTTGAGCAATTTTCCTCACCTCTAATCCTCATTTTCTCATCTGTAAAATGTAGAGAATATTAATACATATATCACAGGTTGTTATGAGAACTAAATGAGTTAATACATGCAAAATGTTTTAGTAGTTAGTGAATGACTAATGAATATTAGGTATTATTATGTAATTAATTGTAGATCAGTGCGAATTCTTACCACTAAACCTCTAGAAAAGATGTTTAAATCATATTGAGGAATAATGTATGTGATGATTCATTTCAACTTTTACTACCATTGGGCTAATTAGATTTCTAGCTGGTTATATAAAAACAACTTCGTTTAGGCGCCAAGTTCTATAAAAGCGAGTATGATCTTGTACTTGCTTTCAAATAGCTTGTTTTGGAGCTTATATAAAAATGATCAGCAAGAGAGGGTGAATTCTCTAACACTAAAGGAAGGGAGATTATTCACTTATTTAACCTCTTTTGTGGTATGGGGAATGCATATTGGGGTTTTATAATTCAGAGAGATGTTTGGGGAGGGGGATTAGGTATGAATTTGGGAAAAAGTAATGATAATTTAATTGTTCTGTTGTATGCTATCCCCTTGTCATCACCCAATTGCTTCAGTAATTCAAATTATATACTAATTTATTAAAAATGATATTGAATATTGTGAAATTCTACCATCTCCACAAAATGGCAGGGAAGTAACTAGAATGTATCAAACATTAGTTGATAATTGTCTTTTGGCGTGCTTTTAGTATATCAAATGATTCACGCCGTTAAATCTTTCTCAGTAAGCTGTAATATGGTTATTAGAACTGAATGAAAAGCATGTCAGGTGTGTAGGAACAAAAGTACACCTGTGCACAATTGTGTAGATATACACAAATCTGAACCACTTTTAATTTGATATGTGTTATGAAGCCTGGTACAATTTGAAGGCATTTGAAGTAGATCTTTTATCCTTGTAGATAGAATTACTTTAGAAGTAGAAAGTAGCAAATTCTGAAATGGTGTCATACACTTTTTCCCCTTAGTATTGAATTTGACCGGGATTGTGACTATTTTGCCATTGCTGGGGTTACAAAGAAGATTAAAGTCTATGAGTATGGCACTGTCATCCAGGATGCAGTGGATATTCATTATCCTGAGAATGAAATGACCTGCAATTCGAAAATCAGGTATTTACATTATTTTCTTGGCATGATGTAGTATATATGTAACAATTTGCATGTGTAATTATCAAGAGATTATCTTACCTTTGCATGACACTTTTTGCTCATTCATGGTGAACACTATAATTGTACTATGTATACAGAGTATATATTATTACTTAGATCATCTTTCTTACAGATATAGGTTGCTTTTTTCCTGTGAGGTTAGCCTTTTTTTTTTTTTTTTTCCAGTTGTCAAATGAAAGTTCTTCTTTCGTTTAATCAAATAAAGTTGTTTGTTGGAGATGGTTGTTGGAGACTCCGTGGAGTACTGAATAAGGATTAATGTAGTTTATGAATAGTATTTGAACATCAGGAATTTTTCCCCTAGCATGCACATATCACAACATATTAGAATTGTTTCTAGTTTTAAGAATTTTTTTTACAAGAATATTCTGCTTTTCACTGAAGGAATGGTGTTTATGTTTTCTGTATTAGAGATTATACTTTATAAGGAGTGCTTTTCAAACCTAAAATACTCTTAAACATTAACAGTGTTTTAACAGTGTTTTAAGGCTCTACTCCTGATCTGCTCCCCAAAAAATCTCAGAAAAATTCTAGAATCTGCTTTTTCTTTTTTTTTCTAAACAAGCTTCCCAAGCTGTTATCATGAGCATTGGCTTTAAAAGAGAAATATATGAGGAAATCATCTAATAATAACTTTGTATAGAACTTTGAACATTTTCAAAATAGCCATCCTTGAACCTTTTTTATCTTTATGAATGACATACATAGTATGTTTCTTACAGTCTTTGTATAATTTGTTATATCTTTCTTTTTTCTAGTTCATTTATAAAAATACTATATTGATAATTGGTGAGCTTCCCCATTCATTTGTGGCACTCGTCATTGAGAATCTGTTATAGTTTATGTCCTAAATGAAGAGGATATAACATGAATTGGATACAACTTTATTGAATTCTTATATATCAGGCATTATCCTAAGTGCTTTGTCTTTAGCAGACCTATGAGATAGTTACCATTATTGCTCCATTTTATACAAAGAAAGCTGAGCACAGAAAGGTAAATAACCTGCCTAAGATTATATACCTTTATATAGCGGAGCCAGGATTCAGACTGAAGTAGTTTGGTTCTAGAGTCTGTGCCCTTAAACATTTCATGCTCCTTATTTATAAAATGGAGGCCACAATAGTAATACCTATTTAATAGGATTGTACTTTTGAAAAATCCCCATATTGCACTCAGAACAATACTTGGCCTATAGCAAGTACTCATAATGTATTACATAATGAAAACGTGGATTAGAAGGTTTAAATGTACTATCTACCTGTTCTGTAATTATACATGTAAAAATGTGCAATAGTTCCTGCTGCATTGGAATAAATGGTGAAAGCGCTGAAGGCTGAAAGCTGTGGGCCTGGGGCTGAAAGGATCAATACTTAAGGAGGACTAAAATAGATTTGGAGCACATCTGCTGTGAAAGTGAACTAAATTAGCCAGAGCCACAGCTAGTAAGTAACAGATCTGGAATTTGAACTCAAGTCTACCTAAATTCAAACTGTGGCTTTTAATTGTTCCATATAATTTCTACCAGAAATTCTAATTAAAAGTATTTAAAAATGTAAATGAACTCTTCTAGTCTCTGAAATTTAGCATCAGTGCAACTAGTAGAAAGCAAAAGACCTTGTGTTCATGTCTTAGAAGTTACCTACCTTAACTGCCTTCTAAGTAGCTTCTTCCATAATATGCATTCCTTTTACTATATGCATGATGCAGATATGTATCTCAGCAGAAGTTTTTAGATGTTGTAGACTTTTGGAGCACTTGAGAATAGCCAGAACCATAAATGATAAAAGTTTGATTCTAACTTTTAGATGCTTTTAATTGGAATTATAGTCGTAAGTTATAATTAGTCAAGTCAAGACTTTTGGGATGTAAATACAGAAACCCAATTCACTGTAGTTTATTTGGCTTATATGATTTGGCACAACTGGATCCAGGGGGTTAAACAGTATCATCAGGTCTGTCATTCTGCGAGGTATGCCTTGAGCCCTCTAGACAGTATCACCTTCACTGATAGACATCCTTTCCTCATGTATCAAAGATGGCCAATGATAGCTCTAGGCTCACATCCATCTTAACAGTTAGTGATCACAGTAAAAAGTGGTTAGGATCATTACTTGTTAATTTTTATTTTTAAAATTTCAAAATTATTGATACATCTTTTTCCAGGTATGTTGTGGGCAGAATAATGATTGTGAACTGATAGAGACCGTTTTAAAATAGTGCAAATCTTTCTGAACACATTAAAATTCTTTTTATCCCGTTGTTACTTATTTTTATGTAAAGTAACTTTTAACTGTATTTCTTTCAGCTGTATCAGTTGGAGTAGTTACCATAAGAACCTGTTAGCTAGCAGTGATTATGAAGGCACTGTTATTTTATGGGATGGATTCACGGGACAGAGGTCAAAGGTCTATCAGGTAAATAAGGGTACTAGTTACATGTTGTATGAATCATGTATTTATTTTTTTAAAACTTTTAGAACTTCATGTGCTTTATAATTACAGATTTGAAGCCACTATTTAGTACTTTTTATACCTGTGTAACGCCTATGCAATACCAAATACTTTTTTTTTCCAGTCTCCTTTTTTTGGTACCAGATACTTTCCTGGAGCATTTCTTCAGACTTTGGTCTTTATAGAATGCATCAAATAAATTTCTGAAAGCAATAATTTCAGTAAATGTATATATTAAAAGTTTTGGGCGTACTTTATATCACATCTTATTTGCTTTTCATTTGTTTTCTAGCCTGTTCTCTTTCCCTCTCCCCATAACAATAAATTGATATCAGTTTTTTTTTTTCCTTTCTTTATTCATTTTGAGATCTCTATTCTGTCTGAGGCTACTGTCTTCTTTCTGCTTCCAGGAGCATGAGAAGAGGTGTTGGAGTGTTGACTTTAATTTGATGGATCCTAAACTCTTGGCTTCAGGTTCTGATGATGCAAAAGGTACTATTTGAATCTCTTTCTCAGCACCTCCTTCTCCCTGGCCCTCCTAACCTTAATTCCTTTCATTGGCAGAAATACAAACATTTACTGAAACTCATGTCCTTTGTGATTATTGATTTTTTTTATTATCATTATTATTGTTTTGTTTTATTTTTTGAGATGGAGTCTCACTCTGTCACCCAGACTGGAGTAGAGTGGCATGATTGTGGCTCACTGCAACCTCTGCCTGCTGGGTTCAAGCAATTCTCCTGCCTCACCCTCCTGGTAGCTGGGATTACAGCCACACACCACCATGCCTGGCTAATTTTTTATATTTTTGGTAGAGACGGGGTTTCACTGTGTTAGCCAGGCTGATACTGTACTCCGGAACTCAAGTGATCTGTGATCTGCCCTGCTGACGGCTTCTCAAAGTGCTGGGATTACAGGTGTGAGCCACTTTTTTTTTTTCTTGAGATAGAGTTTTGCTCTGTTGCCCAGACTGGAGTACAGTCATGCAATCTCGGCTCTCTGCAACCTCCAATGCCCAGGTTCAAGCGATTCTCCTTCCTCAGCCTCCCATGTAGCTGGAATTATAGGTATGCACCACCACACTCGGCTAAAATTTTTTTTTTTTTTTTGAGACAGAATCTCACTCTGCTGCCCAGACTGGAGTGCAGTGGGGCGATCCTGGCTCACTGCAACCTCTGTCTCCCAGGTTCAGGTGATTCTTTTGCCTCAGCCTTCTGAGTAGCTGGACCTACAGGTGCATGCCACCATGTCCAGCTGATTTTTGTGTTTTTAGTAGAGATGGGGTTTTACCATATTGGCCATGCTGGTCTCAAACTGATCTCATGACCCAGCTGTCTCAGCCTCTCAAAGTGCGGGGATTACAGATGTAAGCCACTGCGCCTGGCCTCACCCAGCTAATTTAAAAAATTTTTTTCGTAGAAATGGGGTTTCACCATGCTGGCTGGGCTGGTCTGGAACTCCTGACCTCCAGTGATCCACCTGCTTCGGCTTCCCAAAGTACTGGAATTACCAGTGTGAGCCACCACGCCCAGCCTACTGATTATTTTTTAAAAATCCAAGCAGGGGCCAGGCCCAATGGCTCACGCTTGTAATCCCAGCACTTTGTTTGAGAGACTCAGTTGGGTGGATCACTTGAGGCCAGAAGTTTGAGAACAGCCTGGCCAACGTGGTGAAAGCCTGTCTCTACTAAAAATACAAAAATTAGCCAGGTGTGGTGGTGCATGCCTGTGGTCCTAGCTACTGGGGATGGCTGAGGCGTGAGAATTGTTTGAACCCAGAAGGCGGAGGTTGTAGTGAGTCCAGATCTCGCCTCTGCACTCCAGCCTGCATGATAGAGCAAGACTCTCTCAAAAAAAAAAAAAAAAAAAAAAATTCAAGCGGAGAAAGTGATTTCTCTTCTTGAGTGAATGAAAAATGAATATACTGCATCCTCATTCTAATGATGTTTTTAGATTCATTCCACATGGAGACATTTATAATTGCTGCTATCTTATAACCAAGTCCTTTAGACAGATATACCACCGAATAACCTTTTTTTTCCTGGAAATATTTAGAAATCTCTATATGCTGCATTGTATTTTATTAAATTTCTATTGTATACTAAAATCTCTTAATGAAATTCATTATATATCAAGGCAAAATTCTACGTCACTTTTTGCCAATTTAATTGACCTTTCTTTTCTGTTTCTTGTATATCCATCTTTACTATTCACTGTTTTCTGTTTTTTTTTAATGTGCTGTTTTGGTCTGGTTCTTTCTTCTCACTATTAAATGTATAAAGCTATGATAACAGACTTATTTTATCTTAGAATTACCACTCTTAATTTTTTTGCCTTTTTCTTCTTTTCTGCCTGTAACTTTCAGAGTATTGTTTTGATAGGCAAGGATAGCTCTAGCATTGGAAGCTTTATTTCACATCATGTTATACCTTTCCCTTTGGCCTTTTTAATACATAAAAGAAATAAAATAATGGAGCACAGCCTATTCTGTAAAAAGCTAAACAAACAAGACTGGACTGCCTCTAAAAAGTTTTGGGCCATAGAGTAGCAAGTTGTTTATTCATACTATATACAGAATGGAATATCTTTTTTCGTTGATTTAAGAAATCGTCAGCCAGGCATGGTGGCTCACACCTGTAATCCCAGCAATTTTGGACGCTGAGGCAGGAGGATGGCTTGCGGTCAGAAGTTCAAGACAAGCCTGCATGAGACCCTGTCTCTAAAAAAATTTTAAAAATTACCTGGGCATGGTGGTGTGCGCATGTAGTCTCAGCTGCTAGGGAGACGTGGGCAGGAGGATCTCTTGAGCCCAGGAGTTCAAGGTTACAGTGATTGATGATTGTGCCACACTGTACTCCTGCTTGGATGACAGAGCAAGACCCCATCTCAGAAAAGAAAGAGAGGGAGGGAGAAGAGGGTAGTGTGGAAAGGGAGAGAGGGAGGAAGGGAGGTGAGTAAAAGAGGGAAGAGGGAGAAGAAAGAGCAAGAAGGAAAAGAAAGAAAAATTGTCCTTGAATTTCTAAATTAGCGAGAGCACCATGTTAAATAGATATATTTATTTTGGTTTTTTTTTTTTTTTTTTTTATACTTTAAGTTCTAGGGTACATGTGCATAACGTGCAGGTTTGTTACATATGTATACTTGTGC
>NW_012119487.1:6586401-6586665 GCF_000951035.1 Colobus angolensis palliatus | reverse complement strand
TTTAGTTTAATTAGATCCTATTTGTCAATTTTGGCTTTTGTTGTCTTTGCTTTTGGTGTTTTAGACATGAAGTCCTTGCCCATGCCTATGTCCTGAATGGTATTACCTAGGTTTTCTTCTAGGGGTTTTATGTTTTTAGGGCTAACATTTAAGTCTCTAATCCATCTTAAATTAATTTTCGTATAAGGAGTAAGGAAAGGATCCAGTTTCAGCCTTCTACTTATGGCTAGCCAATTTTCCCAGCACCATTTATTAAATAGGGAA
>NW_012119487.1:6580620-6584811 GCF_000951035.1 Colobus angolensis palliatus | reverse complement strand
GGGAGGATTCCCTCTTTTTCTATTGATTGGAATAGTTTCAGAAGGAATGGTACCAGCTCCTCCTTGTACCTCTGGTAGAATTCGGTTGTGAATCCGTCTGGTCCTGGCCTTTTTTTGGTTGTTAGGCTATTAATTATTGCCTCAATTCAGAGCCTGCTATTGGTCTATTCCAGGGATTCAATTTCTTCCTGGTTTAGTCGTGGGAGAGTGTAAGTGTCCAGGAAATTACCCATTTCTTCTAGGTTTTCTAGTTTTTTTCCGAGGGTGAAGTTTTTGCATCTGTGTTCGTGAGGGTTACTGGTCTTTCTTTTTCTGTTTTTGTAATTTTTTGTGACTTTGATACTGGAGTAATGCTGGCCTCATAAAACACATATGTGCTATGTGTTTTTTTTTCTTGGACGTGATTGTTTAGAATTACTATTCTTTTGTTCTTAAATGTTTGGTAGAATTTGTCAGTGAAGCTTTCTGGGTGTGCAGTTTTCTTTGAAGATTTTAACCTAGAATTTAATTTCTTTAGTAGATTCAGGACTAATAAACATACCTGTCTCTTCTTGAGTGAAATTTGACAGTTCATTTCTTCCAGGTAATTGATCCGTTTTATTTGTTGTGAGATTTATGGACATCAAAATACATAAAATGCTCCTCCATTTACAATGGGATTACGGTCCCAATAAATCCATCATAAATTGAAAATGCATTTAATACTCCTAATCATAGCTTAGCCTAACCTACTTTAAATGTGCTCAGAATATTTACATTGGCCTACAGTTAAGCAAAATAATTTAACACAAAGACTATTTTACAATAAAGTGTTGAATAATACAAGTAAGAGTATCATACCACATATCACTAGCCTTGTGAAATATTAAAATTCAAAATTTGAAGGATGATTTCGACTGAATGCACATTGCATTCTCGCCATTGTAAAAAATCATAAGTTGTTGAACTATTTAAATTGGAAACTGTCTATATTTGTAATATACTATATCGCTAGGGTTTGTAGCCATGCTTTTTTTTTTCCCCCCCATTACTTCTGAGAAGCTGTGATGAAGTCATGTCCTGTCCTTTATTCCTGATAACTGGTATTTTGTGTCCTCTGGTTTATTTATTGTTTTAATTTAGGTCACCTTGGCATTAGGTTCTTAATCTTTTCAAATGCTCAACTTTTGGTCTGTTCATTTTTCTGTATTTTTCTATTTTTGATTTCATTGATTTCTGCCCATTTTTCTTCTTGCTTTGGGTTTAATTTCCTCACCTCTTTCTAGGTTTTTGAAGATTGAAGTTTATGTCATTTAATTGATACTTCTGCCTTTTTTAATCTGAACATTTTTTGTTTTATACATTTCCCATTAAGCACTACTGTAGCATATTTTGAAACAAGTTTGAAAACAAGTTTTCATGACTATTTGCTATTATATTATTTTTGTGACTATTATATTTGCTTTTCCATGCAGTGTAAAATTCTGTTTGATTTTCTCTTGTTATTCTCTTGTTCATCTATAGATTAAAGTATTTTTAAATTTTCTTAAACTTTTCAGAAATCATTCTGTTGCTGATTTATAACTTAATCATTTTATAGTTAAAGGACATATTTTACGT
This sequence comes from Colobus angolensis palliatus, assembly GCF_000951035.1. Lineage (NCBI taxonomy): Eukaryota > Metazoa > Chordata > Mammalia > Primates > Cercopithecidae > Colobus > Colobus angolensis. The sequence goes on along the minus strand of NW_012119487.1, from coordinate 6,583,212 downwards.
GATTTTAATTTTTTAATTTTTTATTTGTTTTATGGTCCAAAATATGAACTACCTTGATAAATATTTCAAATGCACTGAGAAGAAACTGTACTATAAATACTGTTTGGTGAGTGTTCTGTAAGTGTCAGATCAAAGTTTTTGCTAGTATATTTCTGATTTTCTGTACACTTGCTGTTTTTTTGGTCACCTTGTTTTATTGATTATGAGACAGAAATGTTAAAGTCTGGTTTTATTTCTCTGTTCAGTTACCTGTTTTGTGTGTAAGTGTGTTTTTACCTGATATATTTTGAAACTCTATTGTTAAGTGCATAAATATATTTGGGATTGTTATGTCTTCTTGGTGGACTGAATCATTTGTTAATATATAATATCACTATCCCTGTCCGTATTCCTCTGAAAACTACTTTGCCACATACTCATCAAACTATTGATAGTAATCTCTTTTTCCTCTCCTCTGGGATTTTAATTATGTTAATGTATTAGACCCTTTCGTTTTGTCTCACAGGCCTCATACTCTTTTTCTTGTCAATATTTTTTTCTCTTCAGATTGGGTAATTTCTGTTGTTCTGTCTTCTAACTCATGATTCCTTCATCTGTTGTCTCCATTTTGCAAAACAATTTCATTTATTCTTTTTTTAAAAAATTAGTTTCTATATATTCTCTGAGTACTTCTATCTTTCCATTAATTTTAAGTTTATTTTTACCCCATGGAGTATAATTACAATACTTGCTTTAAAATCAATTTCATTTAATATCTTGTGATCCAGCATCTAAACCTTTGAACTGACCTTTGTTAATTGTGTTTTCCTTTGAAAATTCTTCACATTTTCCTGGGTTTTTGTATGTTGAATAATTTTGGGGTTGTCTCTTAACCATTTTGAATATTATATTTTAAGATGTTGGGTCCTGTTTAAATTGTGTGGGAAATGTTGGGTTTTTGTTTGTTGGTTCATTTCTTAGTAGGTGATCAGTTGGCTTAGATTTAGACTGTAAATTCTGTCTTGCCTTCCCTCGGTTATTTTTGCCTTGTCAAAGGCAACAATCAGTTCAGTTCTCAGAGCTTTTGCTGTGGTACTTTGGGTCTGCCTAATACACATGCCAGTTAGAGCTTAGTTTAGGACTTGGGTCGTCTTTTCAACTGTAGTTCAGTGCACATAGCATTTGCTGCCGTGCTTCGTGTCCATCTTGCACATACACAGCTCAGAAGTGACTGCCAGTGAATGCACAGAACTGTAGAATCTCCTTCTCCAGCACTTTCTTTCCAGGTTTCTTCCTGACTCTTTATCTCCCAGGGCCCCATTTCACTGATTCTTTGTCAAGAAAGTTGGGTTGTTTCATTTTAGGAGACTTTGGTGCCCAGTCTACTGCTGAATTCTGTTAGTAGGGCATGCCACAAGGGCAAAGAAGCAAGAGAATAGATAAGAAAAATAAAATGAGGATTCTCCTTTTTCATTTTCATTATATCACAGATGCTCCTTTTTATATGCACAGAGTTTTACTCTGAGTATTAGCTTCTTATAGTGCTGTAGCTCTGTGACTGAAGCCCACCCATGGGGAAAAGTTGGAGGAGGAAAAGAATAAGTCAAAAGTAAAAATTTATTCCCAATCCCCTGGTTTGTAGAAGTCATTGCTAAACACACGGATTTTCCTTAGTGTTTGCTGCTTAAGGTGCTGACTTTAGCTTGCCAAGGGAGAAGAGAGAGGGAAAAATGGTACTCTTCATCCCTTGAATTTCACTTAAGTGTAGAATTCTCTCCTGGAAATGACTGTTTTTGTTTACTTTTTCAGTTTCCTCATATAGCTGCTTTTGTTTTTTGGATGTTGTCCAGGGTAAACTCACAGTGAGAGAGACTGGCTTACTCTCTTAGCTTGGCAGTAAAAGTCTCAAATGCTTTTAAGCCCATCTCAAGAGTACTATTTAGTGTTACTTAAATGTGTTTATTATTCTTGTCTGTTTGGTGATCATATAAAATATTGTCTTTGTGATAACTTTATAGTTAGAGAATATTTTAAATCACTTTTATACAAATATATTTTGCTTATTTTATATATTTTGTATTCAGTAAATATTTAACTGAGGAATTTTTTAAACAGCTATTTTTTTCATTGCTTAAATAAAAACTGAGTTCATGTGAATGATATTTTTCCTACATATGCTGTGTATTTTAAAAATAATTTAGTTCCAAGTATATATGCACATAATTGCATGTTAAAGAACCATCAATATGTAGCAGCTAATCAGAAATGAATTTCATGAGTCATTTTAAAGGTTCTTTTGAAGAAATATATTTTTCTTTTTAAATATGTAACCTGCACTGGGCGCAGTGGCTCACGCCTGTAATCACAGCACTTTGGGAGGCCAAGGTGGGCGAATCAAGAGGTCAGGAGACGGAGACCATTTTGGCTAACACCGTGAAACCCCGTCTCTACTAAAAATACAAAAAATTAGCTGGGCGTGGTGGCGGGCGCCTGTAGTACCAGCTACTCAGGAGGCTGAGGCAAGAGAATGCCATGAACCCAGGAGGTGGAGCTTGCAGTGAGCGGAGATCACGCCACTGCACTCCAGCCTGGGCGACAGAGCAAAACTCCGTC
>NW_012119487.1:6575426-6580515 GCF_000951035.1 Colobus angolensis palliatus | reverse complement strand
TGATTGACCAAATGATTGTGTTTTGATTGAAATAACATATCATTCTTATTGGAGAATAACATGGAACAAATCAAATATTGCTATTTAAAAATCTTTTTTTTTTTTTTTTTTTTTTTTTGAGATGGAGTTTTGCTCTCGTTGCCCAGGCTGGAGTGCAGTGGCACGATCTCGGCTCACTGCCACCTCCACCACCTGGGTTCAAGCAGTTCTCCTGCCTCAGCCTCCCAAGTAGCTGGGGTTACAGGCATGAGCCACCACACCTGACCATTCCAAATTTTATTAGTTGCATAGGTTAATGCACAAGTGACAACCATGAAGTCTTGGTAGATTTTAGAAATCGATTAGTAAAATTCATGCTGATTGTAATGCTTCTGCTTTTTCATCAGCAGATTAAATAAGTAACTGTAAATTAATAAATGGCATTATGATAACAGTTATAATTTATAACTTTAGAGGCAGTTACCTTTCCTATAAGTTAAAACTTTACTACGTATATTCTCTGCTGAATTTAAATGAAATGTTAAACTTATGTTGATCAGCATCCATCATGGCCTCCAGGGATCTCTGTCTCCTGGTATTCTTAGTGTAGTTCGCCTTCACCTACCTTGTTCCAGGCTTCATCTATGTGACCAGTAGATATGTCTTCTAAAATTAGGTTATAAAAGACACTGTAGCCTCTATCTTCATCATTTTCTCTCTTTGCAGTCACTCGATTTGGGAGAAACCATCTGCATTGTCACAAGCTCACATGGTGGGGAACTGAAGTCTTATGCCAAAAGTCATGTTGAGTGAGCTTGGAAGTGGTAGAGTACTGGACTCTAATAGTCTAGAGTCCTAGTGGACAGCTCAACTACAGTCTGTTGAGACTGAGCCAAAACTAACCGGCTTACCTGCTCTGAGATTCTTGGCCTCTAAAACCGTGTGAGATAGTAAATGTTTGCTGCTTTAAGTAACTAAACTTTAGGGCAGTTTGCTCTATGACAATGTCTAACTACTAATACAGGGTCTGTTGTTTCCCTTTGACGAAGTTCAAGAGTCAAGCTTATTTATGTTTGGTAAACAGTATTAAAGTTTACATCTTTGTATTCAATTGTTCATACTTTTTATAGAGGTATAAAACAATACACATTGCACCTCAGTGTTATGGTAGTTTTTGTTGAAATAGCATTCTCCCTTTTTACTCATACGGATAACTTTCTGTTTTCTGTAGGACCTGGACAGTAGTTTAGAAGCGGGTCTAGAAGAATTACATATGAAACTTAACTCATTTTTGTACATCCTCATTAAAGCTTTGGGCTGTTTTACTGTGTCAAACTTCTGTCCCTGTTTTCTTTTTCTTTGGTAATGAATTCTTTCTTAGGATACATTGGTGCAAATAGACATGCAGTAGGCCCTGTCAGAGAAACTCAGAAACATAAACCTTGCACATCGGAACTGATTGTGATATTATTATAGATAAGCAATATCTTGTTCTCTATTTTTGGAAACAATTTTAGCAAAATACTTGGGGGATGATTCACCCAGATTTTACAGATTATTAGATGATACACTTTATTCTGTAGTGTAGTTGGATTTTTTAAGATTCAGTATTTCAGAATTGAACTGAAAAATTAGGTGACACTTAGAGAAAAGACACTTTTCTTTATCCTTTAACATTAAAGAAATAAAACTTGTATAGAACACTTAGTGTTAAGTAACAAATTTATGGCCGACTAGATACAGTATGTTTCTTTGTTTTAACCTTCTATGGTATGATTTTCCTAATGTTTACTCTTTTGATTATTTACTGAGAGCCAAAGGAGGCCATATGTAAATAAATACAGTGTATTTTATTTGATTTAATTGCTTTAGCTCTTCACCTAGAAGATGACATTTTCTTTTAAATTTACTTTTCCTTTCAAAGGGAATTTTCATCAGTAAATTCTGAAATTTAAATTTTTGATGTTAAATGAAATTCTTACTACCATCCATGTAAGGAAAAAGTAACAGTAAAGATGTTCTCACCTCATTTATATTGGCTTAGTTTCTTCTCACACTTGTTGATTTCTTCTATGCTTCCTCCAAAAGATTATACTATTTTATCTTTCGATCTGTGATGCCATCTTAGGATATTAAATAGATTTTAATATTATTTCATTATATTTGTTGTATTAGTTTTTTAGGGCTACCATAAGAAAGCATACCCCAAACAGGCTGGCTTAAGACAACAGAAATTTTTTCTCTCATAGTACTGGAGACCAGAAGCCCAAAATTAGATTGTTGGCAGGGCCACACTCTCTGTGAAGGCTCTAGGGAAAAATTATTTCTTGTCTCCTTCCTACTTTCTGGTTATTGACAGTCATTCTTATCATTTCTTGGCTTGTAGCTGTATCACTCCAATCTCGGCTCGCTTCACACATGTCCTTCTTCTCACTGTGCCTTTGTCTCTAAATCTCTCTCTCCTTATAAAGACACTAGTCAGTGGATTTAGGACCCATCCTAAACTAGTCTGACCTAATTTTAACTTTATTACATCTGCAAATACCCTATTGCCAAATAAGGTGATATTCACAAGTACCTGAGGTTAGGACTTAAACATGTCTTTTTGGGGAACACAACACCTGTTTTGTTTAATAACCACTCTGAAATTTTTATAATCTCTATACAACTTTTCCATGCTGCATTCATTCAGTGTATCTTTACAGTATTTTTAGTCTTAGTTACCCTTGTAGCTCTGATAGTTATATTGAATTCTAATATCTTATATATTAAAAATTATAGTCATGGTGGTTAATGTGACTTATTTAAATAATATTAATGATTACTGCATTGAGAAAATTACCATGAAATTAGAAAAGACCTGCCACACTTCCAACTTAACTATCATTCTTTCAGTACTGTTTTTTTTTCTCACTTATATTTAATTAACATAAAACGCTGATACATACTGCTTGCTTTTAAAGGTTTTTAGTGATTATAAGTGGGGTTATGCACACAGTAAGTGCTCCATACTTATTTATTGTGAATTACCTTTGGGCCTAGGCTGTTAGAGTATAATCCAGTCAAAGTCCACTTAATAATCTAATCTTTAAGTGCTGTGTTCGGCATATTGACTTTTAATTCCAGGTAACCATCTCATCTTAGAATTGTATGTCGTGATTGACCAAATGATTGTGTTTTGATTGAAATAACATATCATTCTTATTGGAGAATAACATGGAACAAATCAAATATTGCTATTTAAAAATCTTTTTTTTTTTATTTTTTATTTTTTGAGACGGAGTCTCGCTCTGTGGCCCAGGCTGGAGGGCAGTGGCCGGATCTCAGCTCACTGCAAGCTCCGCCTCCCGGGTTTACGCCATTCTCCTGCCTCAGCCTCCAGAGTAGCTGGGACTACAGGCGCCCGCCACCTCGCCCGGCTAGTTTTTGTATTTTTAGTAGAGACGGGGTTTCACCATGTTAGCCACGATGGTCTCGATCTCCTGACCTCGTGATCCGCCCGTCTCGGCCTCCCAAAGTGCTGGGATTACAGGCTTGAGCCACCGCGCCTGGCCTGCTATTTAAAAATCTTATTCCATCTCTACATCAAAAAAAAAAAAAATAGCCAGGCGTGGTGGTGTGCACCTGTAGTCCCAGTTATTCAGGAGGCTTAGATGGGAGGATCTCACTTGAATCCCTGCAGTGAGCTATGATCATTCCAGTGCACTCCAGGCTGGGTGGCAGAGTGAGACCTTGTCTCAAAAACTGCAAGTAATAATAAGAATGATTCTTATTTTAATAATAAGCCTCTTAGTTTACTGTGGGAAGGCTAATTTATCAGATTGTAAATTAGCAACATTTTTTGATAATGATTAATTTCTACTTGGAGATTTCACATATTGAAATAAATTCTTATGTAATCCCATTTCATGGAAGTGGTATTTATTGGAATCAGTTTTACTTATTCACTGCCGTCTACAGGTTACTCTATCAGTATTTCTAAAAATATTCTAAGATTTTTTCTATGTTTCCATTCCCAATACTGGTTTCCAAGCCCAAATGCATGTTAGAATCACCTGGAGAGCTTTTCAAAAAAACACCAGTACTTGGATCCTATCTGGGTATTGTCCTGGATGGGACTTTGGGGCAGATTGAAATACGGATAGGAAGATTTTGTCGTTGTTAAAATTCGTGTATTTATTCTAATGTGCATCCAGGATGGCAACTTATATACTGAAAATCTATTTTATGAGTGGATCCTGTTGTCTGCTAAGACATTTTTAATTGCTGAAAAATGATATGATAGTTGCTCTGGTACCTTTGTAAAATGGCAACTCATTTTCTGCTTCTGCTTTCAAATCAGACCTATTTTGCTTAGTCAGCTTTGCTCTCTCTAATCATTACAAATTTTAATATATGTCACTGGATTAGACTACATATCACATACAAAACCAAAATTTTGAAGTTAGCTAAATAATTCTAGAATATATTACTTTAGACATATTTAAGTTCTATCACTGAATTACTACATAAAAATTTAAAATCACAAAATTCTTAATTGAAAGATAAAATAACAGTTTCCAAGTGCTTTAAAGATGTTTGTGTACGTTTTCATATTTATGATGTATATCAGTATACACTCATACACACATTTAAAGAAAATTGGCTGGGCCCAGTGACTCACATCTGTAATCCCAACATTTTGGGAGGCTGAGGTGAGCAGCTTGCTTGAGCCTAGGAGTTTGATACCAATCTCAGCAACATGACAAAACCCTTTCTTTACAAAAAAAAGAAAAAAAAGAAAAATCCAGGCATGGTTGCACACACCTAGCTACCCGGGAGGCTGAGTGGGGAGAATCACCTGAGCCTAGGAGGTAGAGGAAGTGAGGCATGATTGTGCCACTGCATTCCAGCCTGGATGACAGAGTGAAGAGACCCTGTCTCGGGGAAAAAAAAAAAAGGAAAGAAAGAAATAAAAATAATACTAATGTATTTATATAACTATATATATAACAAATGTACCACCTAGCTTCAGATTACTTTTTTTTCCTGTCTTTTATGTCTTAGTTGTGGGTCTATGTTACCTGTCCGTATAAATTTATTATTTATCTATACAATTTTTCTTTTTTTT
>NW_012119487.1:6551764-6575376 GCF_000951035.1 Colobus angolensis palliatus | reverse complement strand
CCTTCTGCTAATTTTTAAATTTTTTTTTTTTTGAGATGGAGTCTCGCTCTGTCGCCCAGGCTGGAGTGCAGTGGCCGGATCTCAGCTCACTGCAACCTCTGCCTTCTGGGCTCAAGTGATTATTCCACCTCAGCTTCCCAAGTAGCTGGGACTACAGGCCTGCACCACCATGCCCAGCTAACTTTTGTATTTTCAGTAGAGACGGGGTTTCACCATGTTGCCCAGGCTGGTCTCTTAACTCCTGAGCTCAAGTGATCTGCTGCCTCAGCCTCTCAGGCTCATTACAGTCATGAGCCACCGTGCCCGACCTTTTTTTCTATATTGATTTTTGACATTGAAACTAAGCTCTCTTAGTTTTAATATTATTGTATTATTCAGTCATTCAGTGATATGGTTTGGCTGTGTCCCCACCCAGATCTCACCTTGAATTATAATAATCCCCATGTGTCAAGGATGGGACCAGATGGAGATAATTGAATCACAGCAGGCAGTTTCCCCCATGCTCTTCTTGTGATAGTGAATAAATCTCATGAGATCTGATGGTTTTATAAATGGGAGTTCCCCTGCACATATTCTCTTGCCTGCTTGCCATGTAAGACATGACTTTGCTCCTCATTTGCCTTCTCCCGTTGTTGTGAGTCCTCCTCAGCCATATGGAACTGTGAGTCAATTAAGCCTTTTTTTTTTTAATAAATTACCCAGTATCAGGTATCTTTTTATTAGCAATGTGAGAAGAAACAAATACATTCATCTTTAACACTTTTAGTCCTAGTAAACCAAATGTTTTAGATTGGCATAAAAAGATTTCTAGAGCAATAAGCAAACTTGCCCAAGTTACCGAAGCATTTACTAATGTATTATTTGTTTCTCTTTTTGTTTTTATTGTCCTTTGCCCTTAGTGAAGCTGTGGTCTACCAATCTAGACAACTCAGTGGCAAGCATTGAGGCAAAGGCTAACGTGTGCTGTGTTAAGTTCAGCCCCTCTTCCAGATACCATTTGGCTTTCGGCTGTGCAGGTAAGAAATGAAAGCAGATTTGTCTTCCTTTGATGTTGGTTGAATATCATGGTAAGGATAGGAGAGCATTTTAAAACAAATAACTCTTTTGTAGGTTTAAATATTGTTTTCATTATTAGACTATAAATTAAAAGTATATGCAGTATGCCATCATTATTCATTTAGTGCTGTACCTTAATTGCACTATTCTGTCACCTATCTTTAATACATAGATATAAATTTGTTAATTTTTATCATTTTTCTTAGTGTTTATATGCATGAATTAATGTTTATTACTTATTCACAAACTTAAGGTCATAATAACATTTAAACAAGCTATTGTTAAGCTATATTGTATAGACACAGGAACACTTTTTTTTAAGGCAAACTGTTCTTTCAACAATTATTTATTGAGTCCCTACTATACACAGAGCACTCATCTAGGGACAGTGAATAAGACATAGTCTTGTATCGTGGAGTTCATGCTAACATAGGAAGTATTCAAAAAAAGTTTGCTATTATTATCATTACCAAATAATCATTAGGTAAATTATTTTTCTTAACTAGGGTGACCATATGTCTCTGTTTGCCTGGGACAGTTCTAGTTCACACCGTTTGTATTTACTGTTAGTGCCCTCTTTCATTCACAAAAGTGTCATGAGTTGGATGATAAATCATATGGTCACCCTACCCTTAAAATTTTTATCTTTGATATTTTTCCCTCTTGAATATTTACTAAAATAGTAAATACTTGTAATTTGGCTTCTGAATGGTGAAGTCTTATTTTTTATTAATAATATCAGGATTTTACAAAATACAAGCTAGCACCATATGATGGAGACAATAGCAACTTTTAAAAAGGAAATGCATAATTTAAACCATGTCACTATACTTTTTCCTTTTATTCAACTCACTGTCTCACTGGGCTACTGACATAATTTCATAGTTCAGTTTAAGGAGGACATGGACTAATATGTAGATATGGGCAAAATTCTCTTTTTTTTTTAGCATATAGAATTTATTTTTAATGATTACATGCTGTTTTCGTTTGAACCTACTTCTGTCTTATTTAAATACTTTGTCACTGATTAGAAATGTGACCTTGAGCAAGTTCTTTAACTTTCTCCCAAGTTTTTTATCTTTAACGCAGAGGTAGAGCTGTTTGGGGCTGTTCTGAGGATTATGGAAAAACGATTCTTTGTGTAAAGTTCTTATAGTTGTTATTTTTATTATTAATATTATGTATTCAATTAAAATATATATTCTTAGTTTATTGGGTTTGAGTGTATGTAGACACTGACCATCATTTATGGATATAATAATATTTTATCAGTGTTTAGTTAATTTGTACCATTGCCAGATATGAATATTATCAAATTTTTTCCTTCCTAGAAAATAGGAACCTATTTTAAAAATGCTTCCACTATCTGCTAGGCAGTTTTCCCTACTATTCTACATTTTCATACATTTCTTAGTTACTTTTCTCATTTAATTTTCCATGCAAGCTTTAAGATTTATAGTTTTCCAATTCTAGAAAAATTCTTTTGGGATTCTTACCAGACTTTCTTGTGTTTATTTGCTGATTTTAGAAGCATTGGCATTATTGTGATAGTATGTCTTTCCACAGTTACGTGGGGTGTCTTTTTATTTGTTTGGGTTTTTTTTTTTTTTTTTGACACAGAGTCACCCAGGTTGAGTACCCGTGGCATGATCACAGCACACTGCAGCCTGGTCCTTCCTGGCTCAAGTGATCCTCCAACCTCAGCCTCACGAGCAGCTGGGACTACAGGCATGCACCACCACGCCTGGCTAATTTTTGTATTTTTCATAGAGACAGGGTTTTGCCATGTTGCTCAGGCTATTCTCAAACTCCTGGGCTCAGGCAGTCTGCCTACCTCAGCTTCCTAAAGTGCTGGGATCACTGTGCCCTGGCTTTTGTTTGGGTTGTTTTCTGTCTTTCAATGAGATTTTATAATTTACTTACTTTAGGTTCTGGACTTTTTGGTCAATTTTTTTTCCTATATATGTTACCATTTTTGTTATTTTTAATAAAATTTTATTTTCCACTCCCTTTGTTTTAGGTATTTTTTGCTAAGCGTAGACAAAAATTATTCGTATTTGGATATTTGTCTTGTATCTTGGGACCTTATAAATTTTTCTCATTAAGTCTAGTAGCTTTTTAGTAGTGTTTGGATTATCAGTTTATACTTGATATCTGCCAGTTGCATTTCTTCTTTTCCGATGATTTATCACATTCTCTACCTCTAAGGTAGAGTTATACTAGTGATATCCTCCCCCATCTATTTCATTGAGTTGAATGAGCTTTAGTGTTCTGCTGTTTAGAATATCTACTTTTGAAAAATATTTTATTCAAATTGTTTTACTTTACTGTTTCTTAATTAGAAGCAAAACAGTATTATATCAACTACCTTTTAGCACCAATTAATACTTATGCTTTTTCTAAAACTGAGTTGTATTTTTCTTGAATGAACCTTGCTATGGCATAATGTAGAATTATTTTGATAAACTACTATATTTAATTGGTAATTTTAAATCCATATATTAAATTAGCCTATTATTCACTTTATCTTTTTTAACTATCTTTGCCATTTTTAACATCAACAGTTTTGTAATTTTCAGTGTACAAGTCTTGAACTTCTTTTGTTAAATTTATCCTTATTTTGTTACTTTTATTTCTGTCGTGAATGGAATTGCTTTTAAATTTTATTTTTTGATTGTTTTGTTAATAGTGTACAGAAATACAATTGATTTTTATATATCGATCTTATATCTCTAACACTGCTTCTCTTTATTTGTTCTTGTTTTATTGTGGATTTCTTGGGGTTTTCTACATGTAGAATCATATCTGCAGTTGAACAATTTATGAATGACATTTTGCTTTATTGTATTAGCTAGAAGATCAAGTACAATGTTAAATAGAAGTGGTAAAAGCAACTTTTTATATGTGAAGAGTATTTAGTCCTTCACAATTAAGTATGGTGTTGGCTGTGAGGTTTTTTGTAGATACCTTTTATCAGTTTGAGTAATTTTTTATCTGTTCGTAGTTTGCTAAGAGTTTTTGTTGTAAATAGGCGTTAGATTTTGTCAAATGCTTTTCTTCTGCCTCTGTTGAGGTTGATTGTGAGGTTAATGTCCTATACTTAATAATATGGGACAGTAATATTATAATAATAAACCAACCTTTCAAGTACTTTTGTGTCTGTGTTAGTAATGGATATTCATCCGTAGTTTTATACATTCATTTATAGACAGAATCTCGCTCTGTCAGAGCCCAGGCTGGAGTGCAGTGGCGCGATATTGGCTCACTGCAACCTCTGCCTCCCAGATTCAAGTGATTCTCGTGCCTCAGCCTCCTGAGAAGCTGGGACTTACGGGCACCAGCCACCACATCCGAATAATTTTTTGTATTTCTAGTAGAGACAGAGTTTTACCATTCTGGCCAGGCTGGTCTTGAACTACTGACCTCAAGTGGTCTGCCTGCCTTGGCCTCCCAAAGTGCTAGGACTACAGACATGAGCTACCATGCCTGGCCTGTAGTTTTCTTATGATGATATTTTCTGTCTTTGTCAGAAAAGAGCTACTGGGTTTAAAGAATGGATTGGAAAGTGTTCCTTCCTCTGCGTTCTGAATGAGTTTGTGAAGAATTGGCATTATTTTCTTTAAATATTTGATAGAATTCATGAATTCTATCTGGGCTTGGATTATTCTTTTGGGGAGGATTTTAAATTCCTAATTCAATGTGTTTACTTTTTCTTCTTCTTCTTCTGTCTTTCTTTCTTTCTTTCTTTCTTTTTTTTTTTGAGATGAAGTTTTCGCTGTTGTTGCCCAGGCTGGAGTTCTGTGACGCGATCTCAGCTCACTGCAACCTCCACCTCCTGGATTCAAGCAATTCTCCTGCCTCAGCCTCCCAAGTAGCTGGGATTACAGGCATGTGCCACCATACCCAGCTAATTTTCTACTTTTAGTAGAGACGAGATTTCACCATGTTGGTCAGGCTGTCTCAAACTCCTGACCTCAGGTGATCCACCCACCTTGGCCTCCCAAAGTGCTAGGATTACAGGCGTGAGCCACTGCACCCAGCCTGTTTACTTTTTCTAGCTGAATTCAGATTTTCTAAGTTTTCTAATTTATTGGCATAAAGTTGTTCATAACATTCCTTTGTAATTCCTGTATTGTCAATAGTAATGTACCTAGTTTCATTCCACTATAATTATGTATTTTCTCTTATTTCTTTTTGGTAGGTGTAGCTAAACATCTGTCAGTTTCTTCATCGTGTAATAGTGTGTGTGAAAAGGCTGTTGTAGTTGTTGTTATTGTTGGAAGGTCTGTAGAATGATTCTGTAGGCTTGGTTTCCAGTAATGACTCTTAGCTCATCACCAAATAGATAGGCCAAGAAAGCTATTATTTCTCAGCAAGTGGCACTATTAAAATCAAGAACATGATGCCATTACTGTAATCACGGAATCAGGAATCCTTCACTATAGCTCCCACAAAGCTAGAAATTAGAAACTGGAACACTACAACAGAAAACCCCCACATCTCTACAATGGTGCTTGAAACAGAAACATTCAAAGCAGAAGGAGAATGATCATAAAATGTTCACCTTTCAAATCTTCAATAAGTGCATCTGATTGATGGACTCTAATTCATGTCTAGAAGCATAACTGCAAGGGCATCTGAGCAATATAGTTTTAACTTTATATCTTACATAGGCTGTAAACACTTTAAGATGGTGGAAATGGATGCTGAGGGCACGTTGAGGTTAGGTATGAGCTAATTTTCCTCAGTCTAAAGCAGGGGATAGTATCACAGCAAAGCATCAATGAGGCCAATAGTGCTTAATTCATTGTCTTTCATTGTACCTTTCACTGAAACATTCCTTTAATACAGGAAAAGCCTTTACTACTAGAAAACTGACCAATATTCAGTCATCTTCATTTAGAATTGAAACATTTTTTAGAATGTAGCCTGTCATCTAAATTTGACTTTAGGAATGGGCTATACTTTTCTTAAACATTGCTTTTGGAATTTTGAGAGGTAGAAAATTAGTATATGAGCTACCCACCAATTATAGTTTGACTTCCTGTTGCAAGGGCACTGTGGATCCTACCAGGGAAGTGAGGCATCATGCTACTTGTAAGCTTCTCTGTCTGTCTTGCTTAGATCTTATATTTGTGCTTGTTAACAATAAATTTCTCTTTGTACTTTTATTTTGTTATTTTGTTCTTTCACCTTTTATCATACATACAAAAGATTTTATAAGTCCCAATATAGTTATAAAAGGAATAAATTAGAATGAAAACATTTGTCTTCTGAGCTTTGTGTATGTAATAACATTGCCTCAAAATACATTAATTAAAATGAAAATGCTAAGAGAATTCAAATTACAGTATCTTAGGAGATTTTATAGATCTTTCTAAGATAGAAAAGTAAAAATTAAAAGGTAATAAAGATGTGAACATGAAAGTTAACAAGTATGGCCGGGCGCGGTGGCTCAAGCCTGTAATCCCAGCACTTTGGGAGGCCGAGACGGGTGGATCACGAGGTCAGGAGATCGAGACCATCGTGGCTAACATGGTGAAACCCCGTCTCTACTAAAAAAATAGAAAAAAAAAAAAAACTAGCCGGGCGAGGTGGCGGGCGCCTGTAGTCCCAGCTACTCGGGAGGCTGAGGCAGGAGAATGGCGTGAACCCGGGAGGCGGAGCTTGCAGTGAGCTGAGATCCGGCCACTGCACTCCAGCCTGGGCCACAGAGCGAGACTCCGTCTCAAAAAATAAAAAATAAAAAAAAATAAAAAAAGAAAGTTAACAAGTATGTGTATAGAAGATGGAATCTATCAGCTAGAGAAATCCACGTTCTTTTCAATCAGACATAGATTATTTACTTAGAATGATTTTTTGTGCTTCTCCTTTTCAATAAAGTCAAGCATTCATGCTAATCCCAATATATCAGACTTGGTTCTGAGTGATTTTGACAGCTTCCCATAATGAATTTGTCTTTGAGGATAGTCAAAGACAGCAGCACTAGTAGTGTTAAAGGGTCCCAGGTAGGCTCTTTCAGTTCTTTCCTGGCATTATTAATGCAGACAACCATTTGCTAGATTTTTGAGATAAATCAGTTGATTTATTTGCAATATTTACATGTCGACATGGTTTTTAAAAGTTATTTTAATGTCTTTTTAATGATTAAAAAATTATGTCCCATATTTATTAGTCATTCATTACTTACCATTATTTGCATTTAATCCTTAAAGCAGAAGTGTACAAAAAAGAGATTAATGTAAAGCAAATCAATGAGGATTGAAGCAAATTAATTCTCTCAAAATAAATGTGTGGTATCTTTAGATAATTTTGCAGCTGCTGAGTTTGTATAATCTTAGCAAACTAGGCCATTTAGAGGAAATAATTCTGTACTACTTTTTGAGTGTGTTTTTTAATGCTTTTACTTCTGGTATGGGCTTACTGGATTTTGTATTTCTAAAAACCAGTAAAATTTGGAAGGCACTGCCTCTAAATGTTGCCTAGTAAATAGAAAACACAACCATAAATATGCCTAGTAATTAGTACACATTTTATTTTATAGAAACTGATTCTTGGTTGGACGTAGTGGCTCATACCTGGTAATACCAACACTTTGGGAGGTTGAAGCAGGGGGATCGCTTAAGCCTTTGAGTCCAGGAGTTCAAGGGTATAGTGAGCTATGATTGTGCCACTACAGTCCATCATGAAAACAGAGCAAGACCATGTCTCTTAAAAAAAGAAGAAAGAAACTGATTTCTAAGCAGGCAAAATGTAGTATCAGTAATTTTTGCCTGCAGTTTGTGCTTATTTAGTATTGTATAACTCATTGTAAATAGTTTAGATTATGTGATTTGTTTATTCCTTATCTCATTACAGTAATATAGTGATAATACTGTGTGTTCTGTAAGTAATTACTTGTATATGATGCTTTTAGATGAATTCAAATAGTAAATCACCAAATTTTAAATTATTCTTTGATACATATTTTCCTACATTTCCCAGTGATAAAAGCCCACAGTATAATTTTGTTGTTGTTGTTGAGACAGAGTCTTTCTCCGACACCCAGGCTGGAGTGCAGTGGCACAGTCTCGGATCACTGCAGCCTCCGCCTCCCAGGTAGAGCGATTCTCCTGCCTCAGCCTCCTGAGCAGCTGGGATTACAGGCGTGCACTACCTCACCCAGCTAATCTTTCCAGTTTTGTAGAGATGGGGTTTCACCATGTTGGCCAGGCTGGTCTCAAACTTCTGACCTCAGGTGATCCACCTGCCTCGGCCTCCCAAAGTGCTGTTATTATTACAGGTGTGAGCCACCGCGCTCAGCCTCACAATGTAATTTTTTTAGCCACTAATATCTATGTATAGACTATGTACTGGGCCCTGTTAATGAATATGAAGTTTTTTGTTTTTGTTTTTGTTCTGTTTTGTTTGTTTGTTTTGTTTTGTTTTTTCTTTTTTTTTTTTTTTTGAGATGGAGTCTCACTCTGTCGCCCAGGCTGGAGTGCAATGACGTGATCTTGGCTCACTGCAACCTCTGCCTCCCGAGTTCAAGCGATTCCCCTGCCTCAGCCTCCTGAGTAGCTAAAATTATAGGCATGCGCCACCATGCCTGGTTAATTTTTGTATTTTTAGTAGAGACGGGGTTTCACCATGTTGGCCAGGCTGGTCTCGAACTCCTGACCTTGTGATCCGCCCTCCTCAGCCTCCCAAAGTGCTGGGATTATAGACGTGAGCCACTGCGTCTGGCCAAGTATGAAGTTTTAATCAGTATCTTTACCTTTGGCAGTCGAGTTTGAGAAGTATCACAAAAGATTTAGGGCAACATATTTCTTCCTTCAGATAAAATTAAAATCAACAAATCATGAACATATATAAAAGGTGTTATTGGAAATAAATGTTTCCTGTAATGCCGTTAGTGATTTTGTTTTGAGACAGGAGTCTCACTCTGTGGTCTAGGCTGGAGTGCAGTGGTGCAGTCTTGGCTCACTGCAATCTCTGCCTTCCAGGCTCAAGTGATTCTCCTGCCTCAGCCTCCCAAATAACTGGGACGACAGGAGCATGCCACGATGCCTGGCTAATGTTCATATTTTTGGAAAGACGTGTTTTCACCATGTTACCCAGGCTGGTCCTGAATTCCTGGGCTCAGGCAATCTGCCTGCCTATGCTTCCCATGGTGCTGCGATTACAGGTGTGAGCCACCGTGCCAGGCCCCTGTTAGTGATGTTTTGATTTTTGTTGTTGTTGTTATGATTTGGTGGTAGTAGTAGTGAATTTTTTTTTTTTTTTTTTGAGACGGAGCCTTGCTCTGTCACCCAGACTGG
Source organism: Colobus angolensis palliatus (assembly GCF_000951035.1). NCBI lineage: Eukaryota > Metazoa > Chordata > Mammalia > Primates > Cercopithecidae > Colobus > Colobus angolensis. Next base: position 6,566,020 of record NW_012119487.1, on the reverse strand, counting down.
AGTGCAGTGGCATGGTCTCAGTTGACTGCAACCTCCGCCTCCCAGGTCCAAGCGATTCTCATGCCTCAGCCTCCTGAGTAACTGGGACTACAAGTGCACACTGTCGTGCTCAGCTGATTTTTGTATTTTTTAGTAGAGGCGGGGTTTCACCACGTTTGCCAGGCTTGTCTTGAACTCCTGACCTCGTGATCCACCCGCCTCAGCCTCCCAAAGTGCTGGATTACAGGCGTGAGCCACCACACCCAGCCATGACTTATTTTTTAAAAAGTCTATTCTTGCTCTGTTTCCCAAGCTCGAGTGCAGTGGTGTGATCTCAGCTCACTGCAGCCTCTGCCTCCTGGGTTCAAGCAATTCTCGTGCCTCGGCCTTCCAAATAGCTGGGACCACAGGTGTGCACCACCATGCCTGGCCAATTTTTTTATTTGTAATAGAGACAGGGTTTCACTACACTGGCCAGGCTCGTCTTGAACTCATGACCTCAAGTGATCCGCCCACCTCGGCCTCCCAAAGCGCTGGAATTACAAGCGTGAGCCACCTTGCCCAGCCTGAAATTAAGCATTAAAAATTCATTAATATACCTTTTTCTGCAAAAAGAGATAAACTAAGTACAGATAAAATAAATGAAATTATTTTTTCCCTATTGATCAACAGAATCAATTCTTTTCAAAGTATGTGTTTTTTAGGTTCCTCAAGGATTGAGAGTAGGAAAGGATGGCTCAAGCAGACAGGGAGAAAAAAAGAGTTAGTAAAAAGGGCTCTGATTCCTACTTGTGCTTTAAGCTAAGCAGCTCTTCTTTAATCTGTTTTATATTGTAGGGTTTAAAATAAATTAGGTGAGGGAGGACTGGGGTTTTTAATGTTTCTGCTACTCTTTCTTAACTGAGACTTCTTTTTAATTGTGGGAAAATGTACAGAATTTAGCTGAGACTTCTTTAAAAATTGTTAAGTTTTTAAAAATTGTTTTAATTATTTTAAATTACTGACAATTGTGGTTTAATCTAATGTGCAGTTAGGTAATTGCTATTTCTTTGACTCTAGGAGCATATCACAAGTGCTTATATATCTATTATGGATTGGTGAGGATTGGAGAGATTATTCACAAAGTAAAGGGTAAATAATAATGGCTTACATTAGTGCATCTTTAAGGTTTTATTCAGGTTGGAAACCAGGGCCAACTGTATGTGATAGAAAATAGGAAGTGGTATCTTCTAATTCCTCTTCAAATCATGCACAAAGATCTGACAACTAAATTGAGAGCAGGTGTTAAGGGAAAATGCTTCCAAAGTATTCCATATGTGTTTGTGTAACAGATACTTGGCTTGCTCTCTCTTTATCAGAGTAGCTTTCTTTCAGTTCTCTAAAACAGTATATTGAGATACCGCCAAAGGCTTAATGGAAGTAAAAGATTGTTTAAGTATTGCTATTAAAATTAATAATGAGGCTGGGCACAGTGGCTCATAGCTGTAATCCCAGCACTTTAGGAGGCCAAGGTGGGCAGATCACTTGAGGTTAGGAGTTTGAGACCAGCCTGGCCAACATGGCAAAATTTCATCTCTACTAAAAATATAAAAATCAGCCAGGTGTGGTGGCGCACGCCTTTGGTCCCAGCTGCTTGGGAGGCTGAGTCATGACAATCACTTGAACCCAGGAGGCAGAGGTTGCAGTGAGCCACAATCGCACCACTGCACTTTAGCCTGGGTGACAGAGCAAAACTCTGTCTCAGAATAAATAAAATTAGTAATGATATCTGTATGAGGTAAATACTAGTAACCAGTGGACCTATGTATGTTTAAATGGTCAAAATTTATTTCCTGCCTAAGAGAAACCTAACAGGTATCTTCCCAACTTTTCTTCTCACCCCAGTCCTGTCACAGTATCCAAAAGCTAGGGCATTGATGACTTTTATAAACTCTCAAGCATCTGAGAAGCCTAAAGACAGAATTCAGGATTTCTGAAATTCAGTTTGATGTCCAATTGGCCGTATTACATATGAGTCTTCTTCCTGTATGTCTTACTGCTTTTTGGAACACAGTCTAGACTGATTGTGTCCTAATCTGTATTTTAAAACATTGCCTCATTAATAATAGTCATTTTATTCTTTAGTAAAGGTAGTGAAATAGTCATTAAACATTTAATAAGATATTCTTATATCTATTTCATCTAATCATCTTAACATATTGATGATTGCCTTATCAGTGGTGGAAATGTCTGTGGTTCTGGTTTTTTTGTGTTTTTTGTTTTTTGTTTTTATTTTGTTTTTTCAGTAATCCTACAGGAAAATTATTTGTTGTACTAGAAATTATTCTGTAATATTTACAGAAATAAACAGTTAGTACACACTTTTGATTAGCTTCAACACTTAAGATGTTAGGAATTGATATATCCCTTAAACATTTACCTAATGTGTTCCTAGACTGGCAGTTTCTTTCTCTGTTTATTTCAGATAAAACAATGAAACAATGAATGCTGATTTAAGTAGATAAATTTTTTTGTTTATTTACCTTTGTTTTATCACCTGGGTTGATAGTTACACATAATGTTTTTTTAAAAAAAAGAGTTCATTCATAAAAATGGATATGTAAACACAATAAAAGTGTATTACAAATTCTATACAAAATAGTTTTTGAATGGAAATAGAATTACATGTACCTGACATCTCTGTTCTGTCTGCGTTTTAAATGTGCAGTTTCCCCTAACTCAGGGAGGGAAAGAGAGAGACGGAGAGAGAGAAGAAAGAGCTCGTCTTTAACTCCAGCTTCTCATTCCTCTGAAGTATGGTTTCTGCTCCTACCCCTACATAGAAATTCTTCTCACTAAGATCGGTAGCAGCCTCATGTCACTACATTCAAGCCCTTGTTTTATTTGATCTCTCAGTAGTAGTCAACATTGTTGAACACTCACTTCTGGAAAAACTTTCCTCATTTGTATTCTAAAACAACACCCCCTGGTTTTTTTTCACCTCTCTCATCTATAGTTCTCACTTGTCTTTTCTTTGAAATGTTGGTATTCTTTGATACTCTGTTCTCTTGTCACTCTCTAAATTCCACATGGGTTGTTTTGTCCATTTAGTTATTCTGTTTAAATAGCAGACTCCTAAATATTTATCTCAATCCCACGCTTAGCTAAAAAAAACTCCAGACATTTCTGTTTTACTTACTGGAAATTCCTATCTCAGTATTCATTGCCACCTCAAACTTAACATCCAGAACTCAATCCATTTTTCCTTTGCAAACCCATTACTTTATCTTCGTATTTTTTAATTTTCCTGTTGATGCAGTGGTCCAAGCCACGTATCTCATTCTTCACATTACATTGAATCATGTATGTTCTACTTACTAAATATCATCCTCTTCTTAAAAAATCATATTACAGAAGAATTTTCCTTTTTCTGGCTCCTCTTCTACCATTCACATTGTAGTCTACTTCACCAAGGCTTCTGCCCACCATAATTCCACTTAAAGTGTTCTTGTCATCATCACTAAATTACCTCCATATTGCTGAATTAATTGATCTAGTCTGTTCTTTTTCATTACTATTTAATACAATTGACCACTCCCCTAATTCTTCCATCCTTCTCTTCTCTTTGTTGTTCTCCCTGCAGTCATATCCAGCTTAGGCAGGAATCGAGTTATCTCTAGTTCAAGCCATTACTGTAACCAGACAATTTAACTTCAAAATTGATTTTAAAACTTTTTTTCCCCCTTGTGTATCAAGATACAACCTTGAGGCACACATTGTACTCAGCTCAATTATTGCATGCCTTCCTTATCAGGCTTTCCCTTTTTAAACACCTGCCTTCCCCCCAAAACATGGAAGTGGTTATTTTGGATAGGAATCGGACCGCTTCCCTTTAGTTTTGGTTAATAAAGTGTCTGTCTTTCTACCAGACCTCGTCCGTGTTAATTGGACACTGCAAGCTGCGACCGTTCGGACCTGCATTTGGTTACATTACCTGCATCACTGGAGTAACCTCTTGCCTGAATACTCAGCTCTTCTCTACTTGTTTCCCTTCAGTTTGTTCTACAGATAGCAGCAGGGATAATATTCTTTCAGATAAATTTATCCCGCATTCCTGCTTTGATCTCTTTCAAACTTCTCTAGATTCATCCTACATTATTTCATGCTGCTCTCACTGTGCAGCTTCTCTGCTTTAGACATTCTTCCCCTGGCTCTTACCACAGCCAGCACACACTGTTCAGTCTCATCTTAAACATCATCTCCTCAAAAAAGCCTATTGAAAACCCTCTGTCAAGGAGATTCGCCCAATCATTACCTTTCCTCTTTGTCTCATTGTTATCACTTGATCTGTATTTTATTTATTACATAATTGTTTTTGTCTGACTCTAATACTTGAATGTAAGCACACAGAAAAGTAGGGACTTTTCTTGTTCATTATTGTATCCCCCACGATGTCCCTTACAACTGCACATAATAGATTTTCAATAAATACATGTATTTAAAATATTAGTACTAATAGACATGTATTAGTACTAATATAGTATGTATATATATATAGCGTACATATATATGTATGTGTATACATACACACACATTGTTTTTTGCCTAATTTTTTTGCAAAAGTTTTTGGAATACAAAGCCAGCATAGAGTTTTTATTTCAGATTTTTTTTATTTCAGATTACTTACCACTCTCTGAATTTCTTAAATTCAGAGTATTAAATTCAAAGTATTAATATGACAATGAAAAATAACACACATTTTAGAAATAAAGTATAACAATTATTTACATACAACATTTATGTTGTGTTGGGTGTTATCTGAATTTCTTAAATTCAGAGAGTGGTAAGTAAGGTGAGGTCTCATTTAGGACCCTTAGATTTTAATTTTTTACAAAAATATGTATTTTATTATGAAACTGTCATTCTTTAGCAGATAGTTTTGTTTTTAAATGTCCATATGGCCTTAAAGAAATGATAATTACAGAATGTAACCACCTGTTTTCAGGGTACTTACTTCTAACAGATAATTAGAATAGTTTTCCAATAAATGAATGAATTCCATTTAATAGAGATAAAGGTTGCAGCTAGGCAGCATAACTTGTGCTGTTGAAATAATAAATGATTAAGTAGCTAATTTAGCACCCAGAATCACTTTCTCTGAACTGCATTGATGAGAGTGGACAGTGCTTGACACCCTGATGGTTGTGTAGGAATTGGTTGGGTGGGGTCCTGGAGCAGAAGTCTATAAAGCAGCCTTTCAAATGTAAGCACAGCTTCCCACTTGATCTCAGTAGTCAGATGTATTCTCTTGCTTTCTGCTTTTTTCTGTTCTCTCTTTTCACGTCAAATCAAATTCTGCTTGCTTTTTGCTAATGAAAGTTCATTCTGTACCCTTTATTCTCCACTGAAAACATGAAGATAAAATACAAATACTTTGTATATTTTGAGGGAATGGAGAAATAGCTTCATATAATTAATCAGTGTTCCCACTCCAAAATTAAAAGAGCACTTACTGGAATGAACTCTTAATCAGTGATTGTAAAATCAGGCTGAGTAATCTTTCATACAGCTATAAAACATATATACTTTTGGCAGTGACTTAACTAAAAAAGCCGCAGGTACTTTCCTGGAATAACCTTCATAGTTTTATATGTGCATGTATTTAAATAAGTCTGGAATTTTAATTTTTTCTGCAAGCACTGCTTTCAAGTTAAAACACTATGTTAGTAATAGTGAGGTATACCAGCTTTAAAAGGTCCTTTTTTATAAATAATATATGAAACATTTTCTCATACTTCAGTTAAAATTCTGTGTCTGATTTTGACTTTTCACATATTACGTGGTGAGTTGAAATATGTTTGTAGTCTTTGTAAACCATTTCAGTCCAAAGAGAATTATAATTAATTTATTTATGGTAATCTAATGTAACAGAAATGAGAAATTATACGAGGAGAAAAACTACAGCAGGAAGGAGAACCAAGTAGGTTTGCTCGTTAAATGAAACTTAAATCCTTTATATTCTTTATATTGATTCATTAAGACCAAATAAGATACCACAAACAGCAAATAGAAAATTTTATATTACAAGATTAGATTTCAGTTATCTCTTATTTCAGAACCCATCATCATCTTGTGCTTTTCCCCGTAGCTAAGTAAATTTCTGAACTCTATTTTCTTTTCTTTCTATAATCATATATTTTTGGGGTGAGTTACAATCTCAGCTTTCTGTACCCTTGGGCATCTGCTGATTTAGCCAACCTTGGATTGAAAACATTTAGGAAAAAAAAGTATTAATATGACAATAAAAAATAACACAAGGCCGGGCGCGGTGGCTCAAGCCTGTAATCCCAGCACTTTGGGAGGCCGAGACGGGCGGATCACGAGGTCAGGAGATCGAGACCATCCTGGCGAACACGGTGAAACCCCGTCTCTACTAAAAAATACAAAAAAAAAAACTAGCCGGGCTAGGTGGCGGGCGCCTGTAATCCCAGCCACTTGGGAGGCTGAGACAGGAGAATGGCGTGAACCCGGGAGGCGGAGCTTGCAGTGAGCTGAGATCCGGCCATTGCACTCCAGCCCAGGCGACAGAGCAAGACTCCGTCTCAAAAAAAAAAAAAAAAAAAAAAAACACAAATTTTGGAAATACAGTATAACAATTATTTACATACAACCTGTATGTTGTATTAGGTGTTATAAGTAATCTAGAGATGATTTAAAGTATATGGGAGGAGGTATGGAAGTTATAAGCATGTACTAGGTCATTTTGTAAAAGAAACATGAACATCCATGGATTTTGGTATGGAGGGCATGGGGATTTGAAACCAGTTCCCCTGAGGATACCTAGGGATTACGTAATGCAATCACGTGTCGCTCAAAGATGGGATGCATTCTGAGAAATGTTGTCATTAGATTTTGTCATTGTGCAAACATCATAGAGTATACTTACACAAACCTACTGCACACCTAAGCTATATAGTAGAGCCTATTACTCCTAGGCTACAAACCTGTATAGCTTGCTAGTGTACTGAAAGCTGTAGCCAATTATAGCATAATGGTAAATATTCATGTATCTGAATATAGAAAAGCTACAGCAAAAATACAATATACGATTTAAAAAAAAGATACACCTTTATAGAGCACTTACCATGAATGGTGCTTGCAGAACTGGAAGTTGTTTGGGGTGAATTAATGAGTGGTGAGTGAATATGAAGGCCTAGGTCATTACCGTATACTTAGGCAATACTAAATTTATTTTTTAATAGCTTTTTGTTTAGTAATAAATTCACCTTAGCTTAATGTAAGTTTTTTACTTCATTAACTTTAAAACTTAAGTTTTTTGACCCTTCTTGGCTGGGCGTGGTGGCTTACATCTGTAATCCCAGCACTTTGGGAGGCCAGGGTGAGTGGATCACTTGAGCTCAGGAGTTCCAGACCAGCCAAGTCACATGGTGAAACCCCAGCTCCACAAAAACTTAGTGGAGCACGGTGGTGCACACCTGTAGTCCCAGCTACCTGGAAGGCTGAGGTGGGAAATTCACCTGAGCCCAGGAAGTCGAGGCTGCAGTGAGCCATTATTGCACCACTGTTCTCCAACCTATGGCCCGGGCTGAAGTACAGTGACTATTCATAAGCACAGTGTTAACACACTGCCGCCTCAAACTTGAGCTCAAGCAATCCTCCTGCCTCAACCTCCCAAGTTGCTGGGATACAAGTACACACCACTGTGCCCACCTTCCTGAGGCTGTATTACAGTTTTTTTTTTTTTAATTAATAGAAGGAGTACACTCTAAAATAATGATTAAAAAAGTGAATACATAAGCCAGTAACACAGTTGTTTATTATCATATATTGTGTACTGTACGTAATTGTATGTGCTATACTTTTATTTTGTCAATGCAGTAGGTTTGTGTACACCAGAATCACCAAAAACTTAGAATAATGTGTACAAAGTTACTAATAGCTACAAAGTCACTAGGTGATAGGAACTTGTCAGCTCTATTATAATCGTGTGGGACCACCATCATGAAATGTCATTATCTAGCACGTGACTGTATATAAATGCATTATGATAAATGTCTGTGTGTATTTTATTCCTAAATTCCCTCTAGCCATAAAACAGTTACTGTTTTGAAGCTCACATTTTGAGTAACTGGACAATTTGAAGCTCACATTGTCTAGAAAGATTGATCTGTTTGTTAAGATGGTCTGACAAGCATACTGTGTGCTTTATGGAGTATATGAATGAGAAAAAAAGTAAGAAAGGGAAGATTAACTCACATAGTTAGTGAATGTGAACATAACCATCGGAAGTATTGAGAGTTTATTATTCTATTTCAGTTACTCTCTTCCCTTTAACAGAAATGAAATTTCTACTTAATACACCATACATATTTGTAGATTATTAATTGGTTTAGTTATTTTCTACCAAAACTGTCAAATAGAACTGCAGTAATAGTTCTAGCTACATTTGGCTGCTGAGCACTTGAAATATAGCTGGTTTTACTGAGAAATTAAGTTTTACTTTAATTTTATATAACTTAAATAACCACATGTGGCTAATGACTACTGTACTGGACAGCATGATTCTAATTTTATAAAGTATAGGTTTTAAATTATTGCCACCACATTATTTTGTTTTTCACACCACTGAAAACTTTGAGATATCAATTAAAACTGAGATAGATTAAAATGTGTTTCAATTAGAAAGTATGTGTAAAGGGGAATATTAAGAAGGATTAAAGTTCTGTTTTCACTATTCCCCACAATTAAAAATCAGCCTTTAAAATGTACTTTAATCTGTCCCCAGGCTCCTATCACCACTGAGGAAATGTTGACATTGATAGTTTTATTTCTATAAATGGTGATATTGTTGACATCACCTTGTCATCTAGCATTGATTTTCTATGAAGAATCAGGTATTAATTAATCTTGTTGGCTTAAAGAAAGTATTTGTACAGTTTTTGTTACTTGGTTATTTGCTGACATTTGACATGTAGCTGTGTAAAAAATAAAATGTATTTGTTTTCTTCTTAATGGCCGTGGAAGTAGCATCATTTGGCTTAACAATTGAAATAAAAGAGACAGATTCCCTTTATACTGAAAAGGCCAGAAGGTCATTTAAGTAATCAAATTTAGCATCACTATTGGAACAAACATGTGCCTCTTTTTTTGATGTGGTAGAAAGGACCATGTTTATAGTATTTGTGCCAAAACATTTAATTTGAACATAATAATAAGAAAACATTTAGACAACAATGCTTCAAATATAACAATATTATGAAATGTTTTATATAATAGGCCAGAGACATGGAAACTAAATATAATGAGTGACCCATTAGTAAAAACTTAATAAATATTCAGGCTCTTTTTTAAACAATTGAGAGATATCTGAATATAGGATGCATTGTATATTATATCAATATTAATTTTCTTGAATGTGATATAATGATATCGTGTACATAAGAAAGGTTTTGTTTGTAGAAGGTAGAGGCTGAAGTTTTTAAAAGTCAAATATCCTGATGTTTGAAACTTAAAGTGGTTCAGAGGTATAGGGGGCAGAGAGAGAGAGACAGACAAGAGGCGGTGTGTGTTTGGGGTGTGGGTAAAGCAAATATGGTGAACATTTACAGTTGGTGAGTCTAGAATAAATTGTGCAAGGTTTTTCATTGTGCTGTTCTTTCAACTTCTTTGCAGATTGGATTTTTTTTAAAGCTAAAAGGGGAAAAGAAAAAACAGAAATGGACTATAGCCTAACTCCTCATTATTAAGCATACTTTTTCAATTATGGCAATACTTCAGAAATATAAAGACACACCCTCCTTTATAAAGGAAAGAAAATTATTGTGGACTCCACCCCCAAGTAACCAAAACTTATAACTTAACATCATAATGTTCTTACAATATATATACAAATGTAAAGCTGTAGACCATCTTCATATGCCCCTAAGTAACTATAACTCAGAACAAATTCTAATTATTAATAAATGCAATAAAATATATAAAATCAAGAAAATTCAAAATAACAATATGATGGTATAATAACAACAATAATCAGATTAACTGGTATATAGTTTGCTGAAAATAAGTCACCACTCAACATACCAAACTGGTTCTGAGTACTCGAATACAGTTTCTTTTGAAGTTGTCACATCTGTAGAAATATCTGTCATTTGATAACTCCTGTAAAAACCTTCGTGCGTGTGGTATGCAGTTTTTAGCTACTGTAATACTTTTGTGCAGTACACAGTGACATAATTTAACCTTTACTTATACGCCTTCATCTTTTACATATTACACCCCTTTTGTATTCACTTGAGAATATGTTAGTATATTATTATACAGTACTATGTTATTTTTATAATATCAAATTATTCTCACCTTATGAAATAACTTGAGATATTACTTATTAAAATGTTTTTGATTGTGAAATATTAGAATATTGTTACTCTTTGACCCAACTGAAAATCTCCATGGAAAAATATGTGTCCATACCCACAGTATTATTGAAAATAATCAGATGCAGTATCACAGCTGTGTCAGACTCTATTTCCAGTTGGGCAATCAAGGACACAGCCAAAAATTGAAAACAAAGATCTGGACAACAAAACAGCCACAGGTGAGGGTCAGGAAGCTCTGACATGTACCTAGTTGTAGAATGCTATGCACATGTGCCAGGTGTAGTGTGCATATCCAGGAAAAACTGCACAGAGCCCCAGTCTTCACCTCTGGTTGACCATGAGGCTCTGTGTAAGCAGGAAGTGAAGGCTAAGGCAGATTTAAGCTTTGAAAGCATTCCCCAACATACACACAAATCCCCTTGGCAAAGGGTAGAAGACAAGGACATCTTGTTACTACTAAGTGTTGCTGACCCAGGAACAACTCCTACTCAGCTGGACTTAAAAATAAAAACAAAAATAAACTCATTAAAGATGTCCAGTGGCTCCAGACAGTAGGAATTATAGTTTGAACAGATTTAGTCCCAGGGAAGTCATTAAACCACAAACAGCAACACCACCAACAGCAAAAAGCTGAGCTAGAAGAAAACCAAGAGGAAGAACTGAGTCCACAATTGCCACATAGTATTTTCCAAAATGTCTGCTTTTCAATAAAAAAAGGTATACACAAAGAAGAAAACTTCTTAGTAGAAATTCTCCTAGCTATAGGGCTTATTAAACGGAGACTTTAAATTACCTATTACAAATATGTTCAAAAAGGTAGTTAAACCACAAAGAGTTAAAGGAAAAATATGACAAATATACTTTATCAAATAGAGAATATTAACAAAAATAAGAACAAATAAAAATTCTGCTGTTAAAAGTATCATAGCTAAACATGAAAAATTCATTAGAGAGGTTCATGAGAAAATTTGACCTGTCAAAAGAAAGAATCAGTAAACTTGGAGATAGGTCAGTTGTGATTATCCATTGTAAAGAATACAAAGAAAAAAGAATGAAAGAAAAAATGAACTTCAGAAACCTAAAGACACCATCAAGCATGCCAACATTTGTAGATTTCCAAAAGATGAGGAGAGAGAAAGAAAGAGGTAGAAAATATTTGAAGAAATGATGGCCAGTATTTTCCCAAATTGGATGGAAAACATCAGTCCACACATCCAAAAAGCTCAGTAAACCGCAAACAGGTAAGATGTACACCTCAACTCATCATAGTGAAACTCTTGAAAGGCAGGGAGAGAATCCTGGAAACAGCAATGAAAAAGTCACTCAGCAAGTACCAGGGATCCTCATTAAAATTAATGTTAACATTTCTAATGATTTCTCATCAGAAATCATGACTGCCAGCAGGCAGTAGGATATGTTTAAAGTATTGAAAAGAAAGGATTGTCAATAAAAAATTTCATATTCAGCAAAACTATTCATCAAAAATGAAGGGGAAATTAAGATATTCCCAGATAAATTGAGTGAGTTCTTTGTCAGGAGACCTACCCTATAAGAAATAGAGAGAGTTCTGCAGGCCAAAATAAGGGGATACTAGACTGTAATGTAAGTCCACAAAGTACTAAGGAGAACTGGTTGAGATAATCATGTCGGTATATAAAAAAGATAGTTTAGATGAACTTTTTGTAAAGAATTTTTATTCTGATTTAACCCTTTACTCATTTGCCCTGAGAATACTTGCTGGTGGCACTTGCGGCTGCAGTTGTTTACCTTGAGATAACTTTGTCACGAAATATCTCGCTTTTATTATTATTTTTACATCACTCTAGTATATCAACTTTGGAAACAACAGACATCATTCTATCTATAGCATTCTGTTTTTAGTAGTGGTATTTCCATTTACACAAATGAAAATCGAGAAAATTTGGCAGAGAATTACTGTGCTCAGTCGCTGAAAATGTCAAATCCTAGAAAACATAACATTCTTATGCATGATGTTAACATTGTACTCAAATACTTGCCTGCCAGAGGTTCATTTGATGAATCCAATTTTTTTGAAATAGATGATTCTGATGATTCAGACAATTCTGATGTTAGTTCTCTTTAGAAATGACTCCCAAGAACAGTTCTATATTTTATTTTCACACTAAAATTCAGTCAAATTTGCAGCAGCCTTGAAGAGAGTGTTTATGTAAAATTAAATGAACTTTGGCAGCAAACTGCACTTTCTTTTTTCTAAACTGGAAAAGGGTTGAAAGACAATTGACTAAAATAGTAATTCTAAAACTATTGATGAATATATAACATAGAAAGATGTAGTATGTATGGCCGTAATGTTTCAAAGGATGAGGGGAAAAGGAGCTGGAGCTATATTGCAGCAGAATTTTGTTACAGTATTGAAATTAAATTAGTGATCATCTGAACTAGGTTATTTTAATTTAACATGCCAATTGTAATCCCCAGAAAAACCACTATGAAAAATAACTTCTAAAATTTACTAAAACCTAAAATGATACACTAGAAAATATCTGTATAACACAAAGTAAGGTAATAATGGAGGCATAAAAGAGCAAATAATGTAAAAAACATAGCAACATTGCAGGTAAAAATTCTACCATATACAGGTTGAGAACCCTTTTTCCAAAATGCTGAGGACCAGAAGTGTTTTGGATTTCAATTTGTTTTTATTTTGGAATATTTGCATTGTAGAGTCATACAAGGTATAATGCCATTTCAATCAATGAGAGACTGCATATATGACAGTGGTCCCATAAGATTAAAATGGAGGTGAAAAATTTTAGACTTCTAACGTTGTCATAGCCATTATAATTTCATAGTGCAGACATTACTCACATGTTTGCAGTGATAATAGTGTAAATAATTCTATGCTACCAGTTAAATAAAAGTATAGCACACCTACAGTGAACTCAACTTTTGACAAAGTTGCCAAGAACATACACTGGAGAAAAGACAGTCTTTTCAATAAATGCCAAAGGGAAAACTGGATATCCATTTGCAGAAGAATGGAACTAGACCTCTTTCTGTCACCATATATGAAAATCAAATCAAAGTGGATTAAAGATTTAAATCTAAGACTTCAAACTACAAAACGACTACAAGAAAACACTGGGGGAAATCTCCAGTACTTTGATCTGAGCAAAAATTTCTTGAGTAATACTCCACAAGCAGCCAAAGCAAAAATGGACAAATGGGATCATATCAAGTTAAGAAACTTCTCTGCACAGCAAAGGAAACAGTCAACAAAGTGTGGAGACGACCCACAGAACGGGAGAAAATATTTGCAAACTACTCATCTGAGAAGTGATTAATCACCAGAATATATAAAGAGCACAGACAATTCTGTAGGAAAAAAAAAATCTAATAATCCATTTAAAAATGGGTAAAAGATTTGAATAGACATTTCTCAAAAGAAGATGTGTAAATAGCAAACTGGTATATTTAAAAGTGTTCAACATCATTGATCATCAGAAATGCAAATCACAGCTACAATGAGATATTATCTCATCCCAGTTAAAATGACTTTTATCTAAAAGTTAGGCAGTAAACCAGTGCCGGTGAGGATGTGGAGAAAGAGAACCCTTTTGTACAGTGTTGGTGGGAATGTAAATTGGTACAACCACTCTGAAGAATGGTTTGGAGGTTCCTAAAAAATTAAAACTAGAGCTACCATATTACCCAGCAATCCCACTGCTGGGTATATACCCAAAAGAAAGGAACTTATGTATGAAAGAGCTGTCTGCATTCCCATGTTTTTTGCAGCACTGTTGACAGTAGCCAAGATTTGGAAGTAAACTATGTATCCATCAACAGATGATTGAATAAGGGAAATGTGGTACATACACACAATGGAATACCATTCAGCCATTAAAAAAAAAAAAAAAAA
>NW_012119487.1:6520916-6551714 GCF_000951035.1 Colobus angolensis palliatus | reverse complement strand
CAAAAGAAAGGAACTTATGTATGAAAGAGCTGTCTGCATTCCCATGTTTTTTGCAGCACTGTTGACAGTAGCCAAGATTTGGAAGTAAACTATGTATCCATCATCAGATGATTTAATAAGGGAAATGTGGTAAGAAAACACAATGCAATACCATTCAGCCATTAAAAAAAAAAAAAAAAAAGGATGAGATTCTGTCATTTGCAACAACATGGATGGAACTGGAGATCATTATGTAAAGTGAAATAAGCCTGGCATAGAAAGACAAACATCACAGGTTCTAACTTATTTGTGGGATCTATAAATGAAAACAGTTGAACTCATGGACATAGAGAGTAGAAGGATAGTTACCAGAGTCTGGGAAGGGTAGTTGGACTGTTGGGGGAGGTGGAGGTGGTTAATGGCTACAAAAAATACACAGAATGAGTAAGACCTAGTATTTGATAGCATAACAAGGTGACTGTAGTCAGTAATAATTTAATTGTCCATTTTAAAATAACTAAAAGTGTATAATTAGATTGTAACACAAAGAATAAATGCTTGAGGTAGATACCCCATTCTCCATGATGTGATTATTAAGCTTTGCGTGCCTGTATCAAAACATCTCATGTTCCATGTAAGTGTATATACCAACCATATACTCACAAAAATTTAAAAATAAAACATGTTCAAAAAGTCTAGCACATACAATTACATATACTACATAATACTTGATAAAGATAATAAACAACTATATACTTGTTTATTATTTACTTTTTACCGTTATTATAGAGTGTATTTCTTACACTTGTTTTTTTAAGTTACAATATAATAACCTCAGGCCCTTCAGGAGACATTCCAGAAAAAGGCATTGTTATCAGAGAAGATGACAACTCTATGCATATTATTACCCTTGAATACTTTTCAGTGGAACAAAATGTGGAGGTGAAAACAGTGATATTGGTTATCCTGATCCTGTGTATACCTAGGCTAATTTTCTGTTTCTTAGGTTTTAACAAAAAAGGTTAAAAAGCTTTTTCTGTTTTAATTTTTTAACTAATAAGGATATATAAAAAGGAAATACTTTTGTACAGCTGTACAATGTTTGTGTGTTTTAAGCTAAGTGTTATTACAAGAGTCAAAAAGCTTAAAAAATTAAGTTTATAAAGTTAAAAAATTACAGTAAGGTAAGGGTTTTTACTGATGGAAGAACACTTTTTTATAGTAAATTTAGTGTAGCCTAGGTATACTGTTAACGTTTTAGGCCTTCATGTTAATTTACCACTAACTCACCCAAAACAATTTTCAGTCCTGTAAACTCCATTCATGGTAAATCCCCTGTATAGGTGTGTACCATTTTTTACCTTGTATATTGTGTTTTTACTGTAGCTTTTCTATATTTAGACATATAAATATTTACCATTTAGACATATAAATATTTACCATATAAATATTTACCAATGCCTACAGCATTCAGTACAGTAACATGATACATAGGTGTATAGCCTAGGAGAGCAATAGGCTATTCCATATAACCTAAGTGTGTAGTAGTGTGTACCATCTAGGTTTGTGTAAGTACACTGTATGCTCACACAATGACAAAATTGCTGAAT
Organism: Colobus angolensis palliatus; assembly: GCF_000951035.1. Taxonomy (NCBI): domain Eukaryota; kingdom Metazoa; phylum Chordata; class Mammalia; order Primates; family Cercopithecidae; genus Colobus; species Colobus angolensis. The sequence goes on along the minus strand of NW_012119487.1, from coordinate 6,550,125 downwards.
GATACATTTCTCAGAATGTATCTCCATTGTTAAGTATGCATTATTGTACTTCCTGTTCAGCATCTCAAATCCAAAATCTGAAATGCTCCAATGAAGCATTTGGAACTTTGATTGTCATGTTGGCACTCCAAAAGCAAGGATTTGGGATTTTTGGATTTCAGATGTGCAACCTATTAATATATTGAATGTAAGTATGTTGAGCATTGTAACATTCAGGGATTGGCAGAATGGGTTTACAAAAAAAATTAGAATCCAACTTTATGCTGTCTACAAGAGATAGACTTTAGATTCACAGACACAAATAGGTTAAAGTAACAGGATGAAAAAAGATATACCATGTAAGTAGTAATCAACAAAAATGGTAGAATGGCTATATTTAGGTCAAACAGAAAATACTTAGAGTAGAAACTGTTACTAGAAACAAAGACATTTTATAATGGTAAAAGGATGAATAGTGAAAAGATGCATCAATTATCAACACGCCTAAAAACAAACTTTTTGTGGATACATGAAAAGAAAATCTACAGTATTTAAAGGAAAAGTAGATAATTTTACTGAAGTTGTTGAAAAATACTCCACTTTTGATATTTCATAGAAAAACTGGACAGAAAATCAGCAAAGTTATAGAAGGCTTGAATAACATTGTCAACCTGACATAACAAACATCCAAAGATCACTTCACCCAATAGTAGAAGAACACACATTCTTCTCAAGCTTTAAACAGTCTCCACGGGAGACCATATTTAAGACTGAAAAAAAATCAATAAATTTAAAATGATTGGAGACGTACAAAACAGTTTTCTGACCAAAATGGAATTAAATTAAAAATCAACAATAGTTACTTTGAGACATCTGCAAGTATTTGGAAATTACATGACACATTACTAAATATCCCATTAGTCAAGAAGAAATAACAAAGGAAATGTAAAAGGATTTTAAACTGAATGAAAATGGAAACACATCATATCACAATTTGTGGTGTCAGCCAAAGCAATGTTTATAGAGAATTGTGTATCCTTAAGTGTCTGTCTTTAAGAAGAGTAACAAAGCTAACTGAAGACAAGCAGAAGGAAGGAAATAATAAAGATTATCACAGAAATTAGTGATAGAAACAGACAGGAATAGAGATTGCCTATGATGGTGGATGCCAAATGAGTGATCTTATTGGAGTGCAGAAATATTATAAAACTGATTTATAGTAATGGTTGAACTGCTGGTTAAATGTAGTAAAGATCATTGAATTGCATGCAATATTTTGAGCGTGTGCATTGTATACAAAATATGTCTAAATAATTTTTTAAAGCAAATGTGGGAAATAAGATTATATAGCATTATGTTTATACAGATGTCCCATAATGTTTATATTAACATTTTTTAATGACGCCACTAAAACATAGATTGATTTTTAAGTTTCCAATTATTTTGACCCCTTAATACTCTCTTTCTAGAGCCAGTCTTATTTTTGAAAAGAATTCCTTTTCCTTTGTTTTCTGGCTTTTAGAGATTAGACATTCTATGTGAAACTTTTAATGAAAAAAACAAAAACCAGTTAAAATTAACTTTGCTTTTCATTTCCGCGTTTACTACATTTATCTAGTTTTGTTTTGTTTTAGATCACTGTGTCCACTACTATGATCTTCGTAACACTAAACAGCCAATCATGGTATTCAAAGGACACCGTAAAGCAGTCTCTTACGCAAAGTTTGTGAGTGGTGAGGAAATTGTCTCTGCGTGAGTATTACTCTCCTCAGAGGTTAAGGTTAATACAGAGCTCTGTACTTACACCTACCAGTTTGTAAGGTCACTGAGGATGTGTGTAAACTGTAATATTGGAGTATACGTGCTTTTTCTTAAATAGCATTTTTTTTTTATCTTGTCCAATTAAAATAGTGTGGATTCTGGTCTGTATTGTGCTCTTCTATATGTAAATTGTGGATACAATCCTGAAGATACTAGTTTTTTATATACCCTCCCCCCTTATCTCATCCTCCTGTGTTTAATTGCATTTGTACTTCAGATTGGATTTTAGCTATTGCTTCTTAAAAAGAGATAAACAACATAGTCGATGCAATATAATGAGAAGTTTTTTTTTATTAAAGTCAACTAATGTGTTATTGTATATTTTATCTACTTGCAGTATAGTAGTAGAATTATTTTTGGTTTTAAATATTACTTGGTTGGCTTTTACATTGACATGTTCATTTCTCTGTATTTCATGGTGATTTTAAATATGTTGAAAAGAAAACTTTTTTTTTTTTTTGGCACAGAGTCTCGCTCTGTCACCCAGGCTGGAGTGCAGTGGCGTGATCTTGGCTCACTGCAGCCTCTGCCTCCCAGGTTCAGGTGATTCTCCTGCCTCAGCCTCCCAAGTAGCTGGGACTACAGGCACGTGCTACCACTCCCGGCTAATTTTTGTATTTTGAGTAGAGACAGTTTAGCCATGTTGGCCAGGCTGGTCTCAAACTCCTGACCTCAAGTGGTCTACCTGCCTCGGCCTAGCAAAGTGCTGGGAATACAAGCGTGAGCCACCACGCCTGGCTGACAGATGAACATTCTAACTCAGTCTGGCTCCAGAGACTGCATTCTTAACCAGCAAACTGCATTGCCTCTAATTAGTAGTGATGAGTTTTGTGTCAAGAAATTTTAAATATGTTCTTACTCTTTGTACTTTTCCTCAGCTCTACAGACAGTCAGCTAAAACTATGGAATGTAGGGAAACCATACTGCCTACGTTCCTTCAAGGGTCATATCAATGAAAAAAACTTTGTAGGCCTGGCTTCCAATGGAGATTATATAGCTTGTGGTAAGTGAAATCATCGTTTCCAGGAACTTTTTAACAGGTATTTGTTACTGAAATTGAGCTCAAGGGAAATAGACTAAATATTAAGTCAAGAAATCGTCTGTGCACTCAGAAGATAGTATAATAGACGTGATGCCCCAGCATTATTGATTGTCCTTGTGTTGTACTAGAAGAGCATTAGTCCTTCCCTTTTTTATTGTGTACAAACCCTGAACACCTCAAATACCTGAACATCTGATTTTTAACTGTTTTGTAGTTGTTCTCCATTATAACATAGTTCTTTAGATACTGCGTAGGAGACATAAAAGGTTAAGTTCTGTTAGTAATATTTCCAATTTTGGAGACATTATGTGTCTTCTTAAGCTTGGTACTCATTTTCCCTTATCTGCTGTTCTCTCCATGAAGTAATGTATTTGCATAGTATTGATCTGTTATTCTAGGACTTTTATTGTTGATAATTTATACAAATTTAAATAAGAAATAGAAAAATCAAATTTGATATATTCAAATGCTCTGATATATCTAATGCCTGAATATATGAGCTTTGATCATACTTTTAAATGACTTGGCCTTTATTCAGCAAAGTTGACTTTCTCCACATATGTACGAGACTGCCAAAGCAAATATCTGGAACAATTATCCTATCTTAATAGATGGCTCAAAAATACAGTTCATAGACCATTAATCAAATACTTCCTATACTGAGAAATGGAAATAAATTGTGTAGGCTATTAAAACCTGCCTATGTAAGTGTTGCCACTTTCATTTACCTCTCTAAGTGGAAATCTTTCTAAATATAATTTCAGATTCTTGCTATAATAACATATATCTGGTTCTACTATAGACTATTAGCTTGGTGCAGAAGTTGAAAGTAATGACAAAACCCACGATTACTTTTGTACCAACCTATATAAATGATTTTTATAGGGTAATTTTAGCCTCGGAATTATCAATATTGTTGTATCATTTAACATTGATTGTTTCTTTAGATTAGTAAAGTATAGCTTTTGTCCAAGAATCCTTTTCTTACATGATTTCAAATGAGTCCTGTAATCTAGCCTTTCAAATTTGACCATAAAAGATCTTTGAGCTAAAACTTTGGGTGATAATTACTATTAGAATGTGATGTCCTAATTCTGAGTTTTCCTATTCTAAAATATTATTATTATTATTATTTGTTTTCAGGAAGTGAGAATAACTCTCTCTACCTGTACTATAAAGGACTTTCTAAGACTTTGTTAACTTTTAAGTTTGATACAGTCAAAAGTGTTCTGGACAAAGACCGAAAAGAAGATGATACAAATGAATTTGTTAGTGCTGTGTGCTGGAGGGCACTACCAGATGGGGTAAGTTTTCATATCAGTTTTTTCACCTTGGGATCTCATATTATGCATTATGTATACACAGGGTTTGATTAAATTTTAAAATATAAATTGGTGTGTGATATGTACTATTTTTAAAACTTTGTAATGTGTCACCAAAGACAATAGGCATTTTAGGTAGTGACTGAAATGTACAGTAATAGAGCAATGTCATGGTGTCATCGTGTCCCTCTGTGACCCATAGCATCTAGTGCATATCTCAGTTATAACCATTACCATATTGTCTCTTCATATCTCTTCTGTAAGACTGGAAAATCCTCCAGAATACACATTCCGTCTCTTCTTTATTGATTATGTGCAGTATATGCTTGATAAACATTAAGCTGAGCTAGTATTTTAATAGGGAGAAAAAGAATTGGTGCAGGTAAAGGAGAGTGGCCTGGCCTATATGGTCCTCTAATTAAATACTATTTCAAAGTAGAATTGCTTTCTGTGAAATACATTTATATATGAATATTTAAGCATATTTAGTTTATTGATGAGAAAGTTATACTACTGGGTTGTATGAAGAGAAGTTGCCTCAAACTTTTCACTTATGTTTTGAAGTATAAGGTTTTTCGTAAGTTATATAAAAAAAAATTCTTGTTACTATCTTGATTTATATAAACATGAGTTGTTTGTATTTTTAAAATAGCTTTTTAGGTGCTTAGTTGGGTTTATTTTTGACAAAATAAAATTCTGACAAAATTCTGACTTGATATGTAATTTAAGAATCCAAGTTTCAGGTATAGTTTCACTTTAATTAGATATATTCTATTGCTGTCTTAAAATTTGCTCATTGACAGACTAGGTAATTTGGACCAACCTTTCCTCCAAGTAAAATTAGAAAAGTAGGACCAAATATATGTATTTTAAAAACAAGAACCTGTTTGAAAGCACTGGAAAGCAAACAAGACAAGACACAATTACTGGATTTGGATTGTGACCCTGGCTTTTGAATCTGTTTTTCCCCTGTGAGCATTTGTCAGTTTTGGTGGGGTGGGTAGAAGCACTTATACTAGCTTCACAGGGTTGTAGGGACTAGAGCTCAGTGCCTGACATTGTGTGAGTGACTACTTTTTTTTAAGTCCCCACAGGGGTATATTATAGGGGAAACCAGAAGATAAGCCTTCGTAGAGATTGCATCTGAACTTCGTATCAGTCTCTGAAATTGAATTGAGGTGACCCTTGATTGCTAATATCCACAGGATGCAAACTTAAATCCTCTCTGAAAAAAGATAAGATCATCTAAGTGCTTTTTTTTTTTTTTTCCAGTTTTGTAACTACAATAACTAGGGCACAATAAAAAATAGACATAGTAAAAGATAAGACAGCACGAATTAAACCAGCCTCAGCAACAGACTGTAAAACAGTCACAGCAGCTCTAAATATTGGAGTTATCAGACAGCTTGAAAGTAGCTATGCTTACAAGATGAAAGACAAGATTGAAAATTTTAACTGAGAACTGGAAACTATTTTTAGAATGAAAATATCATTCTGCTCCTGGCCCCTTCCAAATTTCATGTCCTCACATTTCAAACCTAATCATGCCTTCCCAACAGTCTCCCAAGGTCTTAACTCATTTGAGCATTAACTCAGACGTCCAAAGTCCAACATCTCATCTGAGACCAACCAAGTCCCTTCTGCCTATGAGCCTGTAAAATCATCAGCAAATTAGTTAATTCCTAGATACAAAGAGAATACAGGCATTGGGTAAATACAGCCATTCCAAATGGGAGAAGTTGGCCAAAACAAAGCTACAGGCTCTATGCAAGTCCAAAATCCAATGGCTCAGTCAAATCTTTAAAGTTCCAAAATGAGCTCCTTTGACTCCATGTCTCACACCCAGGTCACGCTGATGCAAGAGGTGGGTTCCCATAGTCTTGGACAGCTCCACCACTGTGGCTTTGCAGGGTACAGCTTCCCTCCTGGCTGCTTTCACAGGCTGGCATTGTCTGTGGCTTTTCCAGGTGAACAGTGCAAGCTTTCAGTGGATCTACCATTTTGGGGTCTGGTGGATGGTGGCCCTCTTCTCACAGCTCGCCTAGGTGGTGCCCCAGTAGGGACTCTGTGTGAGGGCTCCCACCCCACATTTCCCTTCTGTACTGCTGTAGTAGAGGTTCTCCATGAGGGCCCCACCCCTGCAGCAAACTTCTGCCTGGTCAGCCAGGGATTTCCATACATCTTCCGAAACCTAGGCAGAAGTTTCCAAACCTCAATTCTTGATTTCTGTGCACACACAGGCACAACACCACATGGAAGCTGCCAAGACTTGGGGCTTGCACCCTCTGAAACCATGGCCCGGGTTCTATGTTGGCCCCTTTTAGTCATGGCTGGAGCAGCTGGGACACAGGACACCATGTCCCTAGTCTGCACACAGCATACGAACACTGGACCTGGCCCAGGAAACCACTTTTTCCTCCTAGGTCTCTGGGCCTGTGATGGGAGGGGCTGCTCTGAAGACCTCTGACATATCCTGGAGACATTTTCCCGATGCTCTTGGGGATTAACATTCGGCTCCTTGTTACTTATGCAAACTTCTGCAGCCAGCTTGAATTTCTCCCCAGAAAATGGGATTTTCTTTTCTGTTGCATTGTCAGGCTGCAAATTTTTCAGACTTTGATGCTCCATTTCCCTTATTTAACTGAATGCCTTTAACAGCATCCAAGTCACCTCTTGTATGCTTTGCTGCTTAGAAATTTCTGTCAGATACCCTAAATGATCTCTCTCAAAGACAGAGTTCCACAAATCTCTAGGGCAGGGGCAAAATGCCACCAGTCTCTTTGCTAAAACATAACAAGAGTCGTTTTGCTCCATTTCCCAGCAAGTTCCTCATCTCCATCTAAGACCACCTCAGCCTGGATTTCATGTCCATATCAGTATCAGCATTTTGGTCAAAGCCATTGAACAAGTCTCTAGGGAGTTCCAAATTTTCCCATGTTTTCCGGTCTTCTGAGCCCTCTAAACTGTTCCAACCTATGCCTGTTAACCAGTTCCGAAGTCACTTCCACATTTTGGGGTATCTTTTCAGCAGCACCCCCACTTCTGGTACCAATTTTCTGTATTAGTCCATTTTCACACTGCTCATAAAGATATAGTCAAGACTGGATAATTTACAAAAGAAGGAGGTTTACTGGACTCACAGTTCCACGTGGCTTGGGAGGCTTCACAATCATGGTGGAAGGTGAAGGGCACATCTCACATGACAGCAGAAAAGAGAAGAAAGTTTTTGCAGGGAATCTCCCCTTTTTAAAACCATCAGATCTCATGAGACTTAATTCACTATCACAAGAACAGTTTGGGAAAGACCTGCCCCTGTAATTCATTTACCTCCTACCGGGTCCCTTCCACAACATATGGGAATTCAAGTTGAGATTTGGGTGGGGACACAACCAAACCATATCAGAGGAGTCGTTTTCATTCCTTTAAGCCATCAGTTTTTCTTTTTGACAAATAATAATTGTAAGTGTTTGTGTGGTACAGTGTGGTGTTTTCATACACATGTACATTATGGAATGATTAAGTCAAATTAATGAGAATATCTGTCATCTCACATGCTTTTTTTTTTTTGTAGTGGGAACATTTAAAATCTTACTCTTTTAACATTATTGAAATATCCACTACATTTTTGTTAGCTACAGTCACTCTGCTATGCAATACATCTCAAAAATTTACTCTTGTGTAATTAGCTGAAACTTTGTAGCCTTGGACCAACATCTTGGCATCCTCCCACTCCCATCCCCCACCCCTGGTAACTACCATTCTATTCTCCATTTCTCTGAGTTCAATTTTTTAAGATTCCACATATAAATGAGATCATGCAGTGTTTCTTTCTGTATGTGATTTATTTTACTTAGCATAATGTCCTCCAGGTTCATGTAAAGCTGAATAGTATTCTATTATATACAGTTTAACCTTGAACAATGTGGGGACAAGGGGCACTGACCCTCCACTCAGTTGAAAATTCAGGTATAATTTGATTCCCTGACCCAAAAGCTTAACTACTTATAGCCTACTGTTGACTGAAAATCTTACCAATAACATAAACAACCCACATAAGCTAGAGAAAATAAAATATTATTAAAATCGTAAGAGAAAATATAGTTACTGTTCATTAAATGAAGTGAATCTTAAAGGTCTTCATCCTCATCTTCACATTGAGTAGGCTGAGAAAGAGGTGGGGTTGGTCTTTCTCTGGAGTGGCAGAAGAGGAAGAAAATTTGCATATAAGTGGTTCCTCATAGTTCAAACCTGTGTTTTTCCAGGGTCAGCTGTATACCATGTTTTCTGATCCATTTATTTGTTGATGGGCACTTAGGTTGATTTCGTATCTTTGCTGTTGTGAATAATGCAATGAATAATAGAGTGCACATGTTTTTTTCAGTATCCTAATTTTAACTCTTTTGAAATTGAAGGGGGATTCAGTGCCCAGAAGTGTGATTGCTAGGTCATATTGCCATTCTGTGTTTAGCATTTGAGGACCTCCATATTATTTTTCATAAAAGCTGTACTGATTTACATTCCTACCAACAATGTTACAAGAGTTCCCTTTTTTCCAAATTCTTGCCAACGCTTTGTTATCTTTCATCTTTTTTTAACACACCCCATTTCACAGGTGTCATTTGTCTTTTTGATGGTAGAAATTCTACCTGGTATGAGGTGATATCTCATTGTGGTTTTAATTTAAACTTCCCTGATGATTAATGATATTGAGCATTTTTTCATATACCTGTTTGTTATTTGTATATCTGTTTTTGAGAAATGTTTATTCAGATTCTTTGCTCACTGTTTAAGTGGGTTATTTGTTTTCTTGCCGTTTAGGTGTTGGAGTTTCTTATACATTTTGGTTAACCCCCTAACTGGTAGATAGTTTGCAAGTATTTTCTCCCAATCCATATGTTGTCTTTTCACTCTCTTCCTTTGTTGTGAGGAAGCTTTATATTGATAGTTTGATACATTCATGCTTGTCTATTTTTGCTTTTGCGATTGTAGCCAAAAAATTTTTCAGACCATTATGGAGCTTTTACCTTATGTTTTCTAGTAGTTTTACAGTTTTCGGTCTTATGTTTAAGCCTTTACTCATTTTGAGTTGATTGTTGTATATGGTGTGAGATATTCAGCTTCATTCTTCTGCATATGGATATCCAGTTTTCCCAACACCATTTATTGAAGAGACTGTCTTTTCCCCCAGAGAGATTCTTTTTTCTTCCTCCCTGGCCTCCCCAGAGAGATTCTTGAAAGAAGGCAGGGAGAAAATATTGTCAGACTGACAGCCAACTTCTCAATGAAATAGTGGAAGCCAACAGACAGTGAAACAAGATAGTGTGGGAAGGAAAACGTTTGCAAACCTAGAATTCTATGTCCAGTGAAAATCTCTAGACAGTGGTAAAATAAAGACATTTTAAAATAAATAAACCTGAAAAATTTTCAATCAGCAAACCTAAACTAAAGAAAACCTTAAAGGATATGCTTACACAGAAAGAGAAAGATTCCAGATGAAAGTCTTACCTTTTTTATTAACATTGATTTATCTAGAGACTGGAGTTAGGTAAAGGAACTTATATATGTTCTATATCTGTGAATCTGTGACATGACTCTTATCTGAAACTACTGGAATGAAATATGAAGTGTTTTAAGTATATAAATGAATATATTTGTTCCTATGTGATGATGCTTGTGTAAAGGGACACAATATTTTTGTTGGGGGTAGACCCTGAGTCAATAGTAACTTCTGCTGAGGCTGCAGATACCCGATTGTTTTGTCAGCTCTGAACCATATCATACATACTTACCTACTCACCAATCCTAAGTGGATAGCTAATAGTAAAAGGCAGTACTTGTAAAGTACGTATTACTCCTTTAGCTCTTCAGAAGTGACCCCAAAAAGTACACTCTATCCTCTGGAAAAAAAGCAGTGGTCATTAGGGTGGACATTTTCTGTTGTGGTTTGAGACACCAGGAATCATATTAAAAGTTTCTGTAGCTCTAGGGTTGGGGGAGGCAGGGATCAGGATAACAGATTTCCTAATTTCCCTCTCTGAAACCAAGTGCAGCAAAACTTGGCTTGGGAACCCATCAACTATGCTGTAATACTTTCTGTGGAGATTTATAACTATGCACCTTTGTTTTCAGTTATATCATTAAATTTTATTCTCTCTATTCTTATTTCTAACAAAACTTTTTTGTTATATGATGAAATACTGTTCTGAAGCATTGAACTAAAATTTTGTGTTCTTAAGCACATATTTTGCTTACCTAAATTTCTCCTGATTCTTGGCCTTTAAAAATACTCACTGAATGAATTAATATACTGTCTTGTACTGTATTTGCATTCATGTAACCTGCAAACTCCTCAAAAAAAGACATCATAGTATTTTGAGTAAGAGCAGAGCCAGGCTACCCAGGTTGAAATCTCTCAGATTCTCCACTTATCAGCTGTGTGACCTTGCTGAAGTTCCTTAACCACACTGTGCTTTATCTTCTAGGGTTGTTATAATGCTAAAATGTGGTAATGCACGTAAAACGTTTGGAACAGTTCCTGATACACAGCAAGAGCGATACATGTGTGCTCTTTTTTTTTTTTTTTTTGTATTTTTTTAGTAGAGACGGGGTTTCACCGTGTTAGCCAGGATGGTCTCGATCTCCTGACCTCGTGATCCGCCCATCTCGGCCTCCCAAAGTGCTGGGATTACAGGCTTGAGCCACCGCGTCCGGCCTATGTGTGCTCTTAGTATTATATTTTTAATTACCCCTAGCATTACACAGCATGTTTGTACATAATGCATAATTAATATGTAATTTTTGTAATGAATGATAGAACCCTTCAAGCTTGACCTTTATCTTTTTTGTTGCATAATTAAATGGTAATTAATTGGAACTAAAGAAATGCTGTAGTGGAGTTGGGAGATACTTCTAATATCTAATAGGCTCACTTGAAACTAAATGGTAATAATCAATTGCCATTTAAGAAAAGCAGTGTTGCTGACATGAACCATTCGTATGTACATATATAATTACTTCAAAATTACCATTTTGCCCCTTGGGATATAATTTCCAGCTCATTTTGCCTATTTTCAAAAGCAACAGAAATTTTTAAATGTGTGCAACTACAAGGAAGTAGGCGTGTTTATTATTGGCTTAATATTTTCATTAGATTTATATTATGTTCTCCCTTCCCTTCTCTATCACATTATGACATTTCACAACTCAGTCTTTTTTTTTTTTTGAAGACATATCTACTTTCCAAATTTATGTAAGTTTTATCTAAGATAGGAATCCTTTCCTTCTTAGTAACTTTTTTTGGAAGTGTGTAAAACATCAGATTTCAGTAAACTAGAAAAGTAAAGCACATTTGAGAAGCCGTGCAATACTGTATTCCAGTCTGCTTTCATTAATGTGCAAAAGATGTCTATAATAACATTTATTTATACCAGTAGTTCTCAAAACTGATAATCAGAAAACCCTTGGGCTCTTTCAAAAACAATTAACAAAGCAATTCTATTTTTAGACCCATGAAAACATATTTTGGGGGAGGAAGAAGGAGGGTATAGATCTGTATTTTGAAAAGTTCACCGGGTCTCCTTGGGAAAGTATATGAACAATCATGTTTGGGAACAAATGAATCATGTTACCACTGGGAAAAAGTTTGTTATACATCCTAACCAAGAAACCGAAATGATTCTTAAGCATCTGCTAGCAGAAACAGTTGTAATTATGAATACCTAATGTCTGTTAGATTTTGCTAATCCCTCACCTACCTCAGGAGGAAACAAATCCAAAAAAGTAAGATGTGTTCTTTTTTATTTGTATTAATCAAAAAATGCTACTCCTAAAAAATATTAACTTACCACACTTGTAAAGATATTTCTTATCTTAAATTCTTCAGTGAATGGCGAGAAGACAACATAGAAACTTCTTCTCTTTCTTTCTTCCTTCCTTCAACTCTGTTTCTCTTCTTCCTTTTATCTTTCCTTTCTTTTATTCTTTCCTCTGACTGGATTGTTTATAACCCTTTAGAAAATTTCCCTGACTGGAAGAGGGCCAATCTGAATGAACTTTTGTCTATCTTGGGAGTAGAAGGAAAGAAGATTCTGAGCATGGACCCTGACTTCCAGGAAGACTCCCATCTCCTCCTCAGTGCCCCACTCTTCCCTCACTATACGGAATAGAGTGGGGTAGGGAAGTAGAAAAGGAAGGAAATAGGTGGTGGAAAACTGAGGCAACCCTAGTAATTTTTTTCTCTAAGTAAATTATATGAAGTATACATTTTCTTTAACCTTAATGTCCACTACTGTGTGGACAGCCTCTGGGAAAACATTTGTTGCATTAGATACTTTATGGTGAACATTATAATAAAATCAGCAAAATATGATTTATGGGGTCTGCTAGTTGACATTTTAAATTCTTAATTAGTATCATTTTTATATTTCTGTAATAGAGTTTGACCTATATTAGAATGATTCTTAACTTTTCTTCCTCATTTAATGTTTTTTTAAAAAGAGTGTTCTGTGTATGCCAATCTTGAAGCATAGAATTGATGCCAATTTTTAAGCTACTTGCTGTTTTTGGTTTTAGTCCTGCCTTTTTTAAGAGAAGAAAAGAAATAATATTAATTTGAGAGTGTATTATGAATTAATGCCATTAACCTAACAGTAATTTTTGTTATAATCTCACCATGCCAAAAAGTATCCAAAATATTTTGAGATGGGAAGGGATTTGAGTTTGGTTTCTAATGTTTATCTTTTGGTAATCCCTACCAAATTTTCATAGTAATGGTAGAAAGAAGGAAAGTGAATATTGGATATTATTTCCTTTAGTTAAAAACTTTTGATGAATACTATTTGAATTGGTTTAATATGCTGAAGTGTATGTAATGGAAAAACATGATTTTCTAAATTGAATAAAATGGATTTAATAAATACTGAAAGCAGAATTAACTAAGCAAAAATATGTATTTTTGGCTGAGAAAATGGATGGCAGTTGCTTAAGAAAAAAGTGTTTTTACTAATTTTAAAATGTCCTATCTGGAGAAAAGAAACTTTTTTTTTTGTATTTTACTTCTACAGTCTCACATATAACCACTGTTGTTCTCATGACACTCTCCTATATTGATGTGATCTTTATAGGGTTTTTGCCTTTTTTATTTCTTATTCTTAAATTCTATTTTATTCACCTGTTTCCCAAATAAAGCTATCAGGATTGACATCAGCTATTCCCAGGAAAATAAAAAGGTTATTACTGCTGAACACTAGAATAATTTGATTATGTAGATTGAAGAAAAGCCAGTCTGTTATAATTGCTGTAAAGAAGCCTTTGTGCCTGTTTGCATTAGTCTTTTTTTAAACTGTAGATAAGCAGTTTAGTGGGGTGAAAATACAGATTCTTTATTTGAATTGTGATCGCCAACTAAAAGATGAATACGAGGGCAGAAAATGAATCTAAATATTTTGGTTTAAATGATAAAGTCTTTACACATTGTAGAGAATTAAATAAGCAGTTGGTCATACTTTTATTTATCTTCAGGATCTTTTGCTCTCTGATAAAAGTAGAAACCTTTAGGGAATGGATTGTATAGAAAGTAAATCCTACTTCAAGATTCAGTTCCTTTTTGATAATTTATTGTTTTAAATCCTAAATATCTGAAGCAGTGACTCCATGACTCACCAAACATATCTTTGTGAGCTGATTTCCAGAGATTGGGAGAAAAAAAGTACTAATAGTTGATTTTGCTTTAAGTGTTTTTTATTTCTCTCACAGCATTCCAAATGTTGTTTGTTTTAGGAGATACAAGAGTTTATCTTTTAATTGCTAAGAAGACGTGTTACAACTTTCAAAAAAAGTCCTCATGGAACTTATTGGTAGTGTTACCACCTGATAAATATGAAGTTAAATGTCTTATTTCATTGCGAACTATCTAAATATTTTTGTCAGATTCGGAATATGTAACTGAATGTATATAATTATTTTTTGTAGCAGCCAAGGATAATTTAAGTTTCACAACTAATACTGATATGCCTTTATCATTTTTTGCTAACCAGCCAAATCTGTATTCCCATGATCATCCTTAATGTTTGTACTAATAGAGGACTATGGTGGTGCAAATTGAACCAAAATATCAACTAATAAGAAGGAATAAATGAGGCTGGGCACAGTGGCTCAACCTTGTAATTCCAGCACTTTGGGAAACTGAGGTGGGAGGATCACTTGAGGCCAGGAGTTTGAGACCAGCCTACCCAACATGGTAAAACCCTGTCTCTATTAAAAATACAATAATTAGGCAGGCATGGTGGTGCACGCCTGTATTCCCAGCTACTTAAGAGGCTGAGGCAGGAGAATCACTTGAACCCGGGAGGTAGAGGTTGTAGTGAGCCGAGATTGCACCACCACACTCCAGCCTGGGCGACAGAGTGAGACTCTGTCTCAAAAAAATAAAAGAGTAATTATTGTAGAGACTTATATGGGTATTTGCATTTAAAAATAGTTTTATATTCTGAACAGAATAAAATAGTTATACCTTTCCCAATTAACAAATTAGCCTTGCTACTTCAGAGTTCAATAAGAGTCCGTGTTTATTACCAGTATTCTTATTTCCTCAAAGTTTTTTGTTTTGTAAAGGATTGAGACCTTCTAATTCTACATATTTTACATTTTACTGGATTTTTGAGATCTGACAACTGATTTTCCCTTTACTAATAGAATGCATGCTATGTCATTGATAGCAAAACAAATTCTAAGATCCCTTATGGAGATCTCACTGTTCTTACTGGTAGGGAAAGCCCAATTATCATGTAGACTTTACATTCTCCATCAGAGTATCTACTATGTTAAAACAGGTTCCCAGTCATCTTAGAATGAAGAAAACCATTTATTTTATCCAGTGCATGATTGTCCTTTATACATTAAATTCATGGTGTTACATACTTTTGTTTCCTTTTCATTTTGTCCTTCCAAATCATTATTTTAGGAATATAGAGAAAAGCGTTGGCCAGGTGCAGTGACTCACACCTGTAATCCCAGCACTTTCGGAGGTCGAGGCAGGTGGATCACTTGAGGCTAGGATTTCAAGACTAGCCTAACCAACATGCAAAACCCTGTCTCTACTAAAAATATGAAAAGAAGCGTGGCGTATTGGCGCATGCTTATAATCCCAGCTACTGATATGGCTGAGATATGAGAATCACTTGAACCCGAGATTATGGCACTGTACTCCAGCCTGGGTGACAGAGTGTGAAACCCTGTCCCCCCCCCAAAAAAAAAGAGAGAGAAAAGGGTCATTTTTCAACAGTAGTAACTTCAGAATGGTTGTGGGTTCTGGCTTTTGGTTTTTTGTTAGTCTTTGTTTAAATGCCATATTAACTCCAAACTCACACATCTAATATAACTAATGGTGATGGGAGTGGGGAAGGTTTTGGGGCAGGGGATAATATTAGTAAATTGTTTAAAGGTATATTTATCCTATCAAATGAAATGTATCAGAAGTATAGGTAACTTAGAAGCTTTTATATATCCTATATATTTTAGATATAGAGATTTGCATCAACCAAAGTTACTAAGAATGAAACTGTTGGCTCTGAATAGGTGTGAATAAATCCTTAGGAAAAGATCTACCTGCCCTTTAGGTGTCATGTTTCTTACTGACAGCTGTCAATTATTTTTTTTAAATGAATATGAAATTTTGGTTCTTTGCATGAATTGCATTTGAATTATGCAATTTTGGGGGTTTTTCTTTGTGGGCCTTTCTTTTCTTTTCTTTTCTTTTTTTTTGCGGGGGGAGAGGATCTTGGTCTGTCACCCAGGCTGTAGTGCAGTGCAGCCTTGACCACGCAGGTTCAAGTGATTCGCCCATCACAGCCTCTCAAATAGCTGGAATCACAGGCATGCACCACCGCACCTGGCTGATTTTTTTTTTTTTTTTTTTTAAAGATGAGTCTTGCTGTGCTGCCCAGGCTCTTCTCAAACCCCTGGACTCTCAAACTCCCACCTCGGCCTCCCAGAGTTCTGGGATTACAAGTGTGAGTTATCACACCTGGCTCAGTTTCATCTTATAATGCTTAACTAAATTATAAAACTTATGTATCAGAAGAGTCAAATCAAAATTACCACAAACTTTCTTCATACATACATACAGTAATGTCTAACCAAGCAGAAACATCTTTAGCATTTAGACCCTCTAACTGTAGTTACATCTCATTCAGGAAACCCAGTGTCTTTTTTTTTTTTTTATCTCTGCATCATCTGTGCTTCAGAGTATTACATTTTTCTCCACTAATAGAGAACTGTTAGAAAATAAATAATAGAGAAAATTGGCCTGTAATTCTACCTCCTATACAGAACTGTAGTTAATGTTGATATTTGTCCTTCCAGTCAACTTACATTTTTAAAAAAATAGTTTTACAATGTAGGTATATTTTTTGTATCTAACTTCATACATGTAACTATAGCATTTTCTAACCTTACTTCGTAATTTTAGTAGAATTTAAATATATTATCAATTACTATTTGTTAAACATTTAGGCTGCTTCTAATTTTTCTCATTTCTAAGTTTGCAATATTTGGGGCCGGTTGTTTTCCCCATTTTATCTTATTATATTTGTGATATAAAATCTTATAAGTTGGGGAAAAAAGCACTAGATTAAAGGATTTAAAATTTTTCAGCTCTTGATACATATTGTTATTTTACTTTCCAGAAAATTAAACTTCCAGTTTATCTTACTATGCTAGCATTGGTTGTAGGGAAGGGAGAGAGGAGGATGACATAAAGAGAGAGAATTCATGTGTATGTATTGATAGTTGCATGTAGCTCAGATCTGGGTATAAACCCTGGTTCTGTCACTAGCTGTGAAACCTTGGGCATATTCCTTATCCTGTCTGAGTCTACTTTCTCATTTCTGAAGTAAGGTAATACCACTAATTAAAATACCTCAAAGAGTTGTTAGGAGATAAATGAGATTATTCATATGGAACATTTACACATATTAAGCTTTCAATAAATAGTAGCTACTACTACTAATAAATTAATAGGTAAAAATTGAGAAATTAAAATTGTAACCTGCACCCCATCCTCCTATTTTGCATTGAATTTTGCTTACATTATTCAAATCTATTTCAGATGTTTCTAGTCAGAAGAAACAGCATGTGCAAAGAGTTGAGAATTTGAAAAAATGCAGTGTTGTTTAGAGGCTGCTAGGATGTGATTGGACTGGTGAGATTATCTCCACCAGCTGGAAATAGATTAGGGAGAGAGATTTTTAGGGATCATTCTAGACTGTGTTAAGCATCTTGAACCTTACCTGTGCAACTCTGAAGAACTTTAAACAGATTAATTGACATCAATTTTTGTTGTGTGATTTTTTTTTTAGTTTACATTTTTGAAAAACAAAAATATCACAGCTTGCCAGTAGTAAAAAAGAAAGGAAACAAAACAAAACCAAAATAGTGCAGACAGTGCATAGAGTAGACTGCAGTAGAGAGGGACTGCTTACAGCGTTTTTACTTTGATCCAAGAATCTGAGAGATACGTTTGAGGTTAACAGGATCTACACTTATTAGAGGGATGCGAACTCTATGTTTATAGCCGTTAATTAGCTTTTTTGATTTTAGGTAAGTCAGTTAACATGTCTGAGTCTCATTTTCATCTTCTCTAATTTGAAGGCATTGTATACTAGATTGCTATTGCTCAGTGGCCATTTGTAAGACCATTTATGCTTACAGTAAGACTACAATGTATATACATTAATAAGTTAAACCTAATTTTACCCCATGTATGCCAGATTCACCAAAATGCTGTCTGAGAAACTCTGGTTTTCATTATTAACCTCTTAATTCAGCTCTTGGACTGATTTACAAATGGAATAATTACCTCCAATTCTAGGATGTTACTTAATCCTAAGGAAAGAACCCCTTTACCAGTTCAGCATAACTCACCTCAGTATACAAACTTTCTTGATATTGAGAAGATAGGACAAAAAGTTTCCTAAAGGAAATTTTCTAAGAGATACTGAATTTTGTGTCACTATTTTTAGGAATCTTTATTGAACAAATTACAGTAGCCCTTAAGGACTATGGTTCTAACATATGAATATTTTACAAATAGCAGTGATAAGGGAAAAAAAATATTTATTTGTAAAAAAACTCACTAAAATATATTTTGAACCTCTTGTTTTCATGCTGTTATTTCACTCTTACTGTACTGTTTCTGTAATTACTATATTTTTTTTTTAAGATTTTTATTCTTTGAGATGAGTCTATGTTACCCAGGCTGCTCTTGAGCTCCTGTGCTTGAGCAATCCTCATTCCTCAGCTACTTAGATTCCTCAGCTACCTAAGTAGCTGGAATTACAAATGTGTGCCACCATGCTCAGCTTGCATTCTTTTTTACATTAACTTTGGCAATGTTACATTGTCGGCAAGTGTTCAGGTCGACTTTTTGCTGCCACAGGTTAATAGAATGTTACTACATTTTAGTTTATATTGCATCTTAATAGTATCTGTCATGTTCCTCTAGTAAAGAACTTCTGTACTAATCAGTTACTATTTTGAAAGATTATAGATTTAAAAAACGGTAGACTAATGCTTTCTTTTTTTTCTTTGGAACATTGCTCTGAAGTTTTTATTGGACAAACATAACCTACATGTAAAATGAAAGAATCAATGCAGAGGCACTCACATTTCCTAATATATAACTGTAGTTTTTAAGTGTTTGCCTGAATTAGCACACTTCTCACTGCTGTATTAATAATGATAGTAAAATGAATAAATAGAATAGATAGTAATTCTCACACTTCAAACTGGTGATGAGTTAGTTGATGTGGTTTATTTTCTGGAACTAAACCATTTTTTCTTAAGCCCCTTCTAAATCAAATGTGGACATTAGATTAGCAGTTACACCATTTGATTACACGTTATAGTTATTTAGGGCTCTTTGATTTCTCTAGTAAAAATTTTTAACTTGAGATTCATGGAACACTTACTCCACAGGGATCTTCAAGGGCATTTTTTACCAATTGAAATCATATGAAAAAGTGTTTCATTTCCTTGCGGGTGTTTTACTAGGAAGAGAGTTTATAGCTTTTATAAGATTCCTAAAAGGGGTTAAATGTTAGTGATTAAAAATCAGTGCTCAAAAAATGTCCCTAATCTGACAAGTTGTCCTGATAAGGCTGCAAATTAAATTGTACTAGGTGTACTAATTACTAAAAGTTACAAATGTTAAAAAATAAATTAAAGTTACAAATGTTAGTTGCCTGTTCTTACTTAAAAGTTTATTAATTTTTAGTTGTTAGACTTAAAATGAAAAAAAGAAGAAAGCCACACAGTTGTTTAGGTGCTCTTTATTTTACTGCTTTAATTCTTCTTGTCTACTCCCTTCAGTCTAGATTCCTGATGTCCATTATTTTATAATTAAAAAGTGAAGAAGACAGAGTCTGTAACCTTAAGTAACTTTGCCTCTCTTGTTTCCTTGTCTCTTAGAGGAAACTAATACCAGACTTCGTCACAAAGTTGTAAAACTCAAGTGAGATTTTTGGCTGTAGGCAAACTTTAATTTACATAACATCACATTTATACAATGTACAGCTGTTGTATGTAGAACACATCAGTTGTAGTGAAGAATTCCACATTTGTCTGCTAATGCATAATTAAAAGAGAATGACTTCATAAACACTGATGATAATCTGCACATAATGTCACAAATAATATCACAAATGACCTCACAGGTAAATAAGATTATAAAGACATCTTTTTTTCCCCATCTAAGACTATTAGATCTGTTTATGAAAATAAATTTTGAATTGGGCTTATGTATGTCAGCTAGGTATCTTTACACATATATTTTATGAGATTATGCCAAGATTATTAATTTCCACCTTTGAATACATAAAAAAACATGTTCACCTTTTAATGTCAGCTTTTTAGAAAGCATTGTTTGGGTAAAATATCTCTAATTTGAAATGAAAGGACTATATCCATAATTTGTGTATGATTTCACAGTCTGTTAATAATGAATATGCCTGGTGTTCGATTCTGAGTGTGGTTATAGAGAATTTAAAAAAAAAAGAATGTGCTGGCCACATTGGCTCACACCTGTAATCCCAGCAGTTTGAGGGGCTGAGATGAGAAGATTGTTTGAGTCCGGCAGTTTAAGAACAGCCTGGGCAACACAGTGAAACCCCCATTTCTAAGAAAATTTTAAAAATTAATCAGGCATGGTGGCACACACCTGTAGTCCCAGTTACTTGGAAGGCTGAGGTACGAGGATCCCGTGAGCCCAGGAGTTTGAGGTTATGGTGGGCTATGATTGCTCCACTGTATTCTGAGTGATAGAACGAGACCTCATCTCTTAAAACTTATAAAAAAATAGATAAATAAGAAATGTAAAAGAATATGAAATAAAATTTGTGTGTGATATAGGTAAGAAAGTAAGAAAAATATATTGAGCTATTATACATTTGCTATTTTTATTTTTTATATTTGCTATTTTTATTCATGAAAAATTCCTGTAGTGTACACTATGGTATTACTTATTTCTCTGCATTACCACATAAGTTTTTTGGTGTAGTAATCTTGATAATAAGAGCCTTACATGGAAAACTTAGTAGATCAGTTGTTAAGAAAATAAAGTGACTACATTTTGAGTGGGCAGTTACACACATGGGTGCTTTTCAGTCAGATTCTTTTTTCTGTTTCATTTCAGTGCCTAAGGTTCAGTTCTCATCTTTCTCAAAATAAATGGGAAAACAGTTTTACTGCACTATTTGTTAATTAGATGTTTTTACCTCATCATGAAGGCTGTGTATAAAAACAAAACACCTTCATCCTAAATCTTTTAAAATTTAGAAGGCATGTTTGTTATGTAGACTATAAGTTAGTAACTGGCACTTTTTAAGTATTTTCTTCCTCATATTCTGAAGTGATTCAAATGTAGTATTTCAAATAATAGGAAGAGTTTTTCTCGTTTATTTCTGAAAAATATACCTGAATTCTGACCCGAGACTTCCCAGATTCTTCCCATCAAAGATATGTCCTGAATAGAATACTCCAACTGATTCGGAATTCTAGGCAATAAGTTTTGTGTGTATTTGTTTTTAATAGAGTAGATGGCATTTTTAATCGAGTGAATGCATTCCAATCTGAATATGAGGTCCTAGGGATAAGAAATTACCTTATTAAATTGACCTGCTAGTTCTCTCCCCCCATCCAATAACAGCTTAAAATGTATGTGTATTTTTATTTGATGTGTTATTCAGAGTAACAATCTTACCTTATAAAATGGCATGATTCACTAGGATAAGTCTGTAGTCACATTTTTAAGGAAAATAGAAGTATTTGTTTCTGTTCTTCCAAATTTGCAAGTGTTTAATGTATACCTATATGTGCACATAACTTAAATTTTTGAAAAACCATATGAATTCATACATTGAAAGTAGTAGTATTCAGTGTTGCCAGAGTATTTTTTTTTTTTTTTTTTTTTTTGAGACAGAGTCTCGCTCTGTTGCCCACTGGCACAATCTGGGCTAACCGAAACCTCTGCCTCCCGGGTTCAAGTGATTCTCCTGCCTCACCCTCTCGAGTAGCTGGGGCTATAGATGCATGCCACCACGCCCAGCTAATATTTTGTATTTTTAGTAGAGATGGGGTTTCACCGTGTTAGCCAGGATGGTCTCGATCTCCTGACCTCGTGATCCACCCGCCTCAGCCTCCCAAAGTGCTGGGATTATAGGTGTGAGCCTCTGTGTCCAGCCCTAGAGTACATGATTTCTTAACACTTAATTTTATTTCCTTGTCCTCCTCCATTTCTTTTCTCTTTGAAAATGTTTTAGATATTTTGGAGGTTCACATTTAGGCAGAAAGAGTGATAGATAACTGCTCTTCACTCTAGTTTCATTTGTTAAGACTCCTTTTGAGAGAAAAATTAACATCAGCCATGCAAGAGGAACTTTTAATGGTTGTTAGTTCAGCATTTGAGATGAAATGTTAATGAAGAAAGAGCGTGTAACAAACTTTTTGTTGTTTATGCCTTCCTTTGATTATTACTGCCAGTTTTCACTACTCCCAATAAAGCACATCCAGAAGAAATGTACTTAAGATATACTAGCCCTGTAATTTTTAATTGCATCCAGTTTGTAATTTTTAATGACTTCCCTTGATATTTTGTTTGACCTTTAGGTTATTTGTTTGGCACATAATAATTGTATATATTTATGGAGTACACAGGGCTATTGCAATACATATAATGTATGATGATCAGATCAGAGCTATTAGCATATCCGTATTTCTCATCTCAGAAAGAATATTTATTATTTCTTTGTGTTGGAAACATTGATATTCTCCTTCTAGCTATTTGAAACTATATATTATTGTTAACTATATTATTGTTAACTATAGTCATCCTACAGTGCTGTACAACACGAGAATTTACTACTCCTCTCTAGCTGTAATTTTGTATCTTCTAACAAATCTCTCCATCCCCCTAGCTTTTGTATTATTTAGAAGTGTGTTGTTTAATATCCAAATTTGAGGGTTCTCCAGGTATCTGCATTTTAAGTTTAAAGTTTGTTCCATAGTCTCAGATATAGTCTACCTTGGTAAAAGTTTCATGTGCACTTGACAATAATGTGATTTTATTAGTTGGATTGCTCTATAAATGTCAGTTAGGTCAAGTTGGTTCATAGTGATTTGCGTTTTTCTATTTCTGCCTAATTTTCTTTCTAGTTGATGTATCAACGAGAGTGGCGGTTTTGAAATTTTCAACCATTAGTTGTTCAATTAATTATTTCTCTTTGCAAATGTTTTTGCTTTTTTGGCATATGCTGTGTTGTTTGGTGTACATACATTCATACATTTTATAGCTTGTTGATGTGTATTGACTCTTTTATCATTATGAAATGTCCCTTTGTCTCTGATAATGTTTTTGATCATAAAGTCTGTTTTATCTGACATTAACATAGCCATTCCAGGTTTTTTATAGTTATTGTTTATATGGTGTATTGTCTTCCTACCTTTTAATTTCAACCTGTTTTTGTCCTCGAATGTAATTTATGTGTCTTACAAGTGGAATAGAGTTGGATTTTTTTGTTTCTTCAGTCTCATAATTACTGCTTTTTGATTGGGGTGTTTAGATCATTCCTATTTGATGTAAATAATATTTTGCTTTGATTTATAGAGCCATTTTGCTATTTGTTTTCTGTGAGTGCCTTTTTTATTTCTGTGGTCGTCTTTCGTTACCTTCTGACTTTTTAATGCCCCATTTAAATGTAATTTAATTTTGTTTTGTTTTATTTCCTTAGTAGTTGCTCTAGGTATTACAATTTGCATCTAAATCAATTTACATCAGATTAATATTAATGTAATATTTGGTAAACTATAGAAACTTTGGTTTAATACCACTACTTCCTTGCTGCCTGTTTGGTGTTATTTTTGTTATGTATATGAGAGCTACTAAAAATCCTTACTGGTTTTCTCCCTACTTGTTCTGCCATAAGAGAGACAGATAACTATAGAGGTCCTCAACTGTAATTGTGAGTTTTCTCTTTTTACTTTGAAACATATGCATTTTGCTTCTTGTATTCAGTGCATTATTGTGCATATATTTTAGATCATTATTTCTTCTTGAAGAAAAAACCCTTTATTGTGAGGTAATATCCCTCTTTATTCCTGATATTTGTTGTCCTGAAGTCTATTTTCTCTGAAATTAATATGGCTTCCAGCTATTTTTGCTTAGTGTTCACATTGTATGTTTTTCTCCATGTTTTTACTTTTTATCTATCTCTGTATTTATAAAGTAGGTTATTTATAGATAGCATATAGTTAGGCTTTGTTCTGCCATTTAATGCATGTGTGATTATATTTGTATTAAAATATATCTTCATGCCTGCTACGTATTTTTCCATTCATTTTCTGCCTTTTTTCAGATTTCTTAGACTGTTCTTTATGATTTGTGTCACCTCTTTTGACTTATTATTTATACCTTTCTTCAGAATTTCTCAGTGATTACCCTAGAGCTTACAATATGCCTTTAAAGTAATCTGAATCTTTCTTAAGTAGGATTGTACTACTTCAGGGGTTGTATAAGAACCTTACGACAGTGTAACCTGAATTTCGTCATACTATGCTTTGTGTTATTGTTTTTATGTATTTTACTTTTGCATATGTTACAACACACAATAAAATGTTGCTACCTTTGCGTTAAATAGTTATCTTTTAGAGAAGTTAAAAATAAGAAAAAATAAATATTAAACTTTATCTTCAATGTTCTTCATTTATTTGTATAAATTCAAGATGCTGACCTGCATCACATTCCTGATAACTTACCTTAGCATTTTCTGTAGAGTAATTTGCAGACAGTGAATACCCTCAGCTTTTGTTTATCTGAGAAAAATAATTTATTCTTCCTTTTTGAAAGATATTTTTGCTAGGTGTTAAACTCTGGATTGACAGATTATACCATTGTCTTCTTGCTGACATAGTTTCTCAAGAGAAGTGTGATGTAATTCTTATCTTTGTTCCTCTGTATATAACATGTCTCCTTTTTTTCTCTTACTTTCTTAAAGATTTTATCTTTGATTTTTCAGCAGTTTCTATATGATATGTTGAGATGTTGCTTCATCTTGCTTGGTGTTCTCTGAACTTCTTGAATATGGATTTGGTCTCTGCTCTTAATTTTGGGAAATTCTCAGTTGTTATTTCTTCAAATATTTCTTCTACCTTTTCTCTTCACCTGGAATTCTAATTATTATGGGTGTGTTAGCCCGTTTGATACTGTTTCATAGCTCTTAGATGCCTATTTTGTTTTGTTTTTGCACTCCTTAGTTCTTTGTATTTTATTTTGGGTGATTTCATTTCTGCATTGTCTCATGTTTTTTTTTTTTTGAGATGGAGTCTCACTCTGTCACCCAGTCTGGAGTGCAATGGCACAATCTTGGCTCACTGCAACCTCCACCTCCCAGGTTCAAACAATTCTCCTGTCTCAGCCTCCCGAGTAGCCAGGACTACAGGCACACACCAACACACCCAGTATTTTTAGTAGAGACGCGGTTTCACGATGTTGGTCAGACTGGTCTCAAACTCCTGACCTCAGGTGATCCACCTGCCTCAGTCTTCCAAGGTGCTGCGATTACAGGCCTGAGCCACTACACCCAGCCCATGTATTCTTTCCTTAACTGTTTGAAGACTACTGATCATACCACCAAAAGCATTTTTTATTTCTGTTACTATGTTTGTTTATTTCTAGGATTTCTCTTTGATTCTTTCTTATACTTTAATCACTTCTCTCAAATTACCTATTTGATCTTAAACGTTTTCTACCTTTTCCATCAACCCCTTTAATCATATTAATCATCATTATTTTATTTCATACAGTTTTAACATTTGAACTGGGTGTTATAACTGAGTTTCGTTTAATGATTGCTTTGTCTCCTCAGATTCTGTTTTTCTCTGAATGCCTGTAATTTTTGGGTCAAAGCCAGGCATATTATATAGGACAGTAAATACTGAGGTAAATATTTTTTACACTTGGAAATGAATGCATTTTTTTTTCTACCCAACCTTCAGTGTGGGAGTTGTATTAACTTAGTCAGGATAAGGTTGTTTTGAAGTTTGATATTGTTGTGGTTACTCTCAGTGCACCTCAAGTTTCAGTTTTGTTTAGAGTATCAGTTAGTTTGCCAGAGAGTTTTTCTCACTGTTTTCTTTGTTGGGTTTTTGGTCTTTATCCTTTGAACTTCTTTCCAGAAAGAATTTGTCTCTTGTAGCAGTATGGCCTATATTCTGTTGTTTTCTCTCACTGCTTGTTTATATGATGGGAGGGATAGAGGAGGAGAGGAGTTCACTGATGTTCCAATTAATCTTCGGTAAAGTCATTGAGCCTAGGTATTGGGGATATGTGGACTTTATCATTGTTTCTGTCCCTCTTCCAAATGAAGGGCAATTTTTGTTTGTTTCCTGTTTCTCTCTCCCAGCTGCAATAGATGTCCTTCAGGGCCCTCAGGCTATCATTCCCCTCTTCCCATCCACTTTTATCCTACAGACTAATCTTTTTGTTCTGTAGGGCACATAAGGAAGATGTATCTGGGTGGCATTTTGGCAATGGTTGCTGTTAACTTCCCTAACCGATACCATATCAAAAACCTTTTTTCAGGATTCTCCTCAGTCTTCCCTGATGTTATAGATGAAAAGCCTGCAGGAAGGGGCACTTCCCTACCCTTAATGTCTGTGGCCCTCAGGGCTTCATAGCCATGGTAGCCCATCTATATTCAGCCTTTAGTATTAAACGTTTTTAGCTAATTCTTTCTACTAGCTTATCAGCCGTTTCTGTGCCTGGTACACAAATGCTCGGAAACTATTATCACAGGTGCCAGACTCTCAATTTTCAGGTTGTTTTGCCTGTGACGTTAGTTCCTAAAATGTTTAAGAAATGTTATTAATTTGTAGTTGTCCAGCTTTCTTGATGTTTTTCTTGTTGCATTGCTCTTTCTAGTTCTCTCTGTCTCTTGAAACTCAGCCCTCTGGTTTGTAACACTCATATTACTTCTACTAGATTGAATATAAGGACTTAAAAATAATTACTTTAATTATCTTAGACTTATTTCTTATTTAAATTCGTGAATGCTCACCATATTTCTACACTGCATTAAGAGAAATATTCTTGGCCGAGCACAGTGGCTCACACCTATAATCCCAACACTTTGGGAGGCCGAGGTGGGTGGATCACCTGAGGTCAGGAATTTGAGACCAGCCTGACTAATGTGGAGAAACCCCATCACTACTAAAAATACAAAGTTAGCCAGGCATGGTGGCGCATGCCTGTAATCCTAGCTATTCAGGAGGCTGAGGCAGGGGAATTGCTTGAACCCAGGAGGTGGAGGTTGCAGTGAACCAAGATCATGCCATTGCACTCCAGCCTGGGCAACAAGAGCGAAACTCCATCTCAAAAAAAAGAGAAATGTTCTTATAATATTTTAAGGATGGTTATCGTTTTCAAAATATGTATAATACATATCAGAAAAACTAAAAGCCTCTTTCAGATCTTTTATTTTCCTGTTACCTATGCTGCTAGTTCTCTAGCCTCCTCTTACACTCCCCTTTCCCAGTGTTGCCATCTGGACTGCCCCTGCCCCCCATACCACATTTAATTGTTCAGTCTAGTGACAAAAGTAATCTTAATTATGAAAGATAATTTAGTTTCTGAATTTGTAGCAGCAATGACATCATCTATTTGGAATGAAGATTTCACTACAAGTTTAGCTAGGAGTGAGAATTTTTAAAGGGTAGGGAAAGTATTTAGGCTGTCCAGAAGTTGTGATGTGACATGATCTTAACTATTAAGGACTTTTAAATTATTTATTTTTAAATAATGAATGTTCCCCTAATAATTCATCTGACTTTATATATGCAACTCACATGTGTGAACACATGTTTATGCTAATTTGGAATTCTACTTATGAACCAAAGGAGTTGCTATAGAAATTCAAACAATGTAGTCTATTGCATTGACTTAACTATCACATGGAAAATATTGGATTAAATTTCTAAAACCTTAAGCACAGTCCTATCCTTTGGCATTTCATAAATTTAAAGACTTTGGATCTTACAAATGCAAAACCAGATTGGTATGTATCTAAGCACAAACTTAATCTTGTTTTTCCTTTAATATATGTTGAATCCACCCTTATTTCCAACCCTATGACTCTACCACCTGCCTTTAGTTCAAGCTCCTGCCATTTAGTTTAGTTTGAGACCAGCCTGACTAATGTGGAGAAACCCCATCACTACTAAAAATACAAAGTTAGCCAGGCGTGGTGGCTTTAGTTCAAGCTGCCTTTAGTTCAAGCTCCTGCCATTTAGTTTAGTTTATCTCCCGCCATTACTTCTTAATAGTTCTAGACTCATTTATCTCGCTGTTTAAAATCTGTTAGTGTTTCCCCAATGGTTACAGAATAAGATCTAAACTTTATGTGACATCTAACAACCTTCTTCATGAGGCCCCCACCTCCCTCTCCAACTCAATCTCTTACCACTTGCATAAGCACATTTTAAACTCCAGCAACATGAACTGCCTATAGGATCCTCAAGCACCCAATGCTGGGTTTTTGTTTGCTTGTTTGTTTTCATCTTTGTGCTTTAGATCTTGCTGCTCACTGTGCCAAAATACCCTTTCCTGCACTTCTGTTTGTTACATATGGTACCATTTACACAGTGCTGAGTTTTGTAGCCACAAAAACATTAGAGTATTCATTGGGTAGATAAATACCATTAGATTGATCTAGACTTACTTTTGGCCATTGTAGAAATTATGTATATCACATCTCTAAAGAGGGTGTTTTTCAAACTTACTTGAACATTTCTGGTGGTAGGGAGCTCCTGCTTTACAAGGCAACCCATTATATATTTCAGAAACTCTAAATCTTACAAAGTTGTCTCACAAGAACAGCCCTAATTTCTTCTTTCCATCACTTGTAAACAGTATATACTTTAAAACGTGTAACACTTAGCAACTTGTAGCTCTGCATGCAGTAAAATTCAGCATTTTCTGAATTAATTTTTACTGTGTTGAATCTACTCTTTACCTCAGTTTGAATTATTTAGTGATGTAGTATCACTTGAAAATGTTGGTAGAGAGTTCTAAACTGCATTCTATGAAGTTATGCTGACTTCATCTATTTTATTTTCATGGGCTGGTTTAAAATATGAAAATAGAAAGATGAAAGAAAAGATTAGTACGTGTAAACTATAGAAGTTTAGGTAACAACCCAGTCCTGAACTTCCCATTTCATCATCTTTATTTTAAATTCTCAATATATATCCATTTGCAAAGTTAACTCTTTTACTAAACTATCATGAGCCATTTGTGTAATTCAGACTCTAGTGCTGATTATAGTATCTTTTAACCAAATACATTTTGTTAAAAATTAGACTTGTAAAAGTGTTAAAAAAATAAGGCTTGGCCAGGCGTGGTGTCTCATGCCTGTAATCCCAGCACTTTGGGTGGCTGAGGCGGGCAGATCACCTGAGTTTGGGAGTCCGAGACCAGCCTGACCAAGATGGAGAAACCCTG